>NW_012115344.1:4615338-4637440 GCF_000951035.1 Colobus angolensis palliatus | reverse complement strand
AAGTATACATATGTAACAAACCTGCATGTTATGCACATGTACCCTAGAACTTAAAGTATAATAATAAATAAATAAATAAATAAAAAAGAAATGAAGTCAATTTGCTGGTATTAAGCATATTGTGCCAACCTTAAATACAAGAGCTTTATAATCAATTCTTAAGTCAATTGGGGTTAGTGAAAAGTTCATAAAATGAAAGGTAGGTTGTAAACTGAAGGAAATAATGTATATGGTGGTCCATTTCCAAGAAAAAGTGCCTTGAATCGGCTTAGGTCAGCAAACCACATAAGAAACGGGACGTACTAGGCCCCTGCTTGGATAGCCAAGGCCTGTTTTTCAGTCTCCCTCTCCCCACTTCCTGCTCCTTAGTTGCCCTCACCCGAACCAAAAAACTTTAGTCTAAGATAAACGTTAACTAGCCTGCAAAATAGCTCGTTTTATCTGTTCTTATCAGCCTGCCTGGCTACTTAGGTCATAAGTCAAATGCTTGAAAAGCCCCTAAGCTAACCAGAATTGCAATGCATTGTGGGTGGAAACAAAATGCAGCAGGACAACCCTAAAATGACCACATAAATCCTCTACCTAACAATCAGTAGGTGATGTCCAAGAAGATTGTGACCCCACAGTACTCAGCCTATGAGGAACTGGTGGAGGGACCTGCATACTAGGGATTAAATTGCTTGCTAAAACTGTGCTGGGTGTGTTTGCCTATCAAACACCTAATCTCACAGGACTGTCATTAACAGTCTCACTTTCGCTATTCTCCAAGTCTCTGAATCCATTCTTTGTGTTTGGATGCATAAGTTTGTTGCTCACATAAACCACTCAATAAAGGAAACCTATCTTAGTCATCTCTGTGTTTCCAGCTCCTAAAGCAAAGCCTCATGTAAAGTACCTGTGAGATAAAACATTTGTGAAGGAACGAATTGGTGATAAGACATGTACCTCCAGGAAATTAATCTGAAAGTGGTGTGTTGGATGAACTGAAAAATAGATGATCACATTACTTACAAAATTGTGATTATTATCATCATGGCATCATACTGTTAACATTTAGTGAGACCTTTTCCCAGAAGGGGTCAGGCACCTTGCAAACATATCTCAGCTAATATTCACATTAACCTTATGACATGAAATACAATTTTAAACCCACTTCATAGAAAAGGAAATAAATCCGTGTTAGTAATATATCTAAAGTCATATAGCTTGCAAGTGGTATAGCTTTCCTCCAAGCCCAGATCATTGACCTACATTTCCCAGGCACTTAATCACTAATACTGTGCTCCACACCTCTCTGAAATTTATCTGTCTTCTCACATACAAAGAGTTTAAGTAAAGAAAAGTCAGTCTTCTCACTAAAGCAAGAGACTAAGTTACAGACTAGGAATGGGGGATATGAATGAAGACTTAAATCTGCGGAGAGAGAAGTTTTTTAAAAAAAATCTTGATCTGATTCTATGAGAATTTTATAAGAACAAATTAAAATCCTATTGTACATATGGCCTAAATGACATAAAACAGTATAGAATCATTTAAAATTCAACACCAATATTTTCTACAGCAGAAACTGAATTGCCCTTTGAACACCAGAGCAACTGATGTCAGTAAAGAGTATAAACATTTTGTGAACATAATAGTATTTCAAATACACTCATTCTGTGTAGGCAGAAATCAAAGCACTATTAATTTCCACATTTGTCTTTTCAAACAATCTACACTTCCATACATTATCTATGCGCAAACAAAACTTCTATGTATTCACAAGAGAATGTGACCCTTTTGAGCTATAACACAGTGGAGCTTATTTCTCTGTAAGCAGGTCTTATGCAATTAACTGAAGATATTACAGCATTATTTCTTTCTTACTTTACATGAGGATTTTGACACATATGATAATAAGAAATGTGATTCTCACTGCAGGAATGCAATCAATAAAAATGAGAATGTGAAAAGTTACAGTATAAGTAACGCAGTTATTTCAACAAATTAATTGCAGGGGAAAGTTAATCACAGAAGGAAGAATCTATAGATTAAAAATGACATAGGAAACCTGTCATCCAAATGCAGTGGATAGACTTGGTTTCCAAATTTATGACAAAAACCTCAGCATCACAGACCACCCCCTGCAACACACTGTACATGTGGGAAAAATTAATGTATGATTGTATATATATGATATTTAAAAATACATCACATTTTTGATATAATATAGTATTTGGTTTTACTTATTAAAAATCCCTTATCTTTTAAAGATACATTGAATATATTTAATGATGAAATAATGTGATGTATTGAATTTGATTCAAAAATTATAGAAGCAGTGAAGTGGGAATATAATTTAAGTAAGATTGGCCATGTGTGAATGATTTATGTAGCTAGGTAATGGTACATGAAAATTCATTGCAATATTTTCTCTACTTTTTGATTAGTCAAAATTTTCCAGAATAAAACATTTAAGTAGACACACACACAAACACACACACGATATTTTAAGCTTTGTGGAAACTGAAACTCCCTTATAAAATTCAAGTTTATTGTTAGAGTTTCTAGAGAGAGATAGAATATCTCTATAAATATATAGTTTTACATGTCAGTATAGACATTACTTTTGGGAAAAGGGATGCGATCGTGACGGGGACGGGCATAAGAGTTCTTCTAGGAAATATAGATCTTTGTGATAATTCATTGAAGTAAAATTCATACATACTTTAGGAATTTTTCTGAATGTGTTTTACTTCAAGTGGAAAATGATTTTAAAAGCAAAGGGTTCATAAATTTAACTCAGTTTCTAAAATAATGCATATTAGGTATCCTGAAAGCAATGAATCTGTAAAAATATAGGTAGTACTTCTTACATTATTCTTCTAATACTTTATGGATAGTAAAGTTTATGATTTTATGAGAAGTTATTATTATTATTTCATCCATTTCATAGTGGGAAACTGAGGCATATCAAGATGTACTAACTTTCCTGAGGCCACAAAGCAACTGATGTAGAGAGAATAAACACCTCAGGCATACTAAATTTTGTAAATTCATTTCTTAAAAATCATCTGAAATGGCATGTTTAATATTAGAAGTTAGAAACTAAACTATTATATAAATCACTTTTCCACAAGCTAAAATGATATACTGAACCATAAAATCTTTTCTACAAATGAATTGTGCAATAGTTATATGCAACTCTGCTGTATTCTACAATGTATAAACTGCTATTAATAACTTTTTTCCAAAAATGTTTCTTTTTTCTGAAAATTTTTAAATCACCTTTCTTTGCTTTCAGCAAGATGAAATTTAAGTCTCTCCATCAACTGTGTGACAAACTGGAACCAACTGGTAAAAATACATGGGATAATTAAACAGTCCTTTTTCTGAAGGCAGAGGATACATTTTATGGATATAGGAACATACTGGGAACTAAAATGTACACATAACAGGTTAAATTAAAATTCTTCCTACACTTCTGCAGAGAAAATCTGTATATATTTCAAATATATGTGAAATAAACAGAAATTATGACCACAATAAGACAACATAGCTCATAAGGTAACTATTGAGAATTAAATCGAGTGATCCATTCAAGGTATTTGACACAGTGTTCAACATAAAAAGTGGTTAAAAAAAAAAAAAAGAAAAAGAAAAAAGTTAGTTATATAAAGAATTTGCTTTAGGACATGGTTCTTGTATTTTGGAGAAAGACAAAAAGAAGAAAATAATTTGATAATAAAGAGGTGCTATTTTTCTAGGATTTCATGGGTCCTCCAGTTTCAGATTTCAAACAGTTTCTGTAGTCCAAGCCACGGCTGAGTTTATCCCTAAATGAATACATTTGCACATGGGTGATCAATAAGCCTGAAATCATTAAGTAGAAAGGAGGCCAAGATAACTACAGAAGATTGATTGTGAAAAGGCTGGGTATAGACTGACAGGAATAGATGATCAACATTTGGGTTCATTTATTTAATTCGGTCATTCATTCAGGTACAAATTTTCATCTTTCTAGAAATACCTGTCTAGACATTGTGTTCATCTCTTTAAAAAAAAAAATCATGCCAGAAGGTAAGGAGCGTAGCAGGTGGAAGAAAACAAAGATGTCAGGGAGATATATGAATTTGTCATTGGATTAGTTTCAGTTTTGTTACTGTAATACAGAAATTATACTCAACCACACATTTCCTTCAAGACATGAAAGGTTCAGGCAGACTTTTTTTTTTTTTTTTTGGAAACGGAGTGTCATGCTGTTGCCCAGGCTAGAGTTCAGTGGCAGAATCTCAGCTCACTGCAGCCTCTGCCTCCCGGGTTCAAGCGATTCTCCTGCCTCAGCCTCCTGAGTAGCTGGGATTACAGGCACATGCCACCCCACCTGGCTAATTTTTGTATTTTTAGTAGAGAGAGTTTCACCATGTTGGCCAGGCTGGTTTTGAACTCCTGGCCTCAAGTGATCCACCCGCCTCAGCCTGCCAAGTGCTGGGATTACAGACGTGAGCCATCGCGCCTGGCCCAGTCCACCTTTTTAAATTTAAATAGAAACTTCTACTTTAGCACAATAATGTAATTTGTGAGATAGCTAACTAGTTAAGACAGGTCTTCAAATTTTATTGTATTTCTGTTATAGTTAGTAGAGAAGCAGGGAGTGAAAGTTTTCCTACCATTCCTGGAATGGTTCACCATTCCAGGGAGATGGCAAGGTGCCAAAAGAGGGCTTTTAAGTAGGAAACTGCTGATGGTGTAGGATTTCCAGTTGATGTCTACTGAAACAAAGTCATTTACTGGGGGGTAAACTATTTCTTGGAACTACCAATAAGAGTTTAAAATACTAGAATTAGTCATAGAAAATCTGTACAGATCCAAAAACAAAATATGAGTAGATTTCCAGAGCAAATAGAAATGGAATATTATATATCCACTCTAAAAAGCCAATGCTGTAAGGCATAAGCAGGTTTTTTAGCCAAGCATTTGGCCACAATGATCCTAAAATCATAACTTCTTGAACAAAACTGGAGGCATCATGCTACCGAACTTCAAACTATACTACAAGGCTATAGTAACCAAAATAGCATGGTACTGGTACAAAAACACCCACATAGACCAATGGGACAGAATAGAGAACTCAGGGACGAGACTGCATACCTACAACCAACTGATCTTTGACAAAACTGACAAAAACAAGCAATAGGAAAAGAATTCCCTATTTAATAAATGGTGCTGGGAGAACTGGCTAGCCGTATGTAGATAATCGAAACTGAATTCTTCCTTATACCCTACACAAAAATTAACTCAAAATGAATAAAAGACTTAAATGTAAACCCAAAACTATAAAAACCCTAGAAGAAAATCTCGGCAATACAATTCAGGACATAAGCACAGGCAAAGATTTCATGACTAAAATGCCAAAAGAAATTGCAATAAAAGCAAAAATTGACAAATGGGATCTAATTAAACTAAAGAACTTCTTCACAGAAAGAGAAACTATCATCAGAGTGAACAGATAACCTACAGAATGAGAGAAAAAGTTGCAATCTGTCCATTTGACAAAGGTCTAACATCCAGAGTCTACAAGGAGCTTAAACAAATTTACAAGAAAAAAACAACCCCATTAAACAGGGGGCAAAGAACACAAACAGACATTTCTCAAAAGAAGAAATTCATGTGGACAATAGACACATTTTTTTAAAAAAAAGCTCAACATCAGTGATCGTTAGAGAAATGCAGATCAAAACCACAGTGAGATACCATCTTATACCAGTCAGAATGGCAATTATTAAAAAGCCACAAAACAACAAATGCTGGAGAAGTTTCACAGAAAAAGGAATGCTTTTATACTGTTGGTGGGAATGCACATTAATTCAACCATTGTGTAAGGCAATGTGGTGATTCCTCAAACATCTAGAGGTAGAAATACTATTTAACCCAGCAATCCCATTACTGGGTATATACCCAAAGGAATATAAATCATTCTATTGTAAAGATGCATCCATGCATATGTTCACTGTAGCACTATTCACAATAGCAAAGACATGGAATCAACCCAAATTCCCATCAGTAATAGACTGGATAAAGAAAATGTGATACACATATACACCATGGAATACTATGGAGCCATAAAAGGGAATAAGATCATGTCCTTTCCAGGTACATGGATGGAGCTGGAAGCTGTTATCCTCAGCAAACTAATGCAGAAACAGAAAACCAAACACTTCATGTTCTCACTTGTAAGTGGGAGCCAAACGATGAGAACACATGGATACATGGAGGGGTGGACAACACACACTGGGGCCTGTTAGGGGTAGGGATAGGGGGAGGGAGAGTATCAGGAAGAATAGCTAATGAATGCTGCACTTAATACCAAGGTGATGGTTTAATCTGTGCAGCAAACCACCATGGCACACATTTACCTGTGTAACAAATCAGTACATCCTGCACAGGTACACTGGAACATAAAAGAAACAAAATAAAATACATAAAAATCACAAAAATCGCAATTTGTGGCTGTGCAAAGTGGCTCACGCCTGTAATCTCAGCACTTTGGGAGGCCGAGGTGGGCAGATCACGAGGTCAAGAGATTGAGACTATCCTGGCAAACATGGTGAAACCCCATCTCTACAAAAAATACAAAAATTAACTGGGTGTGGTGGTGAGCAACTGTAGTCCCAGCTACGTGGAAGACTGGGGCAGGAGAATTGCTTGAACCCAGGAGGCAGAGGTTTCAGTGAGCCGAGATCACAGCACTGCACTCCAGCCTGGTGACAGAGCAAGACTCTATCTCAAAAAAACAAAACAAAACAAAACAAAAAAACATAATTTGTTTATAGATTCAAGGTGGTACCTATGAGCAGGGCAATTTTATAAAAATAATATGATTAATACTATTCATAATTATCTTTAACTTATTTGGTGTCAGATATTATTATGAGCTCTTTATACATGTTTACTCATTTAAACTTCACAATTATCCTATATTGGTAACTAATATTATCATATCCATTTTTCAGATGAGGAGACAAGTTCAGATAAGTTCAATGACATGTTCAAAGTCACACATCTGATAAGTGGCAGGGATATGGTTCTAATATAGCCAGTCAGAGTTGAAATTTGTGTAGTTAGCAAATATTTTATCTTATACACTGTTTTCAGAGTTGACAAGATCTTTCAGTTTTTACAAACTTTCTAAAAGTCTAAACAGTATATTTGAGACCTGAGTGAAGGGAGAAATTAATTTTAAAATTAAAAAAAAAAATCTGGAAAAGGGTGATAATAAATAAATGTTTTTTGGTCTACAAAATGTAACGGTGACTAGAGCTTACAAAGGGTCTAAAAATGTTTTCCTTTTCATGTAGTTGCATGTGAATTTGGGAAGGTACAATTTACTTATTCTCTCTAGCATCATTGAAATGAAGCCTCTTTGAGCATCACACTGTTTGCAAAATTAAGTTATTCCTTGTTAGCACCTCAGTTCCATGCTACCTAATCCTTTCAGAGTGCCTTCTTGATCTTGGCTCCTATGCATAATTCTGATTTTGCTACTAGGTTCAGCTCCACTTCTCTAAGCTCTTGTAAGTTTCCATTTTTGTATTTAATAATTAACTTAGCATTGCCTTCTCCACCCTACTCTTAGCTTCTGGGTTTGTACTGAGGTTTAGTCATGGAAAGTTGGTAACTAAATCTTTCCATCATTTTTCAAGAATGCCCTTTTCTTCCAGGAAAAAAAATAAATGTTATTCACCTGTCAAAAAAGCTTATTGGACTATGTTAATTCAAAACCAACAGTTAAACAATCTTAAGTATATTTTGTCAGCCCCTTATATTCCATAATAACCGTCATGCTTTTCAAGTTTTAATTAAATTTCATGATTTCCTACTCCCCACAGTATCTTTAGTATACAATGATTGAAAGAAATTTGGGGGGAGGTGCCTGGGTGTGTAAACTTCAGTGAGTGTGTGTGTGTGTGTGTGTGTGTATATATATATATATATATATAATGTAAATTATTAGTTTTCTATTGCTGCATTGTAAATTTCTCCAGAATTTAGTAGCATAAAACAGCAATGTTATCATCTTACAGTTTCTGTTGTGGTTTAGGTGGCTCCTCCAGGCCTGAGATATTCACAATGCTGCCCTCATCTCAGAACTTTACTGGAAGGATCCACTTCCTAACTCACTAATATAGTGGTTGGTAAGATTCTGTTCCAACTGACTTGTAACTAAGGTTTCAATTCTTCACAAGCTGTTGGTCAGAGGCTTCCCTTGTTTCCTTGCCATGTGGTCCTTTCCCAGAACATCTCAAAATATGTTAATTGGCTTAATCGGAACCAGGGCAAGGGTGTCAGTGAGAGAAAGAGTGGTGGAAGTCAAAGTCTTCTGTAGAAAAGAATCACGAAAGTGACGTCCCATTACTTTAGCCACGTTCTATTTCTTAAAAGCAAGCTATTAGGTTCTTCCCACATGCAAGGCAAGGAAATTATGCAGGAGCATGGATATGATGAAGTGGAGATTATTGGGAGTTTCTTCAGAGCTGCCTGCCAAACTTATTTTGTATATAACTGAATTGATCATTTTTAATCCCCTGCTACTTACTGGGAAAATTCTTTTAATGATCAATCCAATTTAAATATTTATTTTCCCATCATTTTGTCAGCGTGGTTAGGTAGTGTTCAGGCTGATACCAAAATGTTTAGATCCTTCTGTGGCCTGCCCATTCCCTTGCTCATTTTTCTCTGACATTTTTCAAGTGGGAGGACTGGGGTATGGTTTAGTTGAGAAGTGCACATGACCTGAGTAAACTCAGGGCAGTTAAAAAATGTCTAAGTTATCAGGTGTAGATGCTTTTACCTCCCTTTGAAGTGATGTCTCTTGTCCATTAGGGTGTTGCTGCCCTTTCAGCTGAATATTGTAGCTGATGTGACTAATAACCTTGTCTCTTTTTACTTAAACAAGAACTAGTAGTGCTGGGCGTGGTGGCTAACCCCTGTAATCCCAGCACTTTGGGAGGTCAAGATGGGTGGATCACCTGAGGTCAGGAGTTCAAGACCAGCTTAGTCAATGTGGTGAAACCCCATCTCTACTAAAAATACAAAATTACCCGGGCATGGTGGTGCATGCTTATAATCCCAGCTACTAGGGAGGCTGAGGCAGGAGAATTGCTTGAACCTGGGAGGCAGAGGTTGTGGGGAGCCAAGATCGCGCCGTTGCACTCCAGCCTGGGCAATGAATGAGACACCATCTCATTAAAAAAAGAAAAAAGAACTAGTAGCATCTCTTTGCTTAATCTCTCTGAGGTCAGTTGGACAGAGACCAATCAAATATGGCTATGTCTCCTATTAAATGCTGGCTCAGCCAGGTTATTCTGCAAGGCTCTTATACTACCGCCTTACCCTGTGTATGAAGAATGCTGCTAAAAAAAAAATTACCTGTGGTGCTGTGTCTATGTTTTGTGGAACTAACATGGCTCAAGAAGACTCCATCTAGCCATCTCTTTCAAGCTGCCCAACTCATACTGTTCTGCCAAATTTACTCTGATGTAGCTGCGTGCCAGTTGGTACAGAGCAGCCAATGAGGAGTCTGCACATACACTCCCAGCAGTGATTATGAGTAACATGTGTCTGCTCCTAGCTTCAATTATGATCATTAATATAATGTACTCCTTAGTAAGACAAGGCCCATAGAAAAGAGAATCAGAGCGTAATTCAGAAATTTTTGTCTCTTTTCTATTTTTGTTTCCGCACTTCCCTTAGGGACTAAAGAATAAATTAATAGTTTCTTCATTCATTTTTCTGTATAGATATCCCTGCAATATTATTTACCAACACTACTAAGCCTGACTTTTGATGTATTAAAGGGCAAAAGAAGAAATTTAAATTTCTTCTTAAATAATTTCAATTCTTCATAATTAAAAAATGAATTAGACCCATACCTCAGAGTGCACTCAAAATCGACCTTATAAATTAGTACCTAATTAGACTTAATATATGACCTAATATAAAATTAGACCTAATATAAGAAGCAAAAATAAAACTTAAAAAATAAAACGGGAGTAAATTCTCCTGATCTTGTTTTAGGCAAAGTTTGTCATCAAAATTTAAAACTTTTGTGTTTCAGAATATACCCTTAGGAAAGTCTAAATACAAGCTACAGGTGAAGAAAATATTTGCAAGCAATATATCTGATAAGAGACTTTAGCTAGAATATGTAACTCATTCAATTTAATAAGATGATGACAAATAACCCAATTAAAACCTAAGCAAAAATCTTGGATAGATATTTTACCAAAGGAGACATACAAATGGCAAATGAGCACATGAAAAGATGCTAACAACATTAGACATCAAGGGAATATGAAATAAAATCACAATAAGATCATGCTTTACACACACAAGAATAGCTGAGATCAAAAGTCAGACATGCACACGTGTTAATGAAGGTGTAGAGAAGATGAAATCCTCATTGATGAGGGAATGTAAAATGGTGCACCTATTTTGGAAAAGATTTTAACAATTTCTTAAAACTGTAACATTTGTTAAAGTTTGTAAGACTGATAAATTCTACTCCTAGGTCTCTACCCAAAATAAATGAAAATATTTGGCTACACAAAATGTTTGCACAAAAGCTCATAGCGGCATTACTCAAAAGTATATCCATATAATGGAATACTCTTCAGTAATAAAGAGGAACAAATTACTGCTGCATGCTGCAAAATGAACGAACAGACAAAATGAAATGCTAAATGAAAACAGCTAGACACAAAAGTCCACATATCATATGGTTTCATTTATATGAAGCGTTAAAAAAAAAAAACCCAAAAAACAAAAAACAAATCTACAGAAACAAAAGCCAGATCAGTAGTTCCCTAAGGTTGGAGGTAAGGATGGGAAATGACTGCTATGGGCAGGAATTCTCTTTTGCAGGTGAGAGAAATGTTCTAGACCAGCAGAGAAAATTATATAAAGCAGAATCCTCATTCTTGGGTCTTGTGATCCCATTACAAATGTAGACAAAAACTTGCAGTAGGTATTACCAGTGTCTGTGACATTGTCACCAATAAAAACTATGCAAATTTTCATATTACACATATATTTTCATATAATGATAATGTGGTATCATTATAGATACCACAAAATCTTGTTTACTCTCATCACCATTTCAAAATCATAATTCTTAGACATGCTGTAATATATTAATAATTTTAAAGAGGCACACAAATTACTATATAATAAAGTTATTCTTTATTATTTAAACAATTGGATCTCAATATAATTAGTTTCCCTTGTAATCCAAAGTAAACATTATTCTTGGGAAAATGACTCAGGCTTCCTAGCCTGCAAAAGTTGTCCATAGCACAAGAAAAGGTTAAAAATCGGATACAGAGATGTATATGTCACCAAAAGAGGACTTTCTTGATAAGAAATAAAGAAAAAAAATTCTTTCATGAGCACTAATGTGAAAAGTAATGAGAATATAAAGATTAGCCAGGAGATACACTGGAGACACAAACCTAAAGAGATCAAACAAGTTTGATTTGCAGTACTCCAAGGAGCCAGCATAGAACTTTATGTAAGACACTAACACAGATAAGAGATCATTTGAATATGTGGCATATTAGATAGAGCTGGAAAAGAAAGTGATCTAAGAAAGGTTGGTGATGAACAAGATTGGACATTCCACATAGCAAGAAAGAGTATATATGTGTATAAATGTGTGCATGTGTATATATGTGTATATAGGTATATACATATATATGTATTGACATCAACTCATTTTCTTCACCAAGTTTGATTTCTGTAATAGTGTTATTCATTTTTGAAGAAGAGTCACCACAAAAATTTTAGACTTCCATTGAAGAAAATTAAAATTAAAAGGTTATACTGCTCAGAAAAGTCAGTGACTTGTTCAAAAAGTACTGAGCTAAAGAAAATGTTACTAATCATATACTCTAGGCATTTAGTGTTTTGGCCTCTCTAATTCTTGCTTTTATCAGTCTAAATTCTTGCCATGGAAATCACTGTGTATTAACTAATCTAATTACTGATAGAACACATGGAACCAACAGGATAATTTTAATAAAAATGTTTGAATACTACCCAAGTATTGGTGAGCACTAAAAGAAATCTCCCATGATACCACTATTTTATATTTTGTTAATTATGTTAGCATTTGCTATATTTTTAAGGTAAAATAATCTCAAAGGTAATTATTATTTCAGAAACATAAGCTTAATGATGGCTATTTAATAAGCAACACATTAAGGAATGGGGATGCAGTTCACTTTTTAAACTATGATATCTTTGGGTACAGAATATGAATGAATCAATCAGTTTCTATGGGCAAATGTCCTTCCAAAGTAATTGAGTCCTAAATGCCAAACCAAAATAGTTTGCCATAGATTCAATGAAAATGTTCTGTTCTAAAGAATGTTCTGACTGATAGTAAATTTAATAACATTTTAAAATGTCAAGTTGAATTTTAATTCCAAGTCTGTATCTTCTAGAATGTAATGTGTTACAAATTCAATATCATACGACCATCCTTCCTCAGCTTTTTCGATCTTAGCAATAATAAATTCAGAGAACAAACAGTATCAAGACTATTTTGCTTATTTGTTTCAGAAATTCAAACAATTTGTCTGAATTACAAACCCATAGGAAGCTATTTTAAAGTAAAATAAGAACATTTAGATTCATAAAGTCTAAATCAGCCAGATTCTTACGATATCTGATAATTCCACTTAATTTTTAACTTCCAAACTAGATCAATCATAGGGCAAAAATAAAATTTAATAAGTGGTAAAACAGCAATATATTGCTAAAAGTTTCACCTGTTCTATAAAATATATAATTTTCAGCAAATGTTTATCTTGCTTGATGATAAAAAAGTAGTTTAGTTAATATAAATGAATTCATAAATAGGTATTTAAATACCTTAGCTATGTAAAACAACAATTCACAAATACAAGGGGCTGTAGTTTTACATTAACAAAACAATTGAGCTTGTTAATGATTTTAAAAATTTAAACAATTGTTTTTATAGCTATGTAAATATAATTTAGCATTATTAAACGTAAGTTACATTTGGGTTTGTGTATTTATAACCTATAAAAGATGAAGCTAAAATATGAAATTATGTTTTAGAAATGTTTTCCATTAGATGTAAAATGTAATGTACTACTTGATATATCAAAAGATACCATTATTTGCCAATGCCCCTGTTATATATTTTGTGATCCCAGAGTCATTAGCAGCATAACAAAATATCCTGACATTCCCTGCCCCCTCCCTGCCATTTCCAAGGAAAACAGGAAATTTTTCCCCAGGATTTAGCTATTTCTCTTGAATAAATGCCCCTTAACTTTTTGCAGACCTTCTCAATTATTCCAGAATTCTGAAAAAGTTGATTTTGATAAGTTTTGCCCTATTATCGTTGCTTCTATTGAGGAACACACTTTTAGAAGTCCTTACTCAAAAGCTCTAGAGGTGCTTTTTACACTTGATGATATTTTAACATTATTTTTATCTCAGTTTCTGATTTTTCATTATTTGCATAAAAAGTGTAATTGAGTTTTATATATTGATCTTGTATATTATTTCCTGGCAAAACTTGCTGATTAATTCTAGCAGAATGTTTTGTGGGTATTTTTCACTAAATTTTCTGCATAGGCAATCATGACTTTTGGCTTCCAAAAAACCTTTTATTTCTTTTTCTTGCCTTAGTGTACAGGCCAAGTCTCTAGTAAAACGTTGAATAGAAAAGGTGAGAATATACATACTTGCCTTGATTCTAACATCAAGAGAAGAGCACTGAGGCTTGAAGCAATAAGTCCTGGATATTGTAGATATCCTTTATCAAGTTGAGAAAGTGGGTGAATTTATTATTTTTTATAAAATGAATGCAGGATGTTGCCAAGTGTCTTTTATGTATTACGTAGATGATGTTAATATTGTTTCTCTAGCTATTTTAGCATAGTGTATCTTTCTCCATCATTTTACTTTTAATTTGTATCTTTTAATTGAAAACGATTTATAGATGGCATATAGTGGGGTCTTTTTTTTTTTATCTCATCTGACAGTTTGTATCTTAGTCTATATTTAACATAATTATTGAAATTGTCTAAGTTTGTCATGCCACCATTTTATTTTTAACTAATCTTTATACTATTTAACTTGTATTCTTACCCCCTTTTAAAACTGAGTGGGCAGTGTAATTATTTATTTTCAACTTTTATGTTGGTTGATATAGGGATTATATATACATGTTTAAATAAGAACACATCACTTTATTCATATAAGAACCTTAAAATATTATATTTACATGTGTCTTTCTCAGTCTTTATGCTATTATTAAAATTCATTTTGCTTCTTTATATGTTTCTTGGTGGACAATAATAGACAGTTATGAAAATATTTTACTTTCAAGAAGAATACTGGAAAAAGAGACATAACCTCCACAACATAATTACATTTAACTTTAAAAGAAGTTAACAAAATTGGTAAATACAGTTTGAGCTTGGCCAATCTTTAATACCCTTTTTATCTAATTAGTTATTTTTGTGATGAAAAGAAAAGTATCTGTATTTCTTATAATATTAAAAACTGCTTCTTTGACTTTGTTGGCCCTCTTTGCAGAAGAGTTTTGTCTCTTTGCAGGAGCCCCCAATTAAATATCAGTTTCTTCAGCATCTCCTTTTCCTTGGCACATAGGAATAGCAGCTCTCAAACTCTACACCATGTATGTATTGTCTCTAATTATTCTGATGAAAGTTTCCTTCTCCAAGTGGTAAAATGCTATCTCTGAATTGTAGAAAGAATAACACATACAAATACAGAAGAAAACATTTTAATTAAGTTTATTCCTTTGTATATTTCTTTCAGTGCAGAAAAAAAGTGTCATGCATTAGATACACATTTTATTTTTTTAGTGTTATTGACAATATTAGAAGATTCACAAAACATATATGTCTTCCTCTTCAAGGAACATTTTAGATCATTTTGGCATTGGTACTTTCCTTAAATTCTCCTGCACAATATTTAATATTATTACAAACTTGAATTCTAAGATATCCGGAAAAGTATAATTTCCTGTGAAATTATTGATTCATTTGACAGAAATTCTGAAGTCTGATATAACCTTATTAAATTAAATTTAGCTGATGAGAAAAAAATACTGCCTTCTCTCTCCAACTTTTATTGTTAATATATACTTATTCACTTTGTAATAGGTATTCATTAAATTTCTATTTTCTCCAGGAAGGAAAAAATGTTTATTGAATTTCTCATAGACACCAGACCAAAGGTTATCTCATTTAAGGCTAGTTTTCTTTCAAAGTTGTATTTTTATTCCTAAGATTTAGAGAACATAAACATATTCTCCAAGGTCACAAAGGCAACTGACAAAATTTAAATTCAAATCAAGATCAAATTCTAAGTTTCATGTACTTTCCATTAGCACATGATAATATATTTTAAAGGATGTGATTTTTTTACTACTAAATAATAAAAACAATATGTTTATCGTAATGTATATTGTCTCATTTAAAGTCACTCATATCCCATGTTACAGGAATCATCATTCTTTTTTCTTATGAACATGTTGTGTAGAATCCAGACCTCACTATGTCTGCTGTTGAGCAATAGCACATGGCTAAGAGACAATACAATCATGCTGACTAGTTTCATTTTACATTATTGATCTTAATTCTCAAGAGGGCCTTCAATATTTCTTGATCATGAGAATATATTTTTCAAATTCACTTACTCTCCTACTGTTCTGAAGTATTTCATTCTCTCAGAGAGAAGAGTAAAACAACTACTTCAGTCCTCTCTGATCCAATGGTTGGTTTGTTATTTTCATGAGAAAATTAAAGCAATCAGAAGAGAACCTTCACCATATCCACCTGCCAAGATATACTTTGGCTTCCCTTCTGTTATTATAGATCTATGAAAGCCCAACCACTGACTTGTGAACTAAATATTATCCCTACCTCCCAATTCAAAGGGATTTCCCCAGTTTACCCAGCATTTCTAGCCTCTGTCTTTGCCCTCTTTATTGGACAATATAATTGACATATAAATGTGCTCCTATTTCACCCATAGTTTCAAAACATGTTTTGTTTTGTTTTGTTTTTTCCTGCATCACTTTCCCTTCAGCCATTGCACCACTTCTCTGATCCTTTTAGCAGAGTAAACTACAGGAAATTAAAAATTTTAAAGTAGGCAATTTCAGAGAATTGCCTATATTCCATCACTAATCTCATCAATCTCACTTTTCACCACATAAATGTAAGTGTTTTCTTTTTTTTGAGTTGTTCGTTCATACCATTCCATTGATTTTTTGAGAATTTTGACATATTTATACGGTGTCAAATTACTTAAGCTAAAAATACTTACCTGCATGGTTGTGAGTTATTCGTTACAATAAACATTTTAGGCAATATCTGGGAAGCAGAAAAGAAATAGTGGCTATATTTATTTTACATACTAGAAAGGTAGAAAGGTCAGAGCAAGGCGTGAGGTACCTTTGGAACCTGTACACATTGTCAATCACTGGTTGTTCACCTTGTTAGCATTCCTGCAACAACTCCAGCTCTCTCTGAATGCTCCTTCATTTTCTCTGACTCCTTGGCCAGGTACTTGCTTTCTTTTGTGAGGTGCCAGCTTTTCTTGAAGAATATCCATAGCATTGAAGTTAGAGGCTAGAAGCATGAAAGGCATTGTGGGTTTTAGTTGATTCGACTGAGTTCAACTGATCTTTGCAAGATGTTGGTCTGAACTATCTTCCTCCACTTCATATTCATCTTCTTCCAACTGTCTACCCTACCCACTTATCTACTACAGTGGCATAAGAATAGATTCTTATAACAAATGTATTTTTACATGTAATATATTTATACATCAAAGGTATACCTGTCTATATTTATACTGATATATTAATATATGGCATATTTATACATATATCTATATTTATGTAAGTTTAAAGGGATTGCTTTTGAAATGCTTGATAGAAATATAAATGTAGATCTCAAGTAAGCATTTGAATATAAGAGTCAAAGTAAAGCTGTATATATATTTATACATCTATCAATATTTATATGATTTATGTATACATCTGCTTATCTCTGAATACATAATTATACAGTAAGATCACCTCACTTCACATTGCTAAATCTAATGGTCAGTATTCAATTTTTTCCTTGTGTTTTTCTGTTTATTGTATTTCTTGTTCATGACCTGTCACAGAATATGACCTGGATGATTTTTCCCCTTCTTTATACATATCACATGGCTTCCAGAAAATTGTATGTGCCTTTTTACTGCTTCGCCTCAGCTCTGCTTGATAATTTCTCTTTCCTTTTTGACTTATTAATGGTAGAGTGTTTCAGAGGGCAGTCCTTAAATAGCTTATTTATAATTACTTCCTTGTGTATAATCAGCCCCAAAGTCTTAAACACTGTCTATATATGCTGAAGACCCTCTAATGTATAACTCCAACCTCGAAGTCTCTCCTTTAATTTGACTCTTATAGTCAAATACTTAGTTGAGATCTACATGTGTATGTCTGTGACCGTCCAGTCTGCTGGGGACCCAGAGAGAACAAAAACAGAGAAGCAAATATGCCAATTTATCTACTGGAGCTGGGATTCACTTTTCCTATTCTGTCCTTGGACAATAATTCCAGGCTCCTCAGTCTTTGGACTTCAAGACTTAAATCAGCAGCATCCCAAGTTCTCAGGCCTTTGGCTTTAGACTGACAGTTATATTATTAGCTTCTCTGGTTCTGAGATCTTTAGGCTTGGACTGAAGCTACTAACACCCTGGTGTCTCCAGCTAGCAGATAGCTTGTCATGGGACTTCCCAGCATCCGTAATCACATGAGCAAATCCCACTGATAAGCGTGCTGTCACATATCTATATCTATCTGTCTGTCTATCTATCTTTTTGGTTCCGTCTGGAAACCTTGACTAATACCCAGACTTAATCAAGATGTTAAAACAATGGGTATAAACTCCAGATAGGAAAAATAGAAAGAGATCGTTCTCCACAATATGCCATATATAAATGTTGAAAGTCAAAATTAAAAGGAAAATCTTACATCTTTAAATCAAAAGAAAATAATGTATTATGTTCAAAATCGCCACAACAAGGTTAACAGGTGACTTCTCAAAGATGACAAGACAAAGGGAAACATATTCAGAATGCTGAAAGAAACAACCAAGAATTTTGTATCAAACAAAACTAACTTCCGAAATGAAGGCAAAATGAAGATATCTTGAGGTGAACCAAAACTGAGATTACTTGTTACAAGATAACCTGCTTTACAAGAAATATTATAGAATGTTCTTCAGGCTCAGGGCAAGTATTTGAATCTACATGAAAACAAAAACTGGTAAAGATAATTATGTAGGTAATTATAAACATAATATAATTGTATGTTTGTTTCTCTTCTTTTAATTGACTCAGAATCACCCCTATATACACATACAGGAAAGAGAAAGAATGCTCTGTTTTATTATATATACTAATGTGATATAATATATATTTGACAATAAAAGCACAATGGAGGCGGGTGCAAACAAAGCTATATTAAGTTATATTGGGCAAGAAATGGCAACTTGAATCTCCAGCACCATGTGAAAAGTAACAGAAATAGTAAACAAGAATGGAAATATAGTAAACACTATAAATACATTCTTTTCTTTGCTACACTTCTTTAAAAGACTTCTTTACTTTTGATAAATTCATTACTATTTTTGAAAATTTATATAAGTACATTCTGTGGCATGTAAGATATAGATATAATATATATAGCAATAATAGCACAAAATGAAAAATAGGAATAGAGCTATATATGAGTAATATTTCTATATTTCAGTGGAATTTAGTATAAATCTAAACTAGATTCTGATAAGTTAAAATGCATATTTTAAGCACTCTAAAAAGCACTGTGACAATGACTCCAAAAGTCATTAAAGTAAATTAAATTAAATTACTTTAAAGTAATTAAAATCTTATACTAGAAAATATACAAGTAATGCATAAGAAAGTAGTAAAGGAGGATAAAAAGCATAAAAGATGGCGATATATGGAAAACAAAACTAAAATGGCAGACGTAAATTCAACTATATTAATAACATTAAATACGAATGGATGGAGAAATCCATTTAAATATCAGAGACTATTAAAAAGAAAATCTTAATTCTTTAAATCAAAAGAAAATAATGTATTATGTACAAAGTAGCCACAAGAAGATTAACAGGTGACTACTGCTAATCTTGACTACATTTATTAAAAATTCAAGATTCAACTATATGCTACAATGTCTCTGCAGAACACATCTTTATTTTTATGTGTCTTAATAAAACTCTACATCACTGAAGTTTGAATTTCACATAATTTTTATCAATTCTTCTTTTATTTTTTTCTTCAATAATTAAAAAATATAAAATCAAGCAGTGGGTCAGATTCGGCTTGTAGGCCACAGTTTGCCAACCCCTCATTTTTGATGCCAGAAATTTTATTTATTTACTTCCAGTTGGCAAATAACAATTGTGTGTATTTATGGCACACAATGTAATGTTCTGATTTATGTACACATTCTAGAAAAACTAAGTCATGTTAATCAACATATCTATTGCCTCAACTTATTTTTTGTGTATGTGGTGAGAACATTAAACATCAATTTCTTTAGCAATTTTGAAATATAAAGGACATTATTATTTACTGTGACAAGTGTGAGATGCAATAGATCACTGAAATCTATTCCTGTAGTCTAACTGAGACTTTGTACCCTTTGATCAATATCTTACCTTTTTCTTACCTCTCCTCCTCTCCCCCAGCCCCTGGTAAATAATTTTCTACTCTCTGTTTCTATGATGTTAACATTTTTAAATTCTACATATAATTGAGGTCTTACATTATTTATCTTTCTGTGCCTCACAGATATATGAAAAAATGCTCAACATCTTTAATCATCAGGGAAATACACATAAAAACACAGTGAAATATCATCTCACACCTGTTAGAATTGTCATTAACTACAAGACAAGTGATAGCAAGTGTTGGTGAGGATGTAGAGAAAAATAAATCCTGTTATATTGTTGGTGAGAATATAAATTAGTACAGTCATTTTGAAAAATAGTATGGAGGTTCCTCAAAAAATAAAAATAGAATTACCATATGATCTAACAATCCCACTTATGGGTATAGCCAAAGGAATTGAATTTGTTCTTTCAAAAATATATCAGCATTCCCATGTTCATTTCAGCATTATTCACAATAGACAACCCACAGAAGCATACTAAGTGTCCGTCACTGAATGAATGGATAAGGAAAAGGTGGTAAATATACACAATTGAATACTACACAGTCTTTAAAAGAAAGAAATTCTGTCATTGTTGACAATATGAATAAAATCAGAGATACACTTTAGATTTAAAGAAACAAACAGTTTGAACATTAAAGTATGGTAAAATATATTTTATATAAGCAACATCAAGAACACTGGAGTGGGTATACTATTATCAAACAAAACATGCTTTAAAGCAAAATATGTAAAGATGGCCAAATAGAGACAGCTCTGGTCTGCAGCTCCCAGCATGATCAATGCAGAAGACAGGTGATTTCTGCATTTCCAACTGAGGTCTTAGCAACCGGCAGACAAGGTGATTCTCTCCTGTGCCTGGCTCAGCGGCTCCCAGGCCCATGGAGCCTTGCTCACTGCTAGTGCAGCAGTCTGAAATCGATCTGCAACAGGACAACCTGGCTCCAGGAGGGGCATCTGCCATTGCTGAGGCTTGAGTAGGAAAACAAAGTCACTGGGAAGCTCGAACCAGGCAGAGCTCACCACAGCTCAACAAGGCCTATGGACTCAAAACTCCACCTCTGTGGGCAGGGCATAGCTTAACAACAGCCAACAGACAACTTCTGCAGACTTAAACATCCCTGTCTGACAGGTCTGAAGAAAGCAGTTGTTCTCCCAGCATGGCATTTGAGCTCTGAGAATGGACAGACTGCCTCTTCAAGTGGGTCCCTGACTCCTGAGTAGTCTAACTGGGAGACACCTCCCAGTAGGAGCCGACAGACACCTCATATAGGCAGCTGCCTCTCTGGGACAAAGCTTCCAGAGGAAGGATCAGGCAGCAGTATTTGCTGTTCTGCAGCTTCCACTGGTGATACTGAGGAAAACGGTCTGGAGTGGAACTCCAGCAAACTCCAAGAGACCTGCAGCTGAGGGACCTGACTGTTAGAAGGAAAACTAACAAACAGAAAGGAATAGCATCAACATCAACACAAAGCTCATCTACGCCAAAACCCCATCTGCAGGGCAACAACATCAAAAACCAAAGGTAGATAAAACCACAAAGATAGGGAGAAACCAGAGCAGAAAAGCTGAAAATTCTAAAAATTGGAGTGCCTCTGCCTTCCAAAGGATTGCAGCTCCTCACCAGCAACAGAACAAAACTGGAAGAGTGACTTTGAGGAGTTGACAGAAGCTAAAAGTTTAGCTTTTAGTTGCAAGCAAGCTAAAAACCTTGAAAAAAGATTAGATGAATGGCTGACTAGAATAAACAGTGTAGAGAAGACCTTAAATGACCTGATGGAACTGAAAAACCATGGCACGAGAACTTTGTGACCCATGCACAAGCTTCAATAGCTGATTCTATCAAGTGGAAGAAAGGGTATCAGTGATTGAAGATCAAATTAATGAAATAAAACAAGAAAACAGTGTTAGAGAAAAAAGAGTAAAAAGAAATGAATAAAGTCTCCAAGAAATATGGGACTATGTGAAATGATCAAATCTATGTTTGATTGGTGTACCTGAAAGTGATAGGGAGACTGGAATCACGTTGGAAAACACTCTTCAGGATATTATCCAGGAGAACTTCCCCAACATAGCAAGGCAGGCCAACATTCAAATTCAGTAAATACAGAGAACACCACAAAGATACTCCTCACAAAGAGCAATCCCAAGATATGTAATTATCAGATTTACAGAGGTTAAAATGAAGGAAAAAGTGTTAAGGGCAGCCAGAGAGAAGGGTCAAGTTACCCACAAAGGGAAGCCCATCAGACTAACAGCAGATCTCTCAGCAGAAACCTTACAAGGCAGAAGAGAGTG
>NW_012115344.1:4591040-4613023 GCF_000951035.1 Colobus angolensis palliatus | reverse complement strand
CAGAGAGCCAAATCATGAGTAACTCCCATTCACAACTGCTACAAAGAGAATAAAATATCTAGGAATCCAAAGTACAAGGGATGTGAAGGACCTTTTCAAGGAGAACTACAAACCACTGCTCAATGAAATAAAAGAGGACACAAATAAATGGAAGAATATTCCATGCTCATGGATAGGAAGAATCAATATCGTGAAAATGGCCACACTGCCCAAAGTAATTTATAAATTCAATGCCATCCCCATCAAACTACCAATAACTTTCTTCACAGAATTGGAAAAAAGTACTTTAAAGTTCATATGGAACCAAAAAGGAGTCTGCATTGCTAAGACAATCCTAAGCAAAAAGAACAAAGCTGGAGGCATCATGCTACCTGACTTCAAACTATACTACAAGGCTACAGTAACCAAAACAGCATTGTATTGGTACCAAAACAGAGATATAGACCAATGGAACAGGACAGAGTCCTCAAAATAACACCACACATCTAGAACCATCTGATCTTTGACAAACTTGACAAAAACAAGAAAGGGAGAAAGGATTCCCTATTTAATAAGCAGTACTGGGGAAACTGGCTAGCCATATGTAGAAAGCTGAAACTGGATCCCTTCCTTACACCTTATACAAAAATTAATTCAAGATGGATTAAAGACTTAAATCTTAGACCTACAACCATAAAAGCCTTAGAAGAAAACCTAGGCAATGGAATGGGCAAGGACTTCAATGATAAAACACCAAAAGCAATGGCAACAAAAACCAAAATAGACAAATGGGATCTAATTAAACGAAAAAGCTTCTGCACAGCAAAAGAAACTACCATCAGAGTGAACAGACAACTTTAAGCGTGAGAGAAAATTTTTGCAATCTATCCATCTGACAAAGGGCTAATATCCAGAATCTACAAAGAATTCAAACAAATTTACAAAAAATCAAAATCAAAATCAAAAAGTGGGCAAAGTATATGAACAGACACTTCTCAAAAGAAGACGTCTATGCAGCCAACTGACACATGAAAAAATGCTCATCATCACTGGTCATTAGAGAAATGCAAATCAAAATCACAATGAGATACCATCTCATGCCAGTTAGAATGGCAATCATTAAAAAGTCAGGGAACAACAGATGCTGGAGAGGATGTGGAGAAATAGGAATGCTTTTACACTGTTTGTGGGAGTGTAAATTAGTTCAACCATTGTGGAAGACAGTATGGCGATTCCTCAAGGATCTAGAACTAGAAATACCATTTGACCCAGCAATCTCATTCCTGGCTATATACCCAAAGGATTATAAATCATTCTACTATAAAGACACATGCACACATTTATTGCAGCACTATTTACAATAGCAAAGACTTGGAACCAACCGAAATGTCCATCGATGATAGACTGGATTAAGAAAATGTGGCACATACATACCATGGAATACTATGCAGCCATAAAAAAGGATGAGTTCATGTCCTTTGCAGGGACATGAATGAAGCTGGAAACTATCATTCTCAGCAAACTATCACAAGGACAGAAAAGCAAACACCGCACGTTCTCATTCATAGGTGGGAACTGAAAAATGAGATCACTTAGAGACAGGGTGTGGAACATCACACTCTGGGACATGTCGGGAGGTGGGTGCTGAGGGAAGGATAGCATTAGGAGAAATACCTAATGTAAATGATGAGTTGATGGGTGCAGCAAACCAACATGGCACATGTATACCTATGTATCAGATCAGCAAGTTGTGCACATGTACCCTAGAACTTAAAGTATAATAAAGAAATAATAATAAATAAAGCAAAAAATGTTACTACAGTTAAAAGGGACATTTTATGTTTATAAAATAGTTAACCCATACGAAATATTTCAAAACCATGAGTCTACATGCACCTAACAAGAAAATCCCTAAGTTCGTGAAACAAAAACTGGCAGCTGAAGTTAGAAATACACAATTCAAAATCATTAGTAGGAGATGCTAACACTTCACTTTTAATAATGGATAGAGCAAGTCGCCAGTAGGCAACTAATCAATAGAAGTGAAGACCAAGAAGACACTGTAAACCAAATAGCCATGAGAGATATCTATAAAACAATCTACTACACAGCAACAGTATACACGTTCTTTCCCAGTGTATACTGAACATTTTCTAGAATAGACCATATCTAGGAGAGACCATAAGACAAGCCTGAATAAATTTAAGAGGATTGGGATGAAGCATGTTTGTCAATCACCATGGTATGAACTTAGAAATCAATAACAAAGAAATTTAGAAGTTCATACATATGTAAAAATTAAACAATATACTCTTAATGAACAGTTCAAATAATAAATCAAATAGAAAATTGCTAGAGAAACAATATTATGATGAATTAAAATGAAAATTGTAACAAACCAAAATTTATTTATGTGGCTTAATCAGTGCATAAACAAAAATTTGTAGCTGTAAATATCTAATGAAAAAAATAATCTCAAATCAATAACTTAATCTTGCACCTTAAAACACTGGACAAAAAGAGCAAACAAAACATAAAACATTCAAAGGAAAGAAATACTAAGTTAAGTATTTAATTAAAGTTAAGAAAATAATAAAACAGAATAGAAAATCAATAAAGAAAACCAATGAAACTCAAAGTTAGTTATTAAAGAAAGGTCAGTAGAATTGATAATCTGTTAGCTACATTTACTAAGAAGAAAGAGAAGTCTTAACCTTCTAAAACCAAAAATGAAAGACAGGACATCACTTCCACCTTAAGGAATAAAAAGGATTACTAGGAAAAACTATGAACAAGTATGTAGTCATAAAATTAGGTAACCTAGATTAAATAAGCCATGTTCTTAAAAGAAACAAACTTCTGAAATTTTCTCAAGGAGAATTTAAAATCTGAACAGACCTGTAAAAATAGAGAGATTGAATTTAAAAGCCATCCCATAAAGTAGTGTCTAAGCCCAAATGGCTTCACTAGAAAATTCTACCTAACATTTAATTAAGAATTAATGTCAATTATTGATAAACTCTTTCAAAAATAGAAGAGAATACACAACCAACTCATTCTATGAAGCAAGTAATACCCTGATGTGGAAACTAGACAAAACTATAACAGGAAAGTATAGAACACATCTCCTATGAATATACATACAAAAATCCTCAAGAAAACATAAGCAAATCAATTCCAACAAACATAAAAGAAAATTATAAACTATGACTACTGAGATTCATCCCAGAAACATAGGATTGGTTCAACATGTAAATATACATTAATAGAACACATTATATCAATAGAATAAAGGTTAGAAACCGCAGTCATATTATTAAATGCAGAAAAACAATTTGAAAAAGAAATCCGGCTTGGCATGGTGGCTTATACATGTAATCCAAGTGCTTTGGAGGCCAAAGTGGGAGGATCACTTGAGTCCAGGAATTTGAGACCAGCTTGGCAACATGGCGAGACCTCTTCTCTGCAAAAAATGTTAAAAACTAACTAGGTATGGTGGTATACTCTTCTAGTCCTAGCTATCTGGGAGGCTGAGGCAGTAGGATAACTTCAGCACACAGGAATTTGAGGTTACAGTGAACTATGATTGTGCCACTACATTCCAGCCTGGGTGACAGTGTGAGACATGGTGTAAAAAAAAAAAAAAAAATCCAATACACTAAATGAACTTGAAATATACAGAGATTTTTCTCAACCTTATAAAGGACATATATGAAAACTCTACAGGTAACATTCTACCTAACCATGAAATGCAAAATACTTTCTCATTAGGATCAGGAAAAATATATAGATCTATGTTCTTCACAGTTCTGTTTAATATTGTCCCGAGAAGCTCTAGGCAGATCAATTAGGGCAGAAAAATAAATTAAAAGCACTCAGATTGGAAGGAAAGAAATAAAGCTGTCAGTATTCCAAATGACATAATCTTAGGCATAAAAAAGAGAGACTACTTTAAAAACCATACAATTAATAAATGAGTTCAACAAGACTTCAAGATATAAAATCAGTATCTAAAAATCAGTTATATCCCACACAACAGCAATGAATAATCTAAAAGTGATATTTTAAAAAATAATCGCATTAGCAACACAATGAAAAAGGATAAAACTTGGAATAAAAATAAATTTAGAAATTAACAAAAGAAGTACAAGGCACTGAAAACAAATACATATACACACACATGCACACTTGGGTGTGAAATAATTGAAATAAAGAAGACCTAAGTAAATGAAAAGCCATCTTATGTTAATCACATTAATGGACTGCAAGACATTATTATTAAAATGGTAAAAATCCTGAAATTGATGTAATGTCAATGAATTTTCCATCAAAATCCCAAATACTTTCCTTGCAGAATTTATCAAGCTGATCCTATAACTTATATGGAAATTCAGGGGACCCAGAATAGCCAAGCCAACCTGTAAAACAAAAAAATTGAAGAAGCCACAATTGCCACTTTCAAAATTCACAAAGTTACAGTAATTAAGACAGAATGGTATTGGCACAAGGATAGTTATAAAGATCAATGGAAAAGAACTGGGAGTTCAGAAACAATGCTTAACATTTGTAGCCCATTACTTCTTGATGAGGTGCCAGGAAAATTCGATAGGATAAAATACTATTCTTTTCAACTAACCATTCTGAGGCAATCAGATAGTCTCATGCAAAAGAATGAAGTTGGGAGTCATCCCACACACCAAATTAAATAAAAATGGATCATAGAACTAACTATAAGAATTAAAACTCTTAGAAGAAAATATGAGAATAAATCTTCATGACCTTAGCTTGAGTAAAGGCTAAGACACTAAAAGTACAACCAACTAACAAATAATAGATTAATTAGACTTCACTAAAATTAACAACTTTTTGCCTCAGAAGTTTTTACCATTAGAAACAAGACATATATCATAAGGAAAGCTAAAAGACAATCTCAGGAAAGGAGAAATATTTGCAAATAACATGTTTGATGACAGAATTATATCTAGAATATGCAAAGAACTCTTATAATTCAATCATACAAATACAAACAATTTAGAAAGTAGGCAGAGGATCTGCAAACATTTATCTATGAAGTATATTACTACAAAAGTCCATTAAAAATAGGAAAAGATACCCAATGTCAGCAACAGTAAAATGCAAACGAAAACCACACGAGATACTGTTTCACTTTTATTATGATGACTAAAATAAAAAAGATGTAATAAGTATTGGCAAGAATGAGGAGAAATTGCAATCCTCAGACACTGGTGGTGGGAATGTAAAATGGTGAGGCTGCTTTGGAAAACATTATGAATGTTCCTCAAATGATTAAATATAGACTTAGCATATGATACATCAATTTCACTCCGTGGTGCATACCCCAAAGAAATAAAAACATATGTCCACACAAAACTTGTACACATAATTTCATAACAGCACTATGGATAATAGCAAATCATGGAAACACCTCATATGTCAAAAGAGAACTGATATATCCATTGATGGACTATCATCCAAGCCATAAAATGGAGTAAAGCATTGATACATGCTACGATATAGGTGGATCTGGAAAACATTATGCTAGAAGCATGCAAAGAAGCAGTCACAGAAAATGACATACTGTGATTCCATCTTTACCATATGTCTGGAATAGGTAAATCTATAAAACAGAAAATTTATAGCTGTCTAGGGCTGAGGGGTTTGGAGGGGAATGGAGAATAACTGTTAAGGGGTACAGGTTTTCTTTTGAGAATGATGAAAATATTTTAAAATTGATTTCACTAACAGTTGTATAAATTTATAAATAAAATAAAAATGACCAAATTGTGTGATACATAAATTTTAATTTGACAATGCTGTAAAATATTTGATAATCTTGTCAATAAGTTCATGCCAATAAATTTTAAGACAAATAAAATAGACAAATTCCTTAAAAGACACAAATATCACTCAGTAAGAAATAGGCATAGAACTATATCAATAAATTAAAATGGAATACAATGTTTGAAAGCTTCCAAGTAAGAAAACCACATGCCCAGTTTGCTTCACTGTTGAATTATACCAAAAATATATGGAAGAATTAGCATCAAATCTATTCAAAATCTTTCAAAAAACAGAAGAGAAGTGAATACTGCCACAATATTCTCCTGTGAGGCCAAAAATTATTCTTATATAAAAAACACTTCCTGGGACACATCACTTATTTACATTCTTTCACTAAGAAGTTTTTTTTAGTATCAACTATACTCCAGGCACTATAGAACATGCTAGATATACAAGAGGTAATACACTGTAAATTATATGGTTTGATTGAGAATCACATACTATAAAGAGCCAAGTAAATAGGTAAATATAGCACTGTTATAAATGCTTAGAAATTCACTGTCCACAGCACTCTGGGAGAAAATACTAAATAAAAATGTCCAGATTATGTATGGTAGAGTGCAGGGAAGACTCTCCAGATGATATGATACCTAACTGTAATTGTTGTATCTGTTGTATCTCACTTCAGCAGTTTGTTGTATAAGCAATGTTACTATAATGGTTTACTCAACACATATTAACAACTGTAAATGCCAACATTGGCATAAAGTACCATTTCTTCCTTCTGGAAGTTATCTACTTATAGCAATTCAAAACTCTGAAAAAGCACATATAGTAAAGGAAGAATTCCTGAAGAGAGAAAGGGTAGAGATGAGAACTCACACTCTTAAAAACATATAGATTTAAACTATTGTAATAGAGTATCACACAAGTTATTCAAACTTACTGTTTCTAACTATTCTGCCTCCAGTGGTTCTTGAGAAACTTAAACAATTTTGTTTATTTAAAGCATTTGGAATGCTACCAGGAACATTGCAAATATTCTAGAATAATCTATTATTTTCATTACATCATCAGCAAAGGAAACTAAAAGATTGTAAGGGTCTTATTTTCTAAAATTTTTGCTGCTCTGGCTGTTATGTTTTGGAAAACTAGAGGTTCAACAGTGTAATACAGAGACGTCACTTTATTCTAGTACTTTTAAGTATGGGTTGGCCTCTCAAACCCCAGAGTCCAG
This sequence comes from Colobus angolensis palliatus, assembly GCF_000951035.1. NCBI lineage: Eukaryota > Metazoa > Chordata > Mammalia > Primates > Cercopithecidae > Colobus > Colobus angolensis. The sequence continues at coordinate 4,606,005 of NW_012115344.1, read as the reverse complement.
CCATCTAGTGGCAGACACTATACACCTCCAGCAACAAACACTGCAATAAACATGGTACATCAATGTCATTGATACCAAGCAGTTTGGCCCTTCTGTACCAAGTTCTCTCTTACGATATAAGCCTCACAATGCTATGCCTCACCATCCTTAGCCTCTAGCCATCACTCTCATGACCTCCATGAGTTTTATTTAGCTCCACATGTAATCACGCTAAAGTCATCTAGGGGTCTGTGGTACGCAAAATAATGACCTCCACAAAGCTGATTATGTTATTATCCACAGAAACTGCAAAACATGTTAACTTGCATGGCAAAGGAGAATTAGGGTTGCACATATAATTAAAATGTAATTCAGATGACCTTAAAGTGAAGAGATCATCTTAGATTATCTGGATGGGCCCAACATAAGTTCAAGGGTCATTAATAGTGAAAGAGGGAGGCAAAATGATTCAACCTGATGTTACTAGATTTGAAGATGAAAGAATAGAGCCATGAACCAAGGAGCAGGGGTAGTCTTTAGAAACTGGAAAAGGGAAGGCAATAGATTCTCTCCTAGAATTTCCAGAAGAAATTCAGTCCTTGTTGACACTGTGATTTAAGACTCATTTTGGACTTTTGACCTCCAGAACTACAACACAAATAAATTGATATTGTTTTAAGCCACTCTGTTTATGGGAGTTTGTAATGGCAGCAATAAGAAACTAATACAGGTTCTCAACATTACAGATTTTTGTCGATAAAGTTCTTGACTTTTACAAATACAGCCATGATTTCCATAGTGGCTGGGTAGCTGAATACAAGTGCTCTTTTTCACTTATTTGAAAAATATTCTTGTAATTATTTGTTGAGATAATTTCTCTTCATAGCTGCATAGTAGTATTTTGTATGGAATAATCATCACTATTTATTGATTGTATTTTCTGTCATAAAGCTGAGAGTCAAATCAAGAAGGCAATCTATTTACAATTAAAAATCACTGTTTAATAGTATAGTTCAGAGTATTTAGGCAGTTCCCATACATCACTATTTATATATTATTATAAAGAATATTCTTACATATAGACTATGATACGGAAGTTCTGATAATTTCCTTAGAGCAAATGCCTAAAACTGTTACTATTTGGGTTCAAAAAAGAAATACGCCTTTTAAAGTTTTTCATATCATGCCCATATTAACAATACCATGATCAGAGTAAGAGTGCTAACATTTATATATTCTTTATAAAAATAGCTGTTTTTCTTTTTTCCTTTTTGGTTAATTGTATAATCAGTAAACAATTGGTAATCACTGCTTTATTCTATATGTATTGGATTATTAATAATAGAATCTTAATATAAAATGAAAACTGTGATTTGCTTATATTTATGTAAATGTTTGTTTACTTTTCTTAAACAGAAAATGGCCAGTCTCACTTGTGTAGAGTCCTTGTTGCATTCATGACTCTATGTTCATGTTAAAGAAAACTAACAAGCCCCTGCCTTTATAAAATTTATAATCTTAATGTTAATCACACACTAGCTATAATCAATGAACTTCCAGAGGAAACTCAGCCCTACTGACACCTTGATTTGAGATTCATTTTGGACTTTTGACATCCAGGACTGCAACACAAATGCATTTCTGCTAGGGGATATAATAAAGTTCATTATATGTATTTTCTTATCAACACCTTCTAGTAATTTCACAAGAAAGTTATGATTGACTATTTTATAAATGACAAAATCAAGATTCAGGGAGCTTAATAAATAAGTTTTAGACCATTTGGCTGATATGTGCAGTACTATGCTAGTGGCTGAAAACCTCTTAATGGGGTAAAATTTATGTAACTACACTTTACTATAAGCTTAATGCCGGCTGGTGGTATAGAACAATGTAATAGATGGTTGTTTAGGCATATTTAACTCACATTTGATTGTTTTCAAACTCCATGCCATTTTCTAAGTCACTTTTTCTCTTTAAAAAAAAATGAAACAAATAATGCGTACATTATAATTTTTTTGTATAACTTTCTAAAATGGTGCTATTGCTCTAATTGTTCCACTGAACAAGAAGCTAAGGAACAGTAGAAGTCATAGCTATACTGCTAAAAATTGTATCCACTGTACCTAAGATACTACCTCTCAAACAGTAAACACCCTGAATATTTATTCTAATTTCTGTGGGCTTTGATTATTACTCTGTATTAGAATATTCTCCTAACTATCCACTGAAATTATTTATATATGTGGTTTTATTTTATCCCTCATATAATTCAGTTTACTTTTAATAGGTATAAATATTTTCCAGCCTCAATTGTGAATCATAATCTAGAGAAGAACAAATTGTGGAAATTGTGTACTAATAGTTATTCATCATGGCCCATGTTACTTCCGCTTTTTTTAAAAAGTTTATTTATTTATCTGTGATTCCTCAAAAAAATGTCATAAAACTCTCTCTGTGTAGTCATTTGACCTACTAAAAATATGAGTACAGTTAAACTAATGAAAATAAATGTCATTTGTGATCATGAATCACAAGTCAATGAACATCTTCTTTTTTTATTTTTATTTTTTATTTATTTTTTATTTTTTATTTTCTCTCAGATTTATTTGGCTGCAAATATATACCAGTTGGCCCAGCAACTATTATAAAACCCCTTTATTCTTGACCTGTCTCTATCCTAATGCTAAAAAAGCTAAAACTGATGTTTTAGCATTTTCAAATGTAAGGTTGTCTGTGTGACATAGTTTTGCACAAGGAGGAATTTCAGTGGGAAGGCTATTACTTCCCTGACAAAGTACACAGGTACTGCTGGAGGTGTCCTTGATTTGTTGGCACTTTTTTTTTTGCCAAGTCATATGTTCACAGATTCTGGAGATTAAAATATGAACACCTTTGGTGGGTCATTATTTAGCCCATTACGCCTACTATCATTGCTATTTTTTTGGAATACCCTTCTGCCACATAAACTCTCTCTCAAACTATCAACTGTGAAATATTATAAGGCATAATTTATAAACTCCATTGCATAGAAGCAAAGTAAAACCCTTGGAATAAAATACAAATGGAAACTTTTCTAGCATCCAAGAGCCTCTTTAGGATGAACAGAATGATTTTGAAATCAACTGAAAATTGCTAATACATTTTATGAAGTATCTTTTAGAAATAATTTTTGCCGGTATGTATTAACAAGTTTATGATAATGTCAATTCATGTTTCATGTATATTTCTGACACTCCTTGTAACACTTTAATAGCATAAAATTTAAAATATTCTGTACTTTTCTTAAAAAAGCTTTAGAATAATTCCCTACAATCTTTGCCAAGAGTTGCAATACTACGTAACTTCTTTTTAAAGTGCTGTGGATGTCAGACTATCCTCTCATTCAATTTTGCATGCATAATTGTGATAATCCTAAACTTGTGATAACCTGCTTGATGCTGGTCTTCATTATTTCAGAAGTGTAGACATTGCTATGTTTTGTGCATCATTGTATCTTCACTATATGACACAGGAGATATTTAATGAATATCAGCTGAATGAATGCAATTCTTCAATGAATGAATGCATGTGAGACTCAAATTGGACCGATCCAATCGCACAAAGCTAACTTCTCCATTATTGTCATTTGGAATTTTGACTCTTCTGAAAAAAATAAAATCTTGCTATTTGTTTCGACAATCACAAAATCTATAATTTGAAAAACTACCACTATCAGAGCATTGTAGTTATTTAAATTGTTTTCACTACCTGTAAAAGGGGAGTAATTTTGCCAGTAACTTCATATTAGTTGGAAATAACGATAAAGTTTCTAATTTAGCCATTTATAATGAAGAATTAACCAGACCATCATTAAAACTTCAAGTTCTTTAACTTTTGATTCATTATAATAACAATATATTATTTTTCTTACTCACTATAAAGCAATATTTTTATACCAGAGGGCCAGAAACACATTACCCAGTCTACAATTCAGAATCCTTTCACTCCCCTGAAATCTTTTTTTCCCACCAGTTATCTATAATCATTGAAAGTTATTTTTTGTGTTCAGTCTATTGGTCCACATTCAATACTAAAAATAATTATTCTCTCCCGTTTTTATACTAGCATATATAAAAAGTACTTGAAATACGTTATTACAATGTACTACTTTCAAAAGTAAGTAAAGTTGTGCATTATGAAGACAAGTGGGGTGAGAGAAGAAAGGCATGAAATAATGCAAGTGGATAAAAAAAGATAGGTCAGAGAAAATTTTTTAAATAGTTGCACTGGAGTCAGAAGAAAATGGTAAAGACTGATGGAAGACACTTGTCTGTTTTAATTTTCAAATAGAAGTAAAACAAAACTTTCCATTTAAAAACCAAGACAAATTTTACATATATGCCAAAGAATGCAATCATTTCTGTCTCTTACTCCCAGCTTGAACTCAACATCATATACTAGCCTTATTATCAGTTCAAGAGAAGATGGGAACAGAGGAGCCTAGTTAAAATTAGTTATTTAATCAAAAGTTTTTGCTGGCCGGGCGCGGTGGCTCAAGGCTGTAATCCCAGCACTTTGGGAGGCCGAGACGGGCGGATCACGAGGTCAGGAGATCGAGACCATCCTGGCTAACATGGTGAAACCCCATCTCTACTAAAAATACAAAAAAAAAAAAAAAAACTAGCCGGCTTGCAGTGAGCTGAGATCCGGCCACCGCACTCCAGCCGGGGCGACAGAGCAAGACTCCGTCTCAAAAAAAAAAAAAAAAGAAGTTTTTGCTGAAACCTCACAATTATTAACATTCAATATCTCCATTTATTGCATCTCTGGTAGTATTTAAATTAGTAATATCATTCTATTTATGAATTCTAACTTTTTACATTGTTGTAGCCTTCAAAATGAAGATAATATAAGCCAATTCCTCACTATCTAAGAGACATATAATTGTGCAATCTTTCTTTCTGTTATGAGAATAGATATCAATATTATTTTGAAACTTTGTACTTGAACATTTTTACATAATTTTAAAATTTTGTTTCTTGAAGTGTCTACAAAGCCCTTAAATTTACATGATTTGTAATGAAAACATTCCACAAACAGTTGCTCTTCATTTAATTGTATATGGAATAATCACTTCTCAAATTTTTCTGGAATGCATATTATGTATTAACAAATAAGTTTATTATAAATACAAATAGTCAAAAAGATAGAAAAACTTATAAATATATCTATGTAGCAGGGAAAAATGCTAAACTTTCTCAAGGTCTCTGACACAACATTATTTAATTCCCAAAGACAACTTTAAATTAACTGTGAGACAGAAAAAATAACTACATGTCATAAAGCAGTGTGTCTAACCAGTGGTCAACAGCATGAAGCAATATTTACAGTTGAAAAAAAATATGATCATCCAATGTGTTTTTTTGTCGCTATAGAACTAACAGTATTATTGCAGGAAATCGCAATGTATTTGATATAGTTATCTCCTGCATCGTGTAATTCACTTCACTTTGTGTTCTGTGACTAAATTCCATCAACTCTATTCTATGAATAAATATGATGTTCATTCTGAGGTTAAATCTTTTTTTCTGGATCAATCAAAACTCCAAACATCTGTGAAGTGAAATATCAGCTGATCCATTGCAAGAGATAATCAACCAAAGAATTAAAAAATTGAGTTTACAATAAACAAATTGGTTTTATATTTGGCCAAGCAAAATCCTTTATGTGACCTCAGCAAACCCTATGTATGCTTTGTACTGAAAACCTTAAAGCTGAGTTTTCAATAATAAAAGTACTTGCTAAATGAAAATAGTTTTACACCCAGATTTAATCCTCCAACAGGGTAAGAAACTGGTCACCATGAATGTTTTGAACATGGAAATAATCTTTGAACAACAACAACAACAAAATCAATAATTCCCAATCTACTTCTAGTTTCAGGAGAATGTGGGTGAGGAAGTAATTACTTCTAATCAGATAGCTTAGATTTATTCTGGTACTGCTGCTCACAAGCTGTATGTCCTAAAACAAATTACTGTTTCTTAGTTTTCTCATGCCCCCAAATAAAAATATGCTCTTTAAAGTGTTATCTCATGCTTACCTCATAGTTGTGATGGAGCTATCAGAAGACAGAACATATGCAAGGTGGTTTTGAAAAAGGCTGGTACATGGAAAGTTCTCAATAAATTCTAGATGCTATTGTCTTTACCATAATTATAGTTACCAGCTTTTTCCAAATAATAAACTTTGGTAGTTGATGAGCAATTAACTAGTATTATATGAAGTCTACAATTAGAAGTTAATGGGTCCTCTGTGTTTACTCTGAAATAGTGGTGAACTTAGAAATAGTAAGTCGCATTTGACTAACGGACCTACGAGGGCCCATTTAACTAATACTCACCCTCCTTCCCTCAAAGGAGGCCTCAAGAGAATTGAAAGCACAGGGTAATGAGTGCCAAATAAAACCAAAGCGCACTCCAGTATAATTGGATTTGAGCATCAAACTCTAATTTTAGAAATAATGTGGAAATGGGTTAGACTATTGACTTAAGTTAGAGGATTTAAGGAACTTCTCCCCTTTCTAGGTCTTGACTTGAATCTTGAAAATTAATTTGGATAACAATTTTGAAGAGGGTAGATGATAAAATAAGATGGGATGTTTATAATGTTTTATTCCCATCAAGCAGGAGTTACTACAGATTGCTCATATTTAAAGACTCCGTTTGGGCAATGGTTGTAAATCATTGGAGCTCCTGAATTAGAAAGCCATGAACAAAGATATGGAGCTCCTCTTTGGTTGAGAGAGGGACTAATGAGATTATAGTGCAGTTTTTCTCCCTTATTTGCTTTAGTGGACTATGTAAGAATAAAAGAATTACAATATATATCCCCTTCTCTCCAAAGCTCATTGTATAATTTAGAATCACTCAAATTACAATTGTTGTATAACAAAACACTTCAAAATTTAGTAGTTTAAAACAATTATTTTATTATCATGGATTTTGAGAATAAAGAATTTGGACAAGACCTAGCAGATATGGCTAGAAAGACCAAAAAGCCTACATTGACTTGACAACCTGCAACTGGAATCAACTGGAAGTCTACTCACTCACATGTCTGGCAATTTATGCTGGCTGTTGTTGGGTTTCACATGGCCGGCTGAGATTTTTCACATGTGGCATCCGCATGAGGCCTCAACTTCCTCACAATATGGCTTTATGGTAAGGGGGAAAATTAGCATGTATATTTATAGCAGTAATATTTTTCTTATAGGAGAAATCACAGTCTGGTACAACATTGCCATGTTATTCAGGCAACTGGGAAGGTTTTCTAAAAGAGCGAAGATAGGTTTTCTCAAATTTCCCACACTTATGAGTATATAAAATACTGATGCCACTTTGACATATACTTTGGTGGTAGCACTGTGTACATCTCTTTTTCACTGTTTTCATTGTCATTATATTAACTCATTCAGTGGCCATTTTTCCTGTTAAATCAAAGGCTAATGATATCCAGGATCAGGAATATTATTTACTGTAATATCTGAACTGTATAATATAGTGTTTGACATAGATGGTGGTAAAAAATGCTTGAATTTGAATGAAAGAGTAAACCACAAGTTACTAGAAACAAATGACTATTTTCTTGAAGCACACATACAGAATAGATGAATTTGTTATTTTTCTGAAATCCCAGAGGGGAAAAAATGAATTTAAAATACTGCCTTCAAATATTAGCTTGAACCAAAGAAACCTAAGCACTAACTATATATGGGCTGAATTAATGGCCTGTATGGTTTCTTGATGTTTAATGACTAAGCCATGGAACATTTGTTGCATTTTGATTTATTGTAGAGCTGTTACATCAGATCACAAATAAAAGTAATTACTTACTTATTTATCTATTAATAAATGCCCCCAGGATCATTGTCATCATATATGGAATAAAAATGAAATTAGATATATTACCATACACAGTACATAAAAATAAATTCCTGATATAGTAAAGACCTAAATTTGTAAGATGAAATCAAGATCTCATTTTTAAAAAGAATTTCATAAAGAAGACCCAAGAACAATTACAAATGAACAGTTAGACTATTCTACACATTAAAATAAGACCTTTTAAAACAAAGACACTATAAAATAAGTAAAAACTGAACACAGCAGGTGAGAGATGTTATCTGTAATACAGGCAACTAATAAGGATTAGAATTAAGAAAATATAAAGAGTCCCTGTAAATCAATATAAACAAACACAGATACAAAAACTAATAAAGAGATTTTAATAAAACTATCAAAGATGAATAATGCCCAAATGGCCAATAAATGTATAATAGCATGTAAGCATTAACAAACTAAATTGTGATATCATTTCACAACCAAGCGTTTGGCACACATTAAAAAGTCTCATAATATAAACTGTTGAGAAATATTTGGAGAAATTGTATCTATTGTTTACTTCTATGGAAGTTTGATTCAACCTTTTAAAAAAAAATTCTAATTACCTGGAAATATTTATACTCAATGAGACAAGTAATTCTACTTGTAGATATATACGGTAGCAAATACTTCTACAAATTCACCAAGATAGGGAAGCAAATATTTTTTAAATATCAAAATACAAGAAACAAACCACAAATCCATCAACAATATAATGCAGAAATAAATTAGGGTTGTATTAGTCCATTCTAATGCTGCTAACAAAGACATACGTGAGACTGGGTAATTTATAACGGAAAGAGGTTTAATTGACCACAGCTCACCATGGCTGGGGAAGTCTCAGGAAACTTACAGTAATGGTGGAAGGGGAAGCAACCATGTCCTTCTTCACATAGTGGCAGGAGAGAATCATGAGGCATTTTCATGATTCTATTACCTCCCACCACATCCCTCCCATGACATGTGGAGATTATGGGAACTACAATTCAAGATGAAATTTGGGTGGGGACACAGCCAAACCATATAATTAGTCTAATAATGAGATACTGCAATATCATACAGTAGAAAAAAATGAATAAATTATGTGGAGGAACATAAGTGAATTTCCAGAATTTTATGTTGAGTAGAAATATACAACTTTCAGAAGTATATGATTATTTCATCAATATAAAATTCAAAAATATCCAACAATAATCACTATCTTGTTTAAAAATACAAATAAAATTATTTTAAAAATATTATAGTGATAAACAGAAAAATTAGATAAATGATTAGTCTGAAAAGGAAGAGCTATGGATGGGACTGGTAAGGGGTACCAAGTAAATGATGATGTTCATTTCCTAATTGACTGATGAGTACATAGTTGTTTGTTGCATTGTGATTCTTTTTCCTTTTATGTATTTTATAAGAATTATTTTGTATCTACTCAACATTAAATAGAAAGTTCCAAAACAAACAAAAGGCATAGCATATACATATTTTCTTTTAATCAGCCTCAAACTTGTGAAGTCTACAACATGATTTCCATTATTATCCTCTACCAGTGGAAAGAGGGTGTGTTGGTTTCCTGTGGCTAGTGTAACAAATTACCACAAACTTGGTCACTTAAAACAGCAAAATTTATTCTCACAACTCTGGAGGCCAAAAGTCCAAAGTTAAGGTGTTGGCAAGATACCATTTCCTCTACAGCCTCGGGGGACACTGTGTCTTGCCTTGTTTAGCTTCTGGTGACTGTTGTAATTCCTTGGAAGTTTGTGGCCACATTATGCCAATGTCTATCTTAGTCTTCACATCATCTGGTGTATCTGTCACTTTGTCTCTTTAAGGATACACAATGATCTTAAACACAGTCATATTTTGCCATATAGAGTAATATTCGCTTTTATACCATGTAAAGTCATATTTACAGGTTCTAGAGATTGGTACATAAACATACTTTTAGGACCACTGTTCTGTACATTACAGTGTGGGATACATTTTATTGTCTGTCCATCTCTTTAAGTTTCATGACTTGATCCAAATGACTTGATAGATTATTTCGGAGTTAATGAAACTAAGTCGAGAATAACATCCTTAAAAACAGAACTTACAATTTTTTTCTTATACAAAAATGTTGTCTTGGAGCAAAAGGGTTACTATACAGTATAATAGAACCTGATATTCAAATAGGACTTTTTGACAAAGAATGATTACTTTGTTGAACGATGTGCAGATAACATACTAATTGTAGGAAATAGCACTGACTAGAAACATTTTAGTCTGCTAAATTAATCATTCATTACTACATTTAACAGGAGCAGAGATGGGAGGTTTAAACAGCATATTCCCGTGTTGCTCCCATGTGATAGTCCATATTAGTTCCCAATAAAAATATTTTACACATTTTCCCTTGAGAAAAGCTTTATTACATAACTGTGCCATAAAGTTACGGTTACCAGAAATAGAGACATGTCAGAACCGTTTTGGGCTGTGCTCGCTAAGTACAAAGGAAGGTAAAATTCAATTTCGGCCAAGTTTCTAAGAGAACATTACTGAGAAAGAAGTGTGAAAAGAAAAATAAAGAATGATAAAACATATTTTGACAGTTCTCCATGAAAAACCATAGTAGAGCAGTAAATGTCGCCTCTTGATAAAGTGTCAGTATTTTACAAAATTCTATTAAGATAAAATGCCCATATCACACAGAAAACAAGACAGTGAAAGGATTTTTTTTTCTTAAACAGAAAAAATCAGCATTAAATCATTGGAAAGTGTTGCACATCGCATTTATTTTTCCTCACATCTCTTTTATATCAGGGATTTGTACATTCCATTCAGAATTCAAAGTAAATACAGACTGTCTGCATTATATTATATAATGCCTTGTCATGTTGACAAGTTAATAGGCTTGGTCCTGAGAATATTATAAGGAAGGAGTTTCATCTTTTTCAGGGTGACAGCATTCTTTATTATCTGGTCTATCCCAAGCCAAGGACAATGAATCATAAGTGTGGGTATGCTAAAGCAAATTCTGCCATATACAGTGTGCTCTGTACCCTTTGGAACCAAATTGGCAGTACTGAGAATGTCAATAACCACTACTGGCAACATTTTGCATCTTTTCTACATTACCTTGGACAATTGGGATTTAGAAAAACAAGACAATCATGTTTTTAAGGGCCTTATAGTGGACATCACCATATCTGAAAGACTTCTAGTACACTTTCCAGACCTTCAAATGCCTCTGGCTGATGACTCTTTCTCCTGGGATTTTAGAAACTGGTATTCTTTGCCTGTTCTTCCTATACAAAAAGCATGAAATACTGAGAAAACATTCTCCAGAGGCATCCCTCAAACTACAACTCTTGAGAATTGGTGCATTATACAACAATTTTCTTGGGCCTTGGGACATTTGGACATTTTCCCAGATTTTCCCCATAAGAGTAAGCTTCAATCATCTACTGGATAGCATATGGCCTTCCTCTCCTTATATTACCTTCTCAGCTCCTGTCAGGGATCCTCATACTTTCCAATTAACTGCTTACGCTCAAAACCTTATCTCAGGGTCTGTTTTTATGACAATGCAAACTAAGACAGGCTTTACTTTCTAAGTGAAGACACAAGAAAAATCTTTAGAACATAAGAAAAAGTGAAATAGAAAGTAGAACATAAGAAAAAGTGAAATAGAAAGTAGAACAGAGGTGGTTAATACACAGAGCCAACATCATTTCCAGATCAGGTTTCACCACATTCTATATTTGTGATGTAGTTTGAATATAGGTTCCTGCCAAATCTCATGTTGAATTGTAATCCCAAAGTTGGAGATGGGACCTGGTGGGAAGTGTTTCAGTCATGGGGACAGATCCCTCATGGCTTGGTGCTGTCCTAGAGACAGTGCATTCTCACAAGATCTGGTTGTTTAAGCATGTGTTTGCTAACCCCCAACTCTCTCTCTCTCTCTCGTTCCTGCTCCCACTTTGCCTTCTGACATGATTGGAAGCTTTCTAAGTCCTCCCCAGAGGCTGATGCTGGTACTATGCTTCCTGTATAGCCTGAAGAACTGTGAGCCAATTAAACCTCTTTTCTTGTAAATTATCATATCAGGTATTTCTTTATACCAATGTAAGAACAGCCTAACACAGCTTGTAAACTAAATTTTTGTGGTACAAAATTTCATCACATGACGCCCTGTTGTTCACTATGAGACATTCACACCAGTATAATTTCAATTCCTGTAATATTTCAAGTGCTTTCCAGACTCAGAGCCAGTAAACACAATGAATTTTCTCCCATTTTTTACAAGCTTGATTATTTTCATGAGATTTAACTTAAATGTTATGATAGACAAAGTAATGGTCTCCCAAATGTTCACATCTCAACCTTGAGAAGCTGTAAATATGTTACTTTATATGGCAAAGGGGACTTAGGAGATGTAATTAAGTTAAAGATTTTGATATAGGGGATTATCCTGGAGTATTATATGAGCCTGATGTAACCACAAGAATGTTTATAGATGAAAAGGGAGATAGAGATGAATTTGATTATAAGAGGTCAGAATGATTCAATGTGAAAACTCAACCTATATTCAATGTTGTTGAAAGTGGAAGAAGGCAGCCATGAACCAAGGAATGTGGGCAGTCTCTAGGAGCTAGAAAATATGAGGAAATGGATTCTTACCTAAGGCAACCAGATAAACAGCCCTGGTGACACTTTGATGCTCACTGAGACGTTTTTGGACTTCTGAACTACACAAATGTGAGAAAATATGTATTGTTTTAAGCCACTAAATTTGTGGTTGTTACAGTAGAAACAGGGCACTAATATAAATGCCAGCCCTTCAAAGAACCATTCTCTGATGACCCTATCTGGTAAAAGGTCAGCTCTGCCTTATCACCACCATTCCCAGCACCTCCATTATTCTGCCACATAGGTCTACTGTCTGTTTCCTATGTTACACATATTGCAGTGTGTAATTTCTTACTATTGTAAGCTCCAAAGTGAGCAGGAATTTCACTGGTCTTCATAATGTTTACATCTCTAGCCCCTAGAGAAATGCCAGGCACAGATGGGCGTTGAATGGATATATATTTAAATGACTAATGACTAACTGCAATAAATAGAACATTTAATTTTTTATCAAGTCTAGAACTGTGTTAATGGATTTTGTTAGCATTAAAATAATTTGGGTTTCTCCATCCCCCAAATTTGACAACAACTCTGTTCAAGTGTTAAATTTAGAATAGTCCATGAAACAAATATAAAAATGTTTGACAAGGACTGTGATCTTAATGAGCTAAAAAATGATTCAAAACAGAAAAGCAGATTTGTGTCATAAAGATAATTCTAAAATCTTTACTCTGTTACGTAAAACTAAGAACCATTTAACAGTAATATACTAAATGAAATAGACTTTGGTATTTTTATGCTAAAATCAATCTACTAAGAGAGTTTCCTGAGATCTCTTGCTCAGGTTTCTACCAGAAAATTTTATAGACATAGAATGTCTTAAATAGTTGTAACTTTATGGAAGGATATTATATAGTATTTGTGTATATCAGTGTTGTCTTTAGTTTTCTATGATTATCAATGTTTCTTTTCTTTGCTTTTTAATTTTTGCTAGCCTAATTTTATTAAGAATTATTTCCTCAAATGTTAATCATTGAGAGTTATTTACTCTGGAATTTTTATGAGGCACATAAGAATCAGGTGTTGCCTATGTTGTATTTCTTTCTTCGATATAAATTGGTATTATTTAACTTGCAGCATACCATCAAGATTAATAAAAATATAGTTTTGTGTTCATAAGAAAGGTTTAAGAAAATTTTTATTCCTCCAGGTTTGTTCTTTTCTAGTTATTTGTTACCACCAAACTTTGTTTCTACTAGAAATAAAAAATGAGTATAGTAAATTACTCATGAAGATATTGCCTTTGTTTCAACTAAATGACTTCTGGGGGTGATGAAAAGGAAACATAATAAAAACCATTCCCTAAAGAAAACAAAACACAAACTGAATTCATTCTCTGTAGCAACCAGTGCAATATCTGTAAGCATTAATTAGAAAGCCATAACATTTTTTTGAATCACTATTAAGCATAATGTCCAGCAAATACTAGATAAATAATACACATTAAAATGGTTTTTGCGTTACTGGAATGAGTAATGTGGATGTGAATTCTCATTACACAATTGCTGTAATTGCTAGAACTGTTTGTACAGGAATCTGGAGTATTCTAGCTATCTTTTAATACATTTTTAGAACAATTGTAAAGTGTAACTATTTTTGTTCATTTAGGAGATGTGCATGTGTGTGTATAAGAAATAATTAAGCAGAAAGACACTCTGTAAAGTAACTCTTATATACTGTCAGTGGGAACATAAATTAGCACAGCCATTATGAAAAACTGTAAAGAGGTTCCTCAAAAATTTAAAAATAGGTCAACCAAATGATACAGCAATACCATTAATAGGTATATATGCAAAGGGAATAAAATCAATACCATGTTGAAGAGACATCTGCACTCCTATATTTTTGACAATGTTATTTACGATAGCTAAGATAAGAATCAACCTAAATGCCCATCTACATTTAGATTGGATGGATGAAAAGAAAATTTGTGTGGGGTGTGTGTATATATACATATATACAGGAATACTATTGAGCCATAAAACAGAATAAAATATTGTCACTTGCAGCAACAGGGATGAACCTGGAGGACATTACATTAAGTGAAATAAACCAGGCACAGAAAGACAAACACCACGTTATGTCATTCATATGAGGAACCTATAAAAGTTGATTTCATAGAAGTAAAGAAAATTGTGGTTACCAGAGGTTGAGGAGAGGTGGAGAGAGGGGGTACTGGGAGAGGTTGGTCAAAATTGCAATAAGACAGAAAGAATAACTTCTCATATTGTATTACACAGTAGGGTGACTAGAACAAATATCAATGTAGTATATGATTTGTTTTTCTAAGACCAGCCGAGCGAGCACAAAAGAACCAGCAGGTAGGCAAGTGTAGGAGCAAAACTGCAAGTTTATTTTGGTAACCTAAGGTGTGGGGAAGAAGTCTGTCAGCCTCC
>NW_012115344.1:4588779-4589090 GCF_000951035.1 Colobus angolensis palliatus | reverse complement strand
GTGAGCTGTTGTTTGATGAGTCCGTTAGCCTTTTCTACCTTACCAGAAGACTGAGGCCTATAAGGGATGTGGAGTTTCCAGGTGATGTGTAGGAGAGCTGCCACCTGTTGGACTACCTTAGAGATGAATGCTGGACCATTGTCGGACTGAAGAGTGACTGGGAGGCCAAACCTAGGAATAATATGCTCAGTGAGTATAGAGGCAACAATGTTAGCGGTTTCTCCTGTGGTAGGATAGGCCTCGATCCACCCTGAAAAGGTGTCCACAAGGGTTAAGAGGTATTTGAATTTTTTATGTTTTGGCATATGTGT
>NW_012115344.1:4573053-4582709 GCF_000951035.1 Colobus angolensis palliatus | reverse complement strand
GCATGCCCAGTTGGTCTGCACCTTCCCAGGTCGCCGGCTGCATTTTCGCGCGCACAGGAAAAGTTGGGAGGGGGGATGAAGAACCCGGAAGTGCACCATCTTGCCTCCGTTTGTCCAAACAGTATATATTTCAAAATAGCTAAAAGATCTTGAATGTTGTCACCACAAAAAAGTGATAAATGTTTAAATTACAGTTGTTAAAATTACCCTGTTTTGATCATTATACATTGTATACATGCATTGAAACATCATACTATACCCCATAAATAAGTGTAATTACTAAAACTAAATAAAGTGAATTAGGGAAGAAGGCAACATTTTACAGGTGTTTTAGCTACATTTTCTGCTCCAAATGAGCATGTAATAATTTCAGTATAGACCTTGAAAAGTTATCACCAATTTCTCAACTAGAATCATGCAATTTTCTGCATCTGATAGTCTCTGCCCTTACTTAACTCTTATCTTCTCTGTCCTAAATGGGAATTCAGCTACTTGAGGACTATCCCTTTGTAGACTGAAAAAAAATGAAGACCAGTCAGGTATATCATCTGGGGCTCACACTCCACTAATAGTCTGCTTTTAGCCTACACTCATCTATTTTGCCAAGTTTTATATAATCTGTTGCCACTGTCCAAAAAATATACAATCTGTTGAAGCATACTCTTTAATTCTCATTCCAACAAAATAGGGAAAAGGCACATTTTTCCATGAAAGGACGATATATGTGTGTACCCAGAAAATCTGAGACAGGTCTCAGTTAATTTAGAAAGTTTATTTTGCCAAGGTTGAGGCCAAGCCCAGGACGCAGTCTCAGGAAGTGCTGGCGACATGTGCCCAAGGTGGTTGGGGTACACCTTGCTTTTATACATTTTAGGGAGATATGAGACATCAATCAATGTAAGAAGTACATTATCTCTGTCCAGAAAAGTGGAGACAACTGAAAACAACCACCCCCCCCCCCCCCCCCCCCCCCCCCCCCCCCCGCTGCTCTGGGGTTCCAAGTCACAGGTAGGTGAGAGACAGAAAGTTGCATTCTTTTGAGTTTCTGGTGAGTCTTTCCAAAGGAGGGGATCAGAATATGCATCTACCTCTGTGAGTAGAGAGATGACTTTGAATAGAATGGGAGGATGATTTGCCCTAAGCAATTCCCAGCTTAAAGGGGCCCAAGATATTTTCTTTTCACATTTCCCCCCGTTTCTTTTTAAAAATATTTTGGAGAAAGCATTTTATGAGAAACTGAGTCTCTGGTCTCAGGTTTCATCTGATCTCTTACGGCTAGAACAGTTTATTCCTAGAGGTGTAGGTCCCAAAAACTCATTGGTAGTAGATTGTGAAATCTCATGTCCTAAGAAGAGGAAACAGAGGAGAGGAAGAGAGAGAAACAACAATAAACAAAACAAGAATCCAATCCAGGAAACGTTGATACAGGCCACATTACTCTGGAGTCCATACATTAGTAAGCAGGTATGTTTATGTACATAAATAAGTTACTGTAATTTTCTTCTGAAATTTAAGTTGTCTGGCTCTAGTTTACAGAATTCTAAGAAAGCACAGCTTAGTTTTCCATGACTAGTGACTCCAAATTAGGAAAAACGGGAAAAAAAAAGCACAAAAAAAATTGAAAACATTATTTTGAAGACTTGTAGCAAAGAAAACGTAGAATTTGGTTCAAACTGTAGAAAATAATAAAAATTGAAAAAAAAATTAGGCAAGATTATAATCTAACAACTGGTGTACTATAGTTTCAAAACATATTTTTTTCTCTCCAGTTTGCCATTTTTACTAAAGAAAAATCATGATAGGACTTGTTTGCTTTATTATACTTGGCCTAATTATTTGTATACAGTGCAGCAAGAATAATTATTTTTTACATAGGCTTTTCAATTGGCCTTTATGGAATTTTGTTCCATAGGAGGAATCTCAGATAAGACTTTCTTACAGCCAAGCCCATCCAAGGATTTCTGCCATCAAATACCAATGAGTTGGGTAAATTTCCTCTCCTCTTGAGGTTCCAAGTTAAATCTGGGGCTTCTGTAGCTATCAGAAACTGATATTCTTTACTTAACACAGGTCAGAAACCCTGTACAGAGACTGTGTACACATAATATAAGGCCATTTTTTTCCAAGGGCTCCCATGGCTCCATAAGTCCAGTTTGATTCCTTAAAGGAAAGCACACCATTCCAGCCAAAACCTTGGTAAAATAACCAATTTCTCCAATTGTGTCCTGTTACACATGAAAACAGATTCTTATTGCACTTATGCTAATAAGTGTATTGCCATAAGTTAAGAATACCCACAAACAGCTTTCAGATTCTGGAGAAATCAGGTAGAGAGAAACAAATATACTCTGTCTTTATTCATAGGAGTATACTAAATTGTTAAAGCTGCCAAGAGCTCAAAAGAAAAGTCTTAAGACTCTGAAAAAATAAATAAAAAAGATCAGCAAACATTTTAGGCAGAAAGTCCAAAAGATTGGTTCAGTCCATGTGTTAATTCCTGTTCTGCTTGATATTCATCAACATTTTAGCTCCCTATGAGTCCTGAAAGTTTTTCCTCTATTCTGATGTCACAGTCTCCAAAGTTATCAGAAATCCACATTTAAGACCACCTGTTGGAGTTTTATAGCTGATCATAAAACCACCTTCTTAAGAGGATCAAAACAAGACAACTGTCCATGGATGAAATAAAAAGATGTAGTAAGGCAGCCATAGTCAAAGGACACAATTGACAAAGAAATTTGTTACCTCTGTGGCACACAATAATTTTAATGTAGCAATTATGATTATTACTGATAATGTATAGTAGGTTACATAAGAATTACAGGAGTTTCTCATAATTTTGGAACACATACCAATAACATATTTATACAAATACAGCCCAAAGAAAACCAAGCACCATTTTTTTTTACTTTAGACTTTTAAAGACTTTAGAGACTATAATACTTTTAAGAAAAACATAATTTATACTTTGATTTCAGAAAATTTATCAAATATAAAAGGTTTAAAACACTTGATATTACAAAATAGGATTATAGATCATTGTCAAGTCATTTATTTAACCAAAGTGATAATTCAAGGATTTCAAAAAAAAGTGAAAACCTTCATTCTTTGAGAGAGGAGACTTAGTCTTCTAAACAAGAAGCCCTAACAAAAACAGCATGAAATCAATTACATTTATTTTTTTAAATGTTGCACAATGTATTAAATTTAATCTTGATTTTAACTTCTATAAGCCTTTATAACCTTTATTAAGGAGTTGGTTAGTGCTTCAAGATAACCTTGTTAATCTGACACAAGAGTCCATATACTGGTTTTGCATTAGTGTGCCTTTGAAATTAATGATTAATTTAGAGAGAAACTGAACTGAACTTTGTCTCTCAGAATTGGTCCTTACATTCTTATGCACCCTGGGCCTTAAGGAGTTAAACAGCTTCAATTTCTTGCCCTGTGTCTGAGGAATGCAGTTTATTTTGATTGGCATCTTCTACGGGGCCTGAATATGAGCCTTTAATTACTGTCAATGAACATTAGCAGGACTTGGTGTCCTTTTTAGACCCTGAGTAAAAGCCCTGTAACTCAATATTACAAGGACTTTAAAACCACATACAGGAAGATATATGGATGTGGTAAACTAAATTAAACAAAAAATTTTATCTCAGTTGTTTTTTCTAGGCAAACTAAAACAATAATAATATGACAACTTGTTTATAAAAATGTTTTCTTTTTTTTTTGGCCTGAGATGGAGTCTTGCTCTTTTAGCCCAGGCTGGAGTGCATTGGCACATTCTTGGCTCACTGCAACCTCCGTTTCCCATATGCAAGCGATTCTCCTGCCTCAGCCTCCTGAGTAGCTGGAATTACAGGCGTCCATTACCACACCCAGCTAAATTTTGTGTGTTTTTAGTAGAGATGGGGTTTTACCATTTTGACCAGGCTGGTCTCAAACTCCTGACCTCAGGTCTTTCAACCACCTTGGCCTTTCAAAATGCTGGAATTATAGACATGAACCACTGCTTCCAGCCTCGGTTTTTTTAATGTATAAATTTTCTTACTGTGATTTCCACATACTTTTCATGACATGCTCAGACATTCTGGTTTGTTCTGAACATCCCCTCCTTTTAAACAACCAGTTATTTTATTTAAGAACTAAATTTACCATACAAGATTCTTTTCTATATAAAATTATTTATGTTTTTTTCACCTCAAAAGAAAACTCCTATATTTTTATACTTTCTTTACATCTTTTTTTATTCCTAGTTCCTTTTACCTCATTTTGTATGTAACTTTTAAATAAGCTTTAAATTAGACAAAACTTTTTCACCATTTTTTTAAAAGGAATTTTTTGTTTTAGCAAGAATGTTTTCCTACAATATATATTTACTGGAAAGTATCCAAATCATGAAATATCTATTATTTAATTTAACACAACTTTATATTCTAAATTATAACTAGTTTGTCTACAGTATTTATCCCATTACATTTACCTAATTATTTTATTTTGTTTACCTAGATTATTTATGAAAATTTTGATGGCTATGATTTAAAGTTATGAAACCACCATTGCAAAATTATAACTGAGACAGTGAAAAAAGATTTGACATAACTGACTCCATCTTGCTGTTAATCTGCAGACTGCCCTTGTTCATTTCTGGGCATAGGCTGAACTAACTTTGGGAGGAACTTTAGCTTTCAAACAATGACAACAGTCCTTTCTCTAAACAAATCTCCTTATTGTCTGTAGATCAAACTGCCTTAAAGTCACAGGATTTGGAGTTATGTTAATCTTACTAAATTCAAGATGCAGCTATTTTCATTAAATCCATATCAATGTCTTATTTATTAAAAATTACATAAGCAAAGATTATTCTGTTGTGAGCTGGGTTTATAGTTTTGTAATCCTTATGCCAAATTTTGATACCTTATAGTATTTGCCAGGGATAAGTATGAAATTTGGTTGATTAATAAATGCAGACAAAAATGTATGCTGGCGATTCATAAGACATCTCTACTATTACTTTACTGATAATTTTAAAGCTAGTTTATTTATTAAAGATTTGACTTAAGTTACATAAACTTGAAAAAGGATTTGACTAGTCTTTCCTTTTCTACTATCTTATTTAAGCACTTTTATTTTATATAAGCCAATTATAGCTCTTTATATATATTTTATATATAAAAGTATAAAAATAATAATGACAACTTGATTATATAAAATAAATATGTATAAATATATATAACATAAGTGTATATATATATATATACATATATATATTTGAGATGAAGTCTCACTCTGTCACCTAGGCTGGAGTGCAGTGGTGCAATCTCGGCTCACTGCAGCCTCCTGGGTTCAAGCAGATCTCCTCCCTCAGTCTCCTGAGTAGTTGAGATTAGAGGCATATGCGACCATGCCCGGCTAATTTTTGTATTTTTCGTAGAGACAGGATTTCACCATGTTAGCCAGGCTGGTCTTGAACTCCTGACCTCAGGTGATCCACCCACCTTGTCCTGCCAAAGTGCTGGGATTACAGGTGTTAGCCACCACTCCCGGCCTATTTTTAGTACTGAAACATTTTGTACCCAACACGTCAGTAAATATAAAGACAGACATGCCAATAGAAGTAAATTTTATAGATTTATAAAGACCCTCCCTTTTTTTTCTTAGACTTTCAGATGATTGATAACCTGTTTTACAACCCTAGGAGGTTTTCAGCTAAATATCCTTAAATTTGTACATTAAAGGAAACAACTCAGGTGAAAATCAAGTAGCAAAATTTAATTATAAGGTGTAGAGAGAAAAAGTTTGGGGTGCTAAAAGGAAATTAAAATGAATCTGACAATGAAACATAAAATTATAGAAATTATAACAGGCTTTTAAATATACACACACAAAGACTCTGTAGCTTTTACTTCGGGACTTTCGACCATGAGATAATTACAAATTTACTGGCTTGCACAAAAAACTTGTTGAATCTAAATGGTGGTTTTTATTGTAATAAAAACAAATAAAAACAGATTTAAAGCAGGCAGAAAAGAAAATAGAACTGTCAGGTTCTAACTGAGGTATAAGGGGAGCTGGTGGGATGACAGGTAGCTGGAAAAATACTTGAGGAATTGTAGACAGTTTTGACATGGCTTTACTCTCTCTCTCTGGGTGTAAGCCCGGGCACAAGCTATATATATAGTGTTAGCAGGATAATTGTACCTCTCACAGACAATAGTGACTCCAAGCCAATCATGAGCTCACGTGTATGATCACCTAATGTGCCTCACATGGTTACATAATGTGCAGAGTTGTGCACCTGTGCTCCAAACCCACTGAGTCATGCTATGCCAGAAGGCCCCCTTGGCCTACTCCTGGCTAAACTGCAGTCATTTCCCTTGCACTCCACTCCCTAGGCCAAGGGCATTCTCCAGGCTGGGACACATGCCCATAGGGTGAAGCCCTGAATCCATAACCCACAGCAATAATAAAGAGAGCAACAGCTCACTACTAGGATCCCAGCTATGCTATTATTAGAGCCCAGCATAGTCCGGAGCCTAGGGATGCCCACAGTCTCTGCAGGGAGTTGTCAGTAAGGCTCTCAACCACCTTAACCTCCCGTGAGATCCCTTGTAGGGTTGCTTTTATGTTCTGCCCATTGTTAAGGATAAAGGTATAACATTGTGTTCCTACAAGGGCACAGGTGCCTCCTTGGGCAGCAGTTATTATGTCTAAGGCCATTCGATTTTGCAACACAACATTTCTGATCTGATCAACCTCGTCTGTTAACAGCACAAGGGCCACTTGAGTGTAATTCAGAACCCAAGCAATGTGCTCTGCAAGAGTAGTAACTCGTGCTTCTATAGTTATGACACCTGCTCCAGGGATAGTCATTGCCAAGGGGTAGAACCACCAGGGGGCTCACTGCATCCAACAAAACCAAAAGCACAGCTCCTCCCAGTTATGCAGGTGTCTGGGCAATGTAGGGGGAACAGTGGCAGATACATAACGCCATCCTCAGGGACAACGTCCAGTTCAGTTCACTGGTAGGTAAGGCCACTCTGTGTCCTCACAGACCCATAAACTCCCAGGGGCACAAAATCCATTGGGGCCTGACCTTGGTGGAACCGTTTGTTCCACCATAGCTTCAGTGTGATGACATGTGTTATGTTTACACAGGCTGTGACAGATACCTGTCTCACAGAGGTGTTACCCCAGTGTAGCTCTATGCACCGCAGCGCATCAGCTGAGGGTATTACATGTTCCCCCGCTAACCAGCCCCACCCATCATAAATGCTATGGGCCAGCCATGGGGCAGGCACACTGTGGGTTTTGCAGCATCTTTTGTCCAAAGCTTGTCCAGGCATTGGCCATGGGACCCCAGTCTCTAGCCATGTCCAGTCCTCTCCAGATGCTGAATATATGTGCCAAGGCAAGCCTTCTGCAGCTGGTACTGGAAAGGCAGGGAAGATCTAACAGATGGAAACATTGGTCACCTCAGCATAGTTGTGGGCCCAGTCCAAATGCAGCTGGAGCATGTTAACCTATGGTGAAAATGACAGAGCAAGCACAGGTACTAACAGAGGTAAATCACATCCTTCAGGCAAAATAAAGGCTAACCTTTTGTATTAGTCCCTTTTCATGCTGCTGATAAAGATATACCTGAGACTGGAAAGAAAAAGAGGTTTAATTGGACTTACAGTTCCACATGGCTGGGGAGGTCTCAGAATCATGACTGGAGGTGAAAGGCACTTCTTACATGGCAGTGGCAAGAGAAAATGAGGAAGAAGCAAAAGTGGAAACCCGTGATAAACCCATCAGATCTCATGAGACTTATTCACTATCATAAGGATAGCACAAGAAAGACTGGACCCCATGATTTAATTACCTCCCGCTGTGTCCCTCTCAAACACGTGGGAATTCTGGGAGATACATTCCAAGTTGTGATTTGGGTGGGGACACAGCCAAACCATATCACCTCTCATCTCTGGATAACAATGCAGCCACCGAAGACTTTTGCCTTGGGCAATGGTACCATACCTTTTCAGCTCCCCATGGTTCCTTTGAGTCCTGTATCTGTGCCAAAGTCACAGGGGAGGTCATAATAGGCCACACAGACAGTACACTTGGTCCTCAGAGGAGGGTTTCTTCCCTGGCCCATTTCCCTATGAACAATCAATTGTGGGGGCCATGTATTGAACACCCAAGGAGTGACATGTGAATCATACTGTAGGCCCTCCTCACAGGGAGCTACAATAGCCAAACAAGAGCAGTGGGGTGCCTGGAGGGTCCATGGACACAGCCAGGTTTTCTGTTCCCATGCCTTCAGGGATGTTGCAGCAGACAACAACAGGTTACCATTTGTCCCCATACCTGGTTGGAGGAGGTCATCCCTGGTTTGTATCTGCAAATTAATGGGGGTGGTGGCCTAGTGTAACAAAGCCTTCACTGGGGCTGGCCCATCTTTCTGTGGCTGTTCATTCAAAGTTTGGAGCAGCATGTCCAGCCTGGAACTCCAGCCCCACCAAGATGGGGAGTGATATGCAAGTATAACCCATTCTTCAACAGCCTGTAATATCGCCCATTCGTACCTGCAGCTTGTGGGTTGTATGGCATTTTATGTCCACTTGTTGTGCCCATTGTTGTACCAGTTGTCCAGTGAAATGTGTTCCACTATCGCTCTCAATGGACAGAGGGCAACCATACAGGGCACATAAGTGTTGTAGGACCCGGATGGTATGATGTTGGTCAGCCGCCCTGCAGGGGTAGGTGAACAAGCCTGTGGCCACGTCTACAGCTGGTAACACATGTATATACCCTTGTGACTTCAGCAGTGGCCCAATGTAGTCTACTTGCCACCTGGTCAAGGGCACTCACCGTATTGTTGCTTGTTGTGTAACACCGGGCCACTGCCTCCATTTAGGGTATGCCTGAGCATATGCTGGGCATTTCTGACAAGCCTCCCAAATGTCTTGCTTGGGCAGGGACAGACCCCAACACTTACTGACCTGTTGCATAAGTTGAATTTCCATATGTCCCAGTTTCTGGTGTAGCCACAAGGCCACATCTCGTGTTGGTGCTGACTCTAGCCATTGGACCTTGGCAAAGACATCTGCCTTAACTTTGTTGGGATTGTAAAAAAGCATATGGCCTGACACATGATAAATAATTACCTCTTTCTGATGGCCCATTCTCCAGAGGTCTTGCCACATGGCTTGGCCACAAATGAGTCGGTGGCCAACTAGCCACTTCTGTATTTTCCAGGTAATTAACCACAAGGTTAAGCTTCGACAGACTGCCCAGCTATCAGTACGGATTACCAAAGGTGTCAGCTCCTTGGTGATCACCATCCATACTACTCTAATTTCAGCCCATTGACTACTTGTCCACACCCAGTTTCTTTTTTTTTTTTTTTCTTTTTTTTTTTATTATACTTTAAGTTCTAGGGTACATGTGCATAACGTGCAGGTTTGTTACATATGTATACTTGTGCCATGTTGGTGTGCTGTACCCCTCAACTCGTCAGCACCCATCAATTCATCATTTATATCAGGTATAACTCCCCAATGCAATCCCTCCCCTCTCTCCTCCTCCCCATGATAAGCCCCAGTGTGTGATGTTCCCCTTCCCGAGTCCAAGTGATCTCATTGTTCAGTTCCCACCTATGAGTGAGAACA
>NW_012115344.1:4526993-4572663 GCF_000951035.1 Colobus angolensis palliatus | reverse complement strand
ACGTGCAGGTTTGTTACATATGTATACTTGTGCCATGTTGGTGTGCTGTACCCATCAACTCGTCAGCACCCATCAATTCATCATTTATATCAGGTACACCCAGTTTCAAACCATGTGGTGTCAGTAGTAGGTTGGACTGCACCAGTGGTCCAGGCAGCAGTAGCACTGAGGTAGACCCATCTGTGTACCATGCTCCATTGGGAATGGGGAGATTCCTTTCCTTAAATGGTGAAGGCTCAGGGTCTAGGGGTGCCCCAGACCCCATGGCCTTATCTTGCATTAGGAATACAGGTCTCAATTCATTGGTTATTTTTAATATTGTTTTAGATATTGTCTTATTGCCTCCTTTGCTCTTTCCCTGGAAAACTGGAAGAGATTAATTTACTGTCAAAAAACCAATTTATAATAAAGAAAATAGTTAAAACTCTTATCTGAACAAATATAAATATACTAAATCTAATGGCTAGAGGATATTAATTAGTAAATCAGTAGTAACATGTTTCACTTATAAAATACCTGATATTACATGAAATTTAAGACATAAAAATACCTTGCATCATAAATTGATAATTTTAGTATTGAACAGGTATGTCTGCTTGCTGCACACATCAAAGGATATGAAGCACACTGATCTACAGATAAAAGAGTTTAGACAATGGACCATTTTAGAAACATTGCCTCATCAATGGGCTGGGGTTCATCGACCACTACTTGATATTATTTTTCCTGACCCTTACAATCTTTGTTTATGTGGCCTTGCTTTGCTCTTAACCCTCTTTGTTCTTTTATGCAATTATGTCTTACACTCTTCCAAATAGCACAGTCTTTTGTCAAAAGGTCATCCAAATAATAGAATTCCATTTGCTTCCTCTGGAGTACCCTCATCTGCAAACTGTCCATGTATTTCTCACTTAGCAACTCTGTCTTATTCCCTTCCTTGCCTGGAAGGTATAACAAAGTGTTTTAAACACACCATGGCTTTTCTATTTCCATTTCAAGCATGCACAGTTAAATATATACTTTCTTAAAAAAATTGTCTTGATTTTAATAATCTTACCTGAAATGTATTACATATTTCACTTAATCATTTTAGCATATTACAATGTTTTGTTATTTAATATTAAGGCACATGTGTACATGTATATATGCATTCCTTAAAAATAAATACATAACAAGCAGCATTACTTTGACAGTACACAAAAACATGGCAGAAATACATGAAGCATATTCTAAAAATTTATTAGAGCTGTTCTAGTTTCAGCTCCAACATGTAAAGATCTTAGAATTCTTTACTTCTATCCTTACAATAAAAAAGCTGATGACTTTGTGTGGGCCCATCAGAAAACTAATGTCATGAGCCAAATGCCACTCCAAAATCTGGAGAGAGAGAGGCATCCAAAGAGACAAAGCAACTGAAAGTTGCTTACCTGGAGCAGAAACCCATGGAAACAAAAACTTGAAGAAACATAGTAATTTTGATAACTGATGGAGGCTGAGTATGGACTACAATGGGAAAGGGGCTGTAGTCTTAGAAGAACCTATATTTTGACAGACTCTCCTTCCAAGAACCCTTCCAGGTTTTCATTATGAGGAGCGAAAAAGATCTCCTTGCATTTCTGGCAGAATGAGGGAAAAGAGTAACCTTCTCATGAAATACTTCCAAAGTCTCCTCTAGACAAAATCCTACATTTTAAGAGAAAAAAATTATGCCAGATCACAATTCTGAAACCCTGTCTCAGCTGGGAGAAAGGGATTCCTATCTACTGCAATCTCCACCTACCTTCTAGTCTCACCTGAGGGGAAAAATATTGTTAATAGAAGACAGAACTTTAATAAATTGGAAATGCTGCATCCAGGAAAAGGGGTAGGAAATAAGGTTAGAAAATAGCGAGAAGACTGGAAAAGGGTAAGAAATAGTAAAGGCTACAGCCTGAGTCATAGCCCTTCTAAAACACTGAGATTCATCAAAAGATTGCAGAAAGTCTCTCTCCTCCATACCTTACCATCAGAGCAAAAGATCTTCAATGTAATAACAGTGATTACAGCTTACAGAGATGCAAAGCATAGAATATCTCTGAGGAGTAATACATAGAGAAGCCACTCAAACAAGAGAAAAGACAAAAATAAGGACACTGGTGGAATTTCAACTCTCTAGTACCTAAGGCTACAACAAACATTAAATCCAGCCCAACTAAGACAGATTTACATAAATCTTCACACTAAAGTGTATTTACTTTATTCCCTTTTACTTTATTTCCTATTACTCAATACAACCTGTACTGCTCTCAATAAAAAATTATAAGTTGTGCAAAAAGGCAAGAAAAAACTAAAAAGATAGCACAATCATCTGAATTAGGCTCAGATATGACAAACATGTTGGAATTATCAGCACAAGAATATGAAGTAATTATGATTAATATATTAAGGACTTGTGAGAGAGCTCCCAAAATTACCCTCAGGCCCAATGATTCCCTACAAGGACTCATGGGACGCAGCTTGGTGCTGACTCTAGCCATCGGAACTTGGCGAAGGCATTTGCCTTATCTTTGACAGGATTGTAAAAAAGCATATAGCCTGACACATGATAAATAATTACCTCTTTCTGATGGCCCATTCTCCAGAGGTCTTGCCACATGGCTTGGCCACAAATGAGTCGGTGGCCAACTAGCCACTTCTGTATTAATGCAGCAAAAGCTGTTAATACTCAACACTGAGGTTTATTACAGTGACTGAATACAGATTGAAATTAGCAAATGAAAAGGCACATGGGGTGAAGTCCAGAAGAAAACAGGCACATGCTTCCAGGTGATCTACCCCTGCAGAGTCACATAGGGATGCTTTTAATTATCCTAGCAAATATATATGAGAACACACAAGTATGACCCATCAAAGAATCTCATCTGAGCCTTGTTGTCTTTTCAGGTTTTTACTGAAAGTCAATCAAGCAGGTATACAGCACCCAAGAGATTTATCCCAGCTACGCAGATTCCAGACCTCACTCTCTGAAATAAACAACCACATACATACTAGAATACCAATTGCTAGCAAGGATGCAGAACAGAAACCCATATTTATTAGCTCTATTAAATCAAGAATGGGTATGGGGTATGATATGTCTTCTTTAACATAACAGTTCTAAAGTGCAAATAATAGTAATGTCTCCCTTATACAGATTAAGAAATTGAAGCAAAGGATTAAGTGATTTACCCACAAGTAAACAAGTAGCAGTAAAGAAAATCAATATATAACTAAGGAATCTTATAGACTTTGCGTTGAACCTCTAAACTATTGTGAAAAATTGCTTCATCTTGTTACACCCCTCCCCACTCACCGCAGGCCTCTTAACATAGAATTTTAAAATGCAGTGAAAATACTTGTATTAAAATTTTTTGAAAGAATCCTTTAAGATGCATCATAAACTGTTTGATTTCAGTGAATGCAAGAGTTTGAGAAACACCTTTGTGAGCAATATTGAGAATACATTAATATAATATGTTTCCTTCCCCATTGAATCATATTACATGGGCTTACCTATCTAGCTATAAAAAGCAAATATAAGTATGCTTTTAAAGATTATTTTTATAGATTTAGAGGCTGGCAGTGCAGTTCTGTTACATATATTACATAGTGGTGAAGTCTGGGCTTTTAGTGCATCCATCCCCTGAACAGTGGACATTGTACCCAATAGGTAGTTTTTCAATCCTCACCTCCCATTGCCTCTCATCTTTTGGAGTCTCCATTGACTTATTTCCCTCTGTATGTCCAAGTGTTCCTATTGTTTAGCTCCCATTTATAAGCAAGAATGTGGTATCTGACTTTGAGTTATTTCACTTATGATTATGGCCTCTGGTTTCATTCACGTTGCTACACAAGACATGATTTCCTTTTTAATGACTGCATAGTATTCCATGGATGTATGTGCATGTGCATACACATGTATATTATGTGTATACATGTATACGTATACATTTTCTTTATCCAATCATTCATTGATGGATACTTAGATTGATTCCATGACTTTGTTATTGTCAAACTGCTGTGTTTGGATACTTCTTTACCCACTGAAATAACAGTTATAACACTAAACCTCTTTTAGTCTGAATTTTCTTATCTTTAAAATGATAAAAGTACCTAACTCAAAGTCTTATTGTAATAAGTTAATAAATGTAAAGCCTTATAATAGTCCCTGACACATAGCAGTTACTTAATGAATGTCACAAAGAGCATTGTCATCAACCAAAATGCATGTGATCTTCCCTTCCTGATTTCTTTTGTGACCTTACTTGGCATATAATACATTTTCACCTTTAATATATTTTCTAAATCCTAATGTAGTGCCACTCACATATTTTGGAGCATCTACATTGTATTGTAAAGATGAATTCATTGTGCATTCATTGAGAGTATTTAATTTCCCTTAAGGACAGATTCTGTGCAATATGCATAACTGTTTTTAATAAAAGTTGTTAAATGTAATTAACAACTGAGGGACAAAAATGCCTGCATATTGCCTTGGCTTTAGATATTAAAACTTTGACTACTTGCAAACAGAAAAGGGCCTCATTTGGGCCAAAAACTGGGGGTAAATTGTTCATGTTATTTAGTCTATTCTAGGCTTAAAAATGTTGACTCTAATACTCAAATAAGTTTCATTCAGTTCAATATCGGAAAGGCTTATTTCATGAAGGGGACTAAAATTACCATATCTGAAAATGTCTGAACCAAATTCTAGTGTTTGAGTTATATACAGTTTATTTGAGAATATAAAATTATCAGTGGGGTCTTAATTTTCTAGTCTCACACACAAAACAATACCCTTTACCAAATGTCCAAAACTATTATTTCTAAGTGTAATCAATATAAAATTGAGATACTTTTTCCATATTAAATGTTTAAAGTTGAATATGTATTTTAAATTTAATGCATATCTCAGTTCGAACTGACCATATTTCAATGTGACCGCAGGCCACCTGTGACTGGTGGCACTGTGCTGGACAGTGCATACTAGTATCTTAATATTTACTTATGTTCTTGCTCAAAAGAAAGCCTTTAAATATTGTTTACTGTATGTTCTGCCTATTAATATCTACTAAAGTTTTATCTCTGATTCAAGACAGTCAGCTGTTTTGCAGTTAATGAAGCCAGTTTTATTTTGCTGAAGTTCTTTCTGTAGCTGAAGGTTCCATCTTACCTCTGTGCTCTTCTTCAGTGGATGCTGGGGTCTCTAATTTAATTGTTATTTTATTTATGGGTTTTAGAAATAAATAATTTAAATACTTAGTGCAAAAAATACTGGCCCAATTTTGTAATAATCTTAGAAAGCATTTCTAAATAATACTATTAAGTATTCTCCTGGAAGAATTAGTTGACATTATCTTCTAATCAATTCCCAGGAATAATAAATTTTATCCAATTTGAGTTATTTCAACTCTCAAAAATGAAAATTAATAACTTGTTTTTCTAATATATTCAGAAAAAAATAATGTTTACTTCTAACCAGTGGTTTCTGTTACTTATGTAGCCCAATTCAGTCTCCTTCTGGAACTGGTCATCAGGACAATTACTTTAGGCTACCAGGGCTTCAAGAACTTGTTTCTAAACTTTTGAATGATGTTTTTTTTTTTTCTCCAAACACAGTTTTTAAAGATAAAATCTGATTTTATTTAAGGGGGGAAAACTGGGTTGCAATTTACTTTCTCATTCTTTTTTCCTCTGGGGCTTCAGAGATAGTCTATATGGGATCTCAATGGTGGTGAGTACAGTGAGAAAACCAACACCTTAGAGCAATTAAAAATATCACCATACTCAAATCTTGAATTAACCTTAGAAACACACACAAAGAGAATCTCCCTGTTACTCAAAATCCTCCAATAGCAGTTGTAGGTACATGCAATTCAAAAATCATTTCCCAGTCAATTCAGTGTAATTTGATATAAGCATATAGTATATAACTAAATATAAGTAAAAGCATAAGAGTTATTTATGTTTCATATTATGTTTATTCAGAAATTCTTTCTATTTCTATAAATAGAAGGAATTAGAAATAGAAGGAGTTCACAAGGCATTGCTACACATTTTTCATACTCTATTTTTAACAAGCTATATTCAGGTTCTTTGCTAGGTGCTAACTACAATAAGAGCTATAACACAAAAATATCTTTTAAAATACCGTGCAAATTGGAGAGATAAGGTTGGCAATAACTAATGTTAAGGATAATGTGCATTCTGAGATCATAGACTCTAATTTCAAGAACACTTATTGTTATTTCTTTTCTTCACAATTTGACAGATGGGTCCCTCCAGTATAGCTATTCTAGCAAGTTAGTGTGTATATGATTTTGTTTAATGTACTATTTAGTTCCAATTTTATGGATCAAATAATATTTTAAAATTAGGATTTAAAAAT
This sequence comes from Colobus angolensis palliatus, assembly GCF_000951035.1. Taxonomy (NCBI): domain Eukaryota; kingdom Metazoa; phylum Chordata; class Mammalia; order Primates; family Cercopithecidae; genus Colobus; species Colobus angolensis. Next base: position 4,566,257 of record NW_012115344.1, on the reverse strand, counting down.
TATTCAAATGAATAAAATGTTTATATATTCAGTTCATTGAAGAGTATATTGAAGACTTTCTTTTTATTCACATTCAGGTATCAATTTAAACACACAAAATATATTTAAATCACACTTTTTCCACATATTTTCTGTTGTGCTTTGAAGGAAAATATCAGAATATAAACTGTATAAATGTGTAAATAATTTATATGTATAGGTTCCTTGGAACTGGTTCAACCTCTCATAGAGAAGAAAGGCAACATTAAAAGGGATAAACATGATATAAGGAAGAAATTCAAGTTCTGATAGCAGAGGCTTAATAAGCAATTAAAAAATAAAACATAGAATAATGTTCAAGGATTTTGTTTTGAAGTGCTGGTTAATTTAGCTTTTATATTGTATACTGTATCTCCTATATTCCTAATGCTGAAGAGATTAAGTTATAGAGCTCACTGTCTACCCTCAGAAAGATTATAAGCATATTCTTAAACTTATATTTTATGCTTCATTTATAAATGTACTACTGAGGTAGATGTTAAGGTATTCTGAGAGCGAAACTATCATAACAAGTAGGTCTCCCTTCTCTGTGCTCTCTCCATGTCGTCTTTCTTTCCTGAACCGCACACTTTCTGAGGCCTTCAGAGTGCTTTATTCAGGTAGGCTAGGGTCTCTCGGAGTTTCTACTGAGAATAAGTGCAATACTAATCTATGGGAAGGGGTGGTTGTATTTTGGGAGAGAAATACATGGCAAAGCCACTTTGGGAGAGAAATACATGGCAAAGCCATAGTTCACTATCTGAACATGAATATGGTCTGAGATCTGCAGGTGTCCTTGGGAATAGAATCATATCAGGAAGCTCAACTATGCCTAGTCTAGCCCTAAGAAGCCAGTTAGCAGTTGGAAGGAGTTACTGTGATATTCCCGCTCCTCAGAATGGAAAAATAGGAAATAATCTTTTTCCTAGTGCCTCAGAGAAATCCAGTTGCCACAGGGAGAAAAAGGTAAGTAAAAACATGAATATTCAGCAAAATAGATCTGATGTAGGAGGCAAATATGTGTACTTAAAAAGATTTAAGAAAAATCTATGTATTGAAAAAAGTCAATCCATCCAAAATAAAATACCCAAAATACATAATTTCACTGTTAATTCAGTGCACAAGTTAATCTAGAAGATGGGAAAGTTAAAAGTTGAGTTAGCAGCTTGGGAAATCAAGATGAAGAAATATCAGTATCATAAAATGAAAGTATGAAGAAATATACACAAAAAAATGAGAGTTTGAATAATACATTAATGACATCTAAAGTACAAATAATAGATAAATATTAATAAAAAATAAGAGGTACACATACAGACAGGTGAAAATTAAATTAAGAATAAAAAAATTTCCTTGAGATAGAGAAAATAGACTTGCAGATTGAAAATACTTGGACTAAATTCACGAGAAAAGTTATATCCAGTTATGTCATTTCTAGCTATAAAAATTATTTGACTGTAAAAAATAGTTAACAGAAATAAAAATCTTATCCACAAAAAAATTAACCAAAAGAAAAAAAATCAAATTGACATTTGGATTCTTTACTTATCATAGTGGCAGCTAAAATAGATAACTGACTACCATCTACAGACTGTTATGAATGTAGAATGCAAACATGAGATAAGATGGAGGAGATGGAGAGAAAATAAAATTGTGGTGAAAGAAATTTACAATATTTATAAAGCTAGATCAAAATAATCAAAGATAAATAGTGTGTACTAAAATTGCTAAATTATGTTTCTTAAAACAGAGCTATTGTAAACAGTGCTGCAACACACACAGGAATGCCTAAGTGTCCAGCAACAGATGATTGGGTAAAGAAAATGTGGTACATATATACAATGGAATACTATTCAGCCATAAAAAGGAATGAGATCCAGTGATTTGCAACAACATGGATGGGACATGGACTATGCTAAGTGAAGTAAGTGAAATAAGAATGACAAATACCACACATTCTCACTTATTTGTGGGATGCAAAAATCAGAACTATTGAGCTCATGGACATAGAGAATAGAAGGATGGTTTCTAGAGGCTGGGAAGCATAGTGGGGAGCTGAGGCTGGGGGGAGGTGAAGATGGTTAATGGGTACAAAAATGTTAGAATGAATAAGACATACTATTTTATAGCACAACAAGGTTACTAGAGTCAGTAGCAACTTCAATGCACATTTTAAAGTAACCTTGAGTTTGTAACTTAAAGGATAAATGTTTGAGGGGATGGATACCCCAATTCTCCATGATATATTTATTACACATTGTATGCCTATATCAAAATATCTCATGTACCCCATATATACATACCTACTACATATCCACAAAAATTAAAAATAAAAGAATTTTTTAAAAAACAAACAGCTATTCTTCAGGGAATATTTAGATTAAATAAAAGATAAAAATTACTAAACTACCTCAAACAAGAAGTTGGAGTGATGCCGAAGAGGGGAGAGTAAATTATAAAAGATCTAATACTGAGGGTGGAAAGGAGAGAATGAGGAGACAAAGACTGCATCACACCTATAGTCCAGTGACAGTGCCAGTCCCCACATAGCTTCCTAGATGACAGAAAGATGATCAGATATATGTGTCACCAAACACCAGGGGTTCAATGTAAGTCTCCTTGCTCACCACAGAGAAAACCAATTACTGAGACGATGTGTATTGCTAAGAAATAAAGTTTTATTATATTTCCAGTGACATAAGCCAAAGAGACAGGAGTCAAACCTCAAATCCACCCCCACTCTTCAACCAAATTAGGTGTTTTTATAGCAGGGAAGGAAAACAGGAGGAGCAGGGTGAAGAGTTGATCAACAGGCAGCAGATGATCAATTGTAGGGTCAAGCACCTTATTGCAACTATTTGTGGTAAGACAAGAATTAGTAGGGTGAAAGGAAGAGAAATTGGTCAAACAGACTACAGGCACATCTCATTGAGTGTAGTGATCTAAAAGCCTCAGCTCCTTGATATCGTACAGAAGGCCTGATGGTCAGTTTCCTGAAAAAAGATGTAAGGTTAAAATTGGGCTGGTTTCAGTCTCCCCTTTTATTTATCAAAAATCTCTCTCATGGCAAATAAGGTCATCAACTTTTTTGCCTGCTTCATGCTGAGGATGGGTGTCATGGGATAATGAGACTTACCTAGGGTCCTTGTCTGAGTTCTAAATATCAATTTAAGGCCATTCAAGGATTCACAAGACCATGGCTATCCCCTGCAGGAGTCCCAGAGGAGCAGGTTTTACCCAAGTGGTGAATCCATGGCTTAACACTGCCTAACTTGACAGATGAGTTGGTGGTCAGCAGTACCTAAAAGGGGCTGACCCTGTTGTTGCAGATGACCTTCAGCCTAGTGCATTTCCAGGTCTTCAGCAGGACTTGGTCCCCAGGTTTCAGAGTGAAGAGGCATTTCCATAGGGAACTGGATTCTTTTGGAAGCAAACTCAGAGAGACTAATTAATGTGTTTCGTAGTTGTTTTATATATAATCTAGCTTGTTTCAGAGGAAGAAAAATCCTTAAGTGACAGCTAGTCCAAGAGACAGAGAAATGATCTCTCATACAACATTTTAAAGGGGTTAAGAGCCAACCCACTTCTGGATACTACTCATTCTCAGCAGGGCAAGAGGCAAGACTTTTTTTACATGTAAGATTTGTCTCTTGGCGTATTCTAGAAATATTTCTTTAATGTCTTATTCATTCTTTTAGTCTTTCGAGAAGATTGAAATCTCCAAGATGAATGTAGTTTTTAATTAATACTTAATAGCTATGATAATTCTGGAGTTACTTGAGTTATAAAAGTGTCTCCATTGTCACCTTGGAGACAGGAATTATCTCCTTCATTAAAGGCTTTACTTTGATGGCTTTGGTAGCTTTCTGAGTCCTGACAGGGTAAGCCTCAACCAGGCCTGTGGAGGTCGAGTCAGTTGTTGTATCTAATCCCAAAGAAAGGGGGTATAATGAGGCATGTTTGACCTCTTATCCCATCATGGTTGGGAACTCAGTTTTAAGGTTTTTCTGGGGTTCCTTTGGCCACAAGTAGGTCCACTCAGTCAGTGGCAGGGGGGACTTAGGATTTTATTTTTACTTTGTATTTCCCCCTCTTGGCCAAGATTTGCCAGAGGCATCAATGACTAAGCATTTATTTTGTCCCATATCATTGCCAGGTGGTGTGGCTACCTACCCCGGGTCCATCCTGTCTCTTAGTAGAACCACTGTGGCCAAAAGACGTATCCCAATTAAATGTCCTAGGTCAGACAAGAATGGAGATGGGCAGGTACTTATTAACCCTTAAAACCTTTTAAGCAACATAAAAGCCAAAACACATAATACAAAAAGTAAGTTTACAGAATTGAATTCTGGTCTTAGATACTGACTTGTAGCAATTGTCTATACAAAACAAAAGCATTTCGTTAGACTCATTGGAGTCAGGGAACTTAGATAGGTAAACTTCCTTAATTTGTCAGCTGTTTAGGCATTTGTGTGCCCATCCTTGATTTGGAGGGTCTGAACTAATTTTATCCCTCAAAATCAGCACTTAAGATCTTCCATGATAACCTCTTCCGATGGGCCTAGAGGGATTGAAGTTTCTGGCCCTGTGTCTCATGAAAGTAGTTTGATTGTCATCTTCTCCTGGACTTGAAGAAGAGGCTTCAAGTCAACAAAGTCAACCTTAAATTTTCTTCTCCTTAATTTACCTTTGAAGCTACAGTGTTACCCAGAACTTTACACACATACACACACATGCACACACACACACACACAAACACACTAAAGATTAAAGATTAGTATCTTTAAGTCTACCAACACCATCATACATTTTGCGCAATTAAGATAATCACTTTAGGCACATAACCAGTAAGTACCTTAATGTTAATACTATTTGTAGAATAGCGAATATCATGTGAAACAAAGAAATGCAAGCATTTGTGAAATTTGGCTCCATGCTAAATCTGGGTTCAAGCTCAACTATTTTAAAGAATTACCAAAATGCCAATGTATTTCTTTACAATGTCTATGTCACCTTCATTTTTAACTATGAAAAATATTATTAGCCAAATTTCTCCAGTTTTCTATTAATATTTTGTTAACTTTTTAAATGGTTTATTTTCCCTGTATGTGCATTAAGAAAAACATACAGAAAAACAAACAAAAAAACTACTTATGACTTATACAGACCATCTATAACATGTTTGGGCCTTCCGTTCTGTCCTGAATTTTCTCTTCATTTTTCTTTAGGATAAGAATTTACCAAAATCCTTTCTCCTACAAAATTATTCTCCTTTCTTTATAACCTTCCTTACCAAACATACATCTTCATATATCAATAACTTTCTTCATCTCTCTCCCCTACTTACTGGTTCCTTTCTAGCTTGTTTCACAAATAACCTTTCAAAGTCCACTCTTTAGATTAACCTTTAGTAAATTCTTAATGAGACAAAGTTATTCTTTCAATAAAAACACCTTTTTTGGCACATTTTATTTACAGGATTATGTATAAACTATGATTCTTAGTCTCAGTGACCTTAAATTTCAGTGAAGACCTGGGAAGTGAGAAATCCTGAACTGTCAATCTCATATTAGCATTTTATAGATAAGAATATTGCACAATTTTTGAAAACATGTTTCCCCATGTCACGATCCTTTCTTAAATGGAAATGACCTAAACATTCACTAAGCATCAAAAAATAACTACAAGTTTAAATTATAAAAGTTCACATACAAACATATTCCATCTGCATGTACTCAATTTTTCATTTTTTAACAATTTATCTAGATTACTTCTGAGAACAGATATTAGACAAAGCTAGTCATCATTTCAAGTTGTTTCCTTGTTAATCATTTTTATAGCCTGTGAATATCAGGTGTTCACCTAAGTAACAACCTTAAAGTTAAAGGTATTTTCACCAATAACTCAGAAGATTCAGCTGTTTCTATGAAATCAACAACATTAGTCTTATTTGTCAAAAGATAGCACAAAGATCATTTTATTACTGGCTGAGTTTACAGTCTTAGAACTTTTGGGGCCAAACCCTGACACCTTAAAATATCCAACAGAGAGAGAGATGAAGTCCAGACAAAAAAAATTCAGATAATTCTGAAGACAATTCTATTTTTATTTTACCAATTATCTTAAATCCAGCTTGTTTAAAGATATACTTAACTCATATGAACTTGGAAAATACTTGTGCATATTTAATCTATGTGCACTCTTTTATTTATAAGCCAATTTGGTACCTTGTGAAAACAACACATAACACCCAAACATATATGTACACACACAAAGCTCAAGTAGATTTTACCTTGGAACTCTAGCCGTGAGATACTAATACAAACTCACTGGTTTATGAAAGTGTTCACCTGGCTAAACTTTGTTTGCCTCGATAGATAATCTAATGAAGGCTGTGAACCAGAATTTTAGGTAAAGTGGTTTCCATGGAAGTTTGACTTTTTTCAAGGCAAACCTTCCCCAGACTCCAAAGAACACTGGAGCCAAACAGCACCACTAACCAGGTCCGGCCCTGCTCAGAACAGCAGCATATAATCTGGATCCATGGAACTCCAACTTGCTTTTCTATTCAACAGCAAAATGAAGACGGTATTACAATTCAAAGACCTTCCAAGATTAGATGACACCGGATTTGTTCGGGGTGGTATGGCCTAGCCATGGCAATAAACTATGTTCAGATCAACCCTGAAGATAGGTTGGATTTCTAGCCCAGCCAGCACTGTCAGATAGAACTCCAACCCCCCACGACTATGCTGACGCAAACACAAAAACAGTCAACAAAATGCAATCCAACTGCTGCAGCAACAAACAAGCCCCGAGAGTGTCCACACTGAAACGGCCAGGGTGCTTCCTCTCTCTGTTCGTTAGGCTTGTTCAACTTGCAAACAGAAATTCCTTTAAAATTTCCCAAGTTTTTGGGAACAGCAGATCCCGTTGTCTGGGCTCACAAAAGACACTCACCTATCTAGATGTAGATGTTCTTCCGAGGCAATCAAGAATGTTGCTGGGGTACTCAGCGGCAGGCACAAAGAGAGGCAGAAACACCCCTCTGGCCAAAAATGATTGGGCCAGTTTCAACTCAATCAGCAATATTATAATACATAGAATGAAACATATAATAAATAATACATACACATTAAATACAATAATATGCATTCTATTATATATAATTTGTCATGCATCACATAACTATATAACGTATATCTATTTAAAATATGCATACATATAGTTTTGTGTACACATATATATGTGAGGAGTTACTTTATGGAAGAGAAAAACAATTTTATTCAATCATGCTGAAGTACACAAAATAATAATAGTAATGAATATGTGTGTCTGGATGGACATAGTGTTTGTAAAAGCCTAGCATTTAAGCCATGTTATGTCTATTGCCATTCCATAAATGCAGTCATTGAAAATTTCAAGTAGATACAAATTTCTCACATGTAAGGAGATGGGGTCTATTGAACTGTGAACTGTGAAATAACCTCTTACATTAAAAACAGCTTCCAAATGGCTATTATAAACCAAACATTTTTAGTTATTATAATATTCAAGCTGCAACAGGAATCTCATTCTCTAAGTGTTTGCTAGCTTTGGTATCAAATTCAGAGTGATAGTCACTGCTCTTATCATTACTTTTCTTCTACACAATTACAAAATTTTTTTTTAAATCTTATTTTCCTACCTAATGCCCAGTGTTACAAAAGAATGAATGATGATGACAAAATTTTCCTTTGTGAGACCATGTTAATTTAATATTTAAGGTTTATTTTTTTAATTATATTTTAAGTTCTGGGATACATGTGCAGAATGTGCAGGTTTGTTACATAGGTATACGCATGCCATGGTGGTTTGCTGCACCAATCAATCCATTGTCTACATTAGGTATTTCTCCTAATGCTATACCTCTCCTAGCCCTTCAGCCCCTGACAGGACCCAGTGTGTGATGTTCCCTTCCCTGTGTCCTTGTGTTCTCATTGTTTAACTCCCACTTATGAGTGAGAATATACAGTGTTTGGTTTTCTGTTCCTGTGTTAGCTTGCTGAGAACGATGGTTTCCAGCTTCATCCATGTCCTGCAAAGGACACGAACTCACCCTTTTTTATGGCTACATAGTATTCCATGGTGTATATGTGCCACAGTTTCTTTATTCAGTTTATGAACAGACGCTTCTCAAAAGAAGACATTTATGCAGCCGGCAAATATATGAAAAAATGCTCATCATCACTGGCCATTAGAGAAATGCAAATCAAAAACACAATGATATAGCATCTCATGCCAGTTAGAATGGCACTCATTAAAAAGTGAGGAAACAACAGATGCTGGAGAGGATGTGAAGAAATAGGAACACTTTTACACGTCGGTGGGAGTATAAATTAGTTCAACCATTATGGAAGACAGTGTGGCGATTTCTCAAGGATCTAGAACCAGAAATACCATTTGACTCAGCAATCCCATTACTGGGTATATACCCAAATGATTATATTTAAGGTTTTATAATCAAGCACGTACTCACTGTTTTTCCTTGTGTAAGTATCTGCAAGCTAAACAGTGATGGCAAAGGAAGTATCTCTTAGAAAGAAGGTATTAATATTGTTTCTCTCTATTGTTTCTGGCACAGCATAAGCGAAGCAATATTTACAAATATTTACTCAACTTTTTGGGAAGAAGTAGAAAACTTCTTGGCAACTTACATTCATTTAAATAAGTGGATTTATTTTAGCTCAATTCTAAGAATCTTTTCCTGAAAATTAAATTTTTTTATTGAAAAATATGTAAGTAGTAGAAATAATATAAATTTGAGTAATTATATCATCCACCAATGGGAGAATAAATACATATGATATAGCTATAGCACTGTGGAAATTTCTGCACACAATAAATAGAAGAACATTAAATTTTTGTGAGAAACTGAAAAATACTGGCTCTCTGAAAAACAGCAGATTGGCCGGGCGCGGTGGCTCAAGCCTGTAATCCCAGCACTTTGGGAGGCCGAGACGGGCGGATCACGAGGTCAGGAGATCGAGACCATCCTGGCTAACATGGCAAAACCCCGTCTCAACTAAAAATACAAAAAACTAGCCGGGCGACGTGGCAGGCGCCTGTAGTCCCAGCTACTCGGGAGGCTGAGGCAGGAGAATGGCGTGAACCCGGGAGTCGGAGCTTGCAGTGAGCTGAGATCCGGCCACTGCACTCCAGCCTGGGCGGCAGAGCGAGACTCTGTCTCAAAAAAAAAAAAAAAAAAAAAACAGCAAATCGCAGAGTAAAATATACAGCATAGATCCCATTTTTCAGGAAAATTAAAATGTATGGGGAAGACTATAGAAGTGAATATATATTTGTAATTCATTCATTGCAAGAACCTACAGAAAGATGTGAAATTATCTCACAGATGGTGAGATGGGCAAGATGGGGGGGCAGGAACACTACGGATATGATTTCCTCTGACAAATTTAAAGGAACTATTAAACAATAGAGAAAAAAATAGAATACATAAAAGTGATAATATACTTGGCACTAAGTTTAATAAAATGTTTCATTTTTCCTATTATCCTTCTTCAGTAGGATACAGTTCATTGAAGTAGTTTTATGTATATTCCTAAATGCATGTCTACTTAAGCCAACTGAACATTTGAAATGATGATAAATATTTTAAAAATTATTTGGCAAATCAGAAAGTCAAAGAAATGTATTAATATAATCAATAACATAGAGGAGTAAAGAATTAGCTTCAGCAACAATATAGGCAATGTGAGATTATATATATATATAGCTTTAAAAAACTGTCATGAATTAAGAGGAAGTTCCTTTAAATGACTTTTTTTTTTTTCTGTTAGCTACTGTTGATCTATTTTAGCCACGTTTTAGTGAAGTGATGTGGAGAGACTAGTTTTATATTTAACAAGAACAGGTACAATAAAATCATAAATGTTATGCTCTACAACACAAACATTTATATTATTTTCACAAACGTAGCAGAAAACATTTGTTATTGCCTATTTGTGCTCAGTAATCTTCCAAAATATTTTTTCTGGAGAATATTTAAGCAGAAAGAAGCTATACATATGAAAACCAGGGGGAATTGTAACTCTTTTTTAAAAGAGAACTGCTGCAGGGCATATTGGATCATACCTATAGTCCCAGCAACTAGGGAACCTGAGGGAGACGAATCATTTGAAGCCAGGAGTTCCAGACCAGCCTGGGCAACACAGTGAAACGTTGTCTTAAAAAAAAAAAACAAAAAAGGGTTGTATGTATTTACATATTTTAAAAGGGTTGTTTTGTTTTGTTTTAATTAACCAGGTGTGATGGTGCCTGCCTGCAGTCCGAGCTACTTGAGAGGCTGAGGTGGGAAGATCACTTGAGGCCAGAGTTCAAGGCTACAGTGAGCTATGATCATGCCACTGTACTCTAGCCTGGGTCACAGAGCAAGACCCATCTCTAAAATCAAAAAGAGAGAGAAAGAGAGATATAATTGTAGGATGTTTAAAGAAAAGCCCTGCCAAAACAAGTCTGTTAATTTTTCTAATATCATTCAATAACTTTCATAGACATTTAAATATTTATGTAATTGTTTTATGTAACCATTTAAAACAATTTATTGTTTATTTTCCTAAATGTAGATAGCATTCTCATTTTTAAGCATTATTGCTGCCAAAATTTGAAATTCTAATTAACTGGATAAAATAAACATGTTAGGTTTTTAGATCTGGTTTATAAATACACACGAGAATTATTCATTAACATTTTATTGTGGAAATGGTTTCATATATACAAAAATAGAGATAATTGTATCACAAATTCCCATGGACCAGTTTTAATATTTACCAACCCTCTAATTTCTCTGGAATATTCACAAAATCACAAACTATGTCATTTAACTAGTAGATTCTTCAGTGTATATTTCTGATATAAATCTTTTTTATATATCACAACCATGCCACTATCATACCTAGTAAAATGTATAACTCTTTAATATGACCTACTGTAGAGCCCATATTCAAATCAATTGTCTCAAATATAACTTAATTTATCTAAATATTTAGAAAAGCCCACACATTGCACATAGTTGTTATGATTCTAAAATTTTTATTATTCTCTCTTAGTCTCCTCATCCCTCTCCCTCAATCATCTCTTTTTATTGCACTCCTTTGTTTGAGAACTCAAGTAATTTGGTATGTATTAAGTTCTGGAACGTTAGCATTAAAAACACATTTTTCTTTATCATATTCAGAGTTCTTTTGGATCATGTTTAACAATTGCTTCCTTTGGATCTCATACTTGCAATCTGGGTTCCACAATAATCATGAACAATTTTCTCATTGTCATGTTAAACATTTAGCTTGTTTGCACAATTTAATATACTTTTTGCTTACAACCACACCTAATAACGGTTTTTTATAATTGCTCAAGTGTCCAAAGTCATTATTAAGATTATGCATAGATGACAGGAATAATATTATTTAATATCATTTATGTTCATAATTGTCTGTGGCCTTTATACTTTGATGGGATATAAAATCTTTGCTTCCTTGAATATCTTAAATAAATTGCTCCACTGTATTCCATTACAAAATGTTATTTTCAAGAAACCTTGTACCTATTTGCTTTTTCCCTTTATAAGTAACTTAATTTTTTCCCTGGATGTCTTTTTAAAAATCTTTGACTGGAGTAATTTCAATGGTTTATACCTTAGCATTGCTCAATATTAGTCGAAATTCCCTTATAACATTGTACTCTTTCAATACATAGGTTTAAGTAACATTTTGTTTCAGAAATATTTTCTTTAAATTGTAATTGTTAATCTTTGTTCTATTTCATCTCATTGTTTTTTACTTCAGGGAGGGCAATCATATTGTATTGGATCATCTTCGCCTGTCTCCTTTTTCTAATTTTCTCTTGAAGATTTCTTTCTTTTATCACTTTTAACTCCATTTTCATTCAGAGATATTATCATGGGTAATATTTCACAATAACTCCTCCCTTTGAAACTCATAAATGTGATCCAGTTCCCATAATGAAGAATCAGGGACAAAAAGGAAAAAGAAATGTTAGAAATAGGGGAAAAAATCATGTATGTTTCTACATCATCCCTCACGCTCTGTTTTCTATTTTCCCCACTGTGTCTCAACAATCTGACCAATTATGAACTCCCTTTATATTCACATATATTAAGGTTTAACACATTATTCAATTGCACAAGCCATTCCTTTAGTCCTTTATCACCTCTCAATATAGGAAGCAGCTGCTTCAATTGTCCATTTCAACTTTTTATTTTCCCTTTATTTTGTGGGTAATAAAGTATGATGTTTCTCAGTCCATTCCCATTGCATCTGCAATAAAATGAGTTCCTTGATCAAATGCTATGTAAGCTGAAGGTTCATTTTGAACTATTTTCTGCTCTAGGCATGTAACGGTTTTTTAGAGGCATTTCTTTTTCAGCTCATGGGTTCATAAATCCAAATCTAGATTGAGTGTTGAACCTGATCAAGGCCCTTTGGTGTCCACCTAACATCATGGGTAATGGGTCAATGTAATCCCTCTACAAGCTGTTGGTCAGCCTGGATCTGCTCCAGACTTCTCAATCTCTGATGGTGCTGTTGACAAACAAGGCAATTGTTAGTAATATCATGAGCTTCTGAGAGACACAGTATGAAACAATTTTTTTTCTGTCAATAGTTTATTGCTTCATGCCTCCACGGCCATTCATCTCGTGTATCCAAAAGACCACTTTCAAAGAGCCAACATGAGCATTCACTTCTTGGTTTCAGTCCCTCTTTTGCATTTGGATGGGGTTGTCTTGATTCTCTTGATGGGCATCAATATGCCTCATATTGTTTTCTTAAATCCTTAAATTTGTCTGTAATCTAGCACCTGACACTGAGGTTCCTTTTATCTTCCAATTGTCTCCAGCTCATTTTCTAAATATATTACTAGTTTATTGGCTATTGCCTTTAAATAGTAAAAACTCATACCATATCATTATTTCTATAATTATGCTTTATCTGATGCCATAAGGAATGCCCCTTACTTTTGCCTATTAAGTGAGTTAATCATTTCCCTTTTTTTTTTTTTTACATATAATCATCAACTAGTCACAGGACTGATGTTTTCGAGATTGAGTAGCACCGCTACACTCTTGAGACAACATCTGTAAATGATGTTGTATTTTTAGTGTCCCCAAATAATTAATTATTGGAAGGATCCCGTTTAGCCAGATTGTTAGGTAAATCCTCAGGAAGATTCAAAGAAAGACCCAAAGACATAGCAACTACATGTTCACTTGTTATTGCTACCTTTATTGGTAGGAATTGTTGCACATTCTTGAATATACCATTTCCATTTAATGAGGAAAGCTGGTGTATAGTACTTCTCTCCCAGTTGCAATGATAGTATAATATAACCCAGGCCATGATGAGCATTTCAGGCCTCAAAATAACTGCATGCCATTCAGCAACAGAAACACTTTAAATTAAAACCCAATAATCAGCTAACCTTTCAAATGATGTGTACCTTGAAGATATATCACATTATTTCCTAGTCCAAAATCCCAGTAGTTGCTGCTGGTTGTCAGTAACAGACTTTTTCCAGACTGCAGTCAATGTGGCTACACAATGCAGGCACTTCCAAAATCATTTAACTCTGCTGGTTGTGAGGCCATAACAAGCTTGATTGCATTCTGGCGTTTTGAAGCACAAAGGAAGCCTGTTCTGCTCAAAGCTCCATTCAGAATTATTGCTTTTCCTGGTAACTTTATAAATACAGGCTAGTAACATTCCCAAATGTGATGTGTTTTCTCCAGAAACTAAAAAACAAAATCACTCTCTCTGCCTTTTGTTTTATTTTGGCATCTGTCAGAGACAATAACTTATTTTTTGTTGTCTGAAGAACATCTCCAGTTGTTCCTGTGCAGGTGGGGCCTAGGATATCTTCTATTTACTATAAGCATTGTACTTTAGTCAGGTTGATCATCCTCTGGTGGTCATATGATTATCAAACATTTGTAATTCCTTCCTAGCTTGGTCTCAAATTGAGATAGCAACATGGCATCAATATAATGGATAACAGGGTTTTTTTATTTCAACTGAATCAAATCTAAGTCTCTTCTTTACAGACTTTGGTATAAGTAGAAGAATTTGTATATTCTTGTGGAGCATAATAAATGTGCACTAGAGGCCATTCCACATGAATAAAAATTGAATTTGCCTTCTTTTTAAAATGTAGATGGAAAGGAAAGCATTACCTGAATCAATAATCAAATACCAATTTTCTGTACCTTGTTGCACAAATATGAATTGTTGATATCCTATTGTGCACAGCTAATGCTATGTGAAACATCACTACAGTTTTCTATAAACTATAAACTCCAGAATCCATCAACTTTTCTTACCATTCATATCGAACAAGGAATTGGTGAGTACTGATATCTGCATCAAATAGACAGACCTTCAATTAAAGTGAAATTTCTGTATTCTCTCCATGTATTCTATATTGTTTTAAATGAACCACTGAGTGGGCTTAGGTAATTGTAAAGATTTCAATCTAGCATGCCCAATTAAAACAGAATGAAAAAAAGATGTGCACATTCTTTTTCCAAAACTTTGGGCAAGGGAAGCTGTTTTCCATTTGGATATCACATTTATTTCAATAATATATTCTAGTAAGTATGAGGCAATGACCATAACTTTCATTCATAAATTTCTACCTTGAGCCATACATTTACCTGAAAGCTGTAATACAATCAAATTGCCACAGCCTGCTGATTCTATTACATAACTTTTTAACTTTCTCTTAGCGATTTTAGGTATGACAGTACATTGAGCACCTGTGTCCAGCAGTGCTATTTAAGTGTCTTCACTAATCCTAGGCCATTTTACCTATACAAATGCAAATGACTGCATGTCAGTTCTTAATGACTCCATTGCTCTGTCTCTGAGAAATATGGATTAAGTGATCTTTACAGTTTCTCCAAAAAAGAGACTTCTGCATACTTTGAGCTAACTTTTTCTCTTCATTAATTTTATTTCTTCAGCCATCTAAAGAAATGATTTATGCAGATGAAGCATAGGGAGACCAATAGAGTCTATAAACCATTGTCTGAAGCATTAGCTCTATAAATAAACTGCATCTTTTTATCAGTTTTCTCTCTAAGATTTCTTGTTTTGTCTTGTTTACAGGGCAGCAGATGATATTTTTTAATGGTCAGGTAACAAAATGTAGCAACCAAGAAAGAGCCAGTGGTAAATATTGCAAAGACTAGGATCAGAAATTTTTATTTTAATAATGATGTATTCAAGATTTTTTTCTCCAAAATAGTTTTACTTGCCCTCCCCTAACATAGCAATAAAAAATCAATAAGTCTACTAGTCTAGTACTTCCAGCGGAATAATTTTAAACCTCTGAATAAAGGATTAATACCTGCTAGATGGAATAAAAGACACTGAACTTGGATGAAGAGTCTACCATGTAAAGTGGAAATTGTAGGCATGATTGTCCAAGGTAATATAAAGCTAGTATATATAAAATGAAACCCCACTTGTCTCACCACCACTGGAACTCAGAAAGATGGTACAAACAAGAGTAGATGCAGTTTTGTGTCACCCCAGCATCCCTGTAGTCCTGGTAATTGATGCCAACCGGGGAAAATCTGCTAGGGACAGAAAGCAACATGCCCACCTTCTCTGTGGTTGGGGAATGGTGGTAGCAGCAGCAGAAAGGAAATGGGGCAGTGAAGGACAGCATAAAGATCTTTTATAACAGTTCGCCAGTGCAAATATCAATGTATGTACACACATACATGCATATATGGTTAATAGGTATAAATTATACATTTGTTCTACTTTACTAATATATCATGTAAATTTTTAAGATATGCGCCAGTAATATAGAACATGTAGAAGATAATAAAAATAATGAAAGAGTTCCAATATGTTCTTCCACATCCTAGTGACTCCTCTCCAGCACTACATGGAGTAAATGTACGTCACTGGAGACCAGCGTTATAAAGAGGAGAGGCTAAGGTTAGACTCACTTATAGTCAATTAGATGAAATAATTCCCAGCTTTTAAAAGCTTTATAAATGTAACTATCCATGTAGACTTTTAACATTTTATTTTTTCAGCATTTTCAAATTTTCATATGGTTTTATTTTACATAAACCATTTTTGAAGCCCTAAAATAATTTTAAATCTAGAGGTTCAACTAACCTGGGAATTTAGTTTTTCCACAGAAAACCTCAAAAATAATGAGGTCATGAGGGCTGTTTCAAAATTAATACAATTCTCTCATACCTCATTACTAAATGAAAACCAATTTACTCTATAGAATGGAAAACAGATTTTTCTTAAAATAAACCTATTAAATTAAGACTGCAATTTCTGTTGAGAGGGAGATGGAGGAGAAGGGAGAAAGAAGAGAAAGAGACTTCTTGCCCTTGATCACATAATTATGTAAACCCTAGACTATATTACCGTTAGGTATTTGGCTATAGTTTACCAGAAATCTTTCATCTTTTTCTGTTAAGCAATTTGATTCCTATTAGAAATCTGATTTTCGGGTTACTAAGGAAGCCATCAAAGGAAATACCCTCATAGGTGTTTTGTTTATAATGTGGAACCTAAGAACCCGTTTCCTCACAATCAGTGATGATATTCAAAATACCTAATTAGTATGGAATATAAATTAAATATACATAGAAATAGAAATAATTTTTTAAAGTATTATCTTTTATTTTCCATTTTGTTGACATTTTAGAAACTGTTGGTGGTTTTTTTGTTTGTTTCATCCTGTTTTACCCTGTGTGATGATTCAACATAGGAAAACCACACTGGCCTCTTCCAGTGAATTCTCAATTAAACTGAGGCCAGTGAGCATGGTGTTTAAGACTATGGCCCCGCCGGGCGCGGTGGCTCAAGCCTGTAATCCCAGCACTTTGGGAGGCCGAGACGGGCGGATCACGAGGTCAGGAGATCGAGACCATCCTAGCTAACACGGTGAAACCCCGTCTCTACCAAAAAAATACAAAAAGCTAGCCAGGCGAGGTGGCAGGCGCCTGTAGTCCCAGCTACTCGGGAGGCTGAGGCAGGAGAATGGCGTAAACCCGGGAGGCAGAGCTTGCAGTGAGCTGAGATCCGACCACTGCACTCCAGCCCAGGCGACAGAGCGAGATTCCGTCTCAAAAAAAAAAAAAAAAAAGACTATGGCCCCTGCTGTTGAAATACCTAAATTTTAATCCTGACTCTGCCAATTAAGGTTCAAATTACTTCTGTGTTATTCAGTTTTCTTATTCACAAAAAAGAAATATTAGTAATAATTATGCACAAGCATTTCTAATATGTCATTATAAATTTTCCTGAAAGACTTCTATCCCAGAAAAGAAATTACATTTTAAAAAACGGGGCATATAGGGAAAATAGGATTAAGGACACCTCTCAAAATGTATGCAACTTAGTGATAAAAGCACTGACAATAATTATGATTAGTACTTGGGGAGATGTTTAGCATGATTGGAAACAGCCTCAGCAGATAATAAAAATGCACCAACTTCCCAGTAAAAAGGTCATCATTCCCTAATTTCCAATCACAGGTGCAGTAGCACCTATAGGTGCTTCAGTATCAGATGTTATCTTTTTAGTTGTTGTGACACTGAGAAGCTCCAAAGTTTCCCAGGGAAGAGGATGGGACTTCAAAAGAAAGAAACAGAAACATTTCAATCAGTTCAGAAATGTATCAATACCATAAATACTAGTGCAGCCATTTCAACACACCTTATGACTCTCAGCTGTATAGGCAGCCATGGAAATACAGAAGTTTCTAATAACTTGCTTATAGAGATTGTGTGACAGAAATGTTTATGCAATATCATTAATATAATTTTAAATTAAATTTTGAATAATGGAAGTAAGAAGAACTTTCATATTCATTTTCAAAGCTATTTTATGTAAATGAAGACTACATGCTAAAATCTTACATGTGCTTTAAAAATACTTTCTATGGTCTCTTCTTTACCTTCTATGTTTGAATATTATAAATATACATAATATATTACTGCAATCATACATGTATAAAACTTCTATATAAAGGTACATATTGACAGTGTATGCCATTTTAGTTCTCAATCAATAACTTTGTAGAATGCTACACTAGCCAGTGTAAAATAGTACAAAGATTAAAATGCAATTAATACTTTGGAGAGTTAGCTATATTTGAATTTCTAATCCAAACCATGTTGGCAATCTATAATCAAAATGGAGGTTGATTATAGATTATGGTCTTAGAAATGCTCTTTGATACTAAGCACATTTTGGAATAAATGTATACCCAGAAAATTTTGTGTATCATTATTAGCAAATTTTACCTATTTTCTTCTTTTCTTTTCTTTCCTTTCTTTTTTTGAGACGGAGTCTTGCGCTGTCGCCCAGGCTAGAGTGCAGTGGTGCAATCTTGGCTCACTGCAACCTCCAACTCCTGGGCTCAAGCAATTCTCCCACCTCAGCCTCTTGAGTAACTGGGATTACAGGTGCAAGCCACCAAGCCCAGCTAATATATATATATATACACACACCTTTTTTTTTTTATTTTTAGTAGAGACGGAGTTTCACCATGTTGGCCACGTTGGTCTTGAACTCACCCCCCTCAGCCTCCCAAAGTGTTGGGATTACAGGTGTGAGCCATCGCACCCAGCTTAAATTTTATCTATTTTCTATTTAACATAACGTTACTCTTCTAGAACTTATGCAATCATCATAATATTTAAATGAAAAAATACACCAACCACAAATGGGTCACATGTAAGTAAAGATATCAGCACCTTCAGTGCACACTAATTTCTAATTATTGTTTCAAATGATAGCAAATTAATATGTAGCACAGACAGTATATACCAATCTTAGAATCCTACAATTTTAGGGATTAACTTGATTTAATTAGCATCTGAGGAGCTCTTATTTCAAGGAATGAAAACAAACTGAATAATTCCACCATTCCCCAACCTCCCCCTACATAAACCAGCAGTTCTTACATTTGGTATTATATACTTTAATGAGTTTTGAAAAATTAATTTTTCTCTCAATTGCATCATCTGTACCTATTGAATCAATATGGAAAATCCTATTGTTTGCATGTAATCAACAGATACCTTTCCTACCACCCTATAGTTACTTGAACCGAATTGTGTCTTACGACAAAAGCAAAAAAAAAAAAAATCCTAGTTACTGGAATTATCTTCTTTTTTGGCAAATTCATATTAATATGTTTTTATTTCTTTGCAAAACTATCTCCAAATTATTTTGAGGGTAAAAATGCAGATGGCAAAATAATCATCAACCTCACTCTACGATTCTACATCACACACATATTTAATTTTCTTAAATTTCAGTGAATATACTTGAGAAACAAGGAAAGAAAAGAGTTGAGAGATTGAAAGAAAAGGAAGACAGGAGGGAGATAAATAATTTATATTGTACAGATAATACCCTTCTCATTTCCCTTCTCATTACCTTGATTTGTCCTAGAGAGGAGGAAATTGGAGACAAAACTCTCAATTGGTCATTCATAGTGTAAAGATCTTTACATTCTCATAGTGTAAAGATTTTTCATAAATAAGCATGATTCTAGTGTTTTAAATGTGCATTTTTATACAAGCTGAACTCAAAATACAATATAATCTTTATCTTGAGTTGAGTTGCAGAAGCAGCAATATATTCCAAAGTTTTAAGACCAGCTATTTCATTCTTTAGGAAATATGCCATGTGCACAAACTATATTTTGTGGTGGATATAAAGGACTTTCAAGGGAAACTTTTGTGATATGACATGCTCTTGCACAGAGGCTATACGAAATACTCCCCATGTAATCTGTGACTGTGTTGTGTGTTGGTGTTTAGAACAATGTGGTCA
This sequence comes from Colobus angolensis palliatus, assembly GCF_000951035.1. NCBI lineage: Eukaryota > Metazoa > Chordata > Mammalia > Primates > Cercopithecidae > Colobus > Colobus angolensis. The sequence continues at coordinate 4,546,341 of NW_012115344.1, read as the reverse complement.
GGATGTCAATCAATCACCTTGGAGTCAGCACAGTGGCTCATACCTAGCTCTGGCTCATGGGCTGCATCTCTAAATTACAGCTTCTCCAGTCCTCTCTTTGTTGGCTGGGTTTTAATTCCAAAGAAATTACCTGATGTTTGTTTGTTTGTTTGCTTGTTGGAGTATTTTTTTTATTGTCTTCTAGGAAACATTCATCACTGCTGTAAGACCTGATTCCTTGCATATTTGAAGATGTCTTTCTGTTATCTTTATATTTGAACACAAGTTTAATCAATGGATAAAAATTCTTTGCAACACATTATTTCCCTAAGAAGTTTGAAGAATTTCTCAAACGTCTTCCAACGGATATTGTTGTTTTACAAAACCAAGGCCATATTGATTTATTAAACTTATGAGTAATTTGATATTTTTAATCTGTTACTTATAAAATTATTTCCTTATCCAAAGACCTACTAATCTTGTTTGAATATATATTGACTTTATTCTTTTGAGTAAATTTTGATTGTGACATTATTAATCTTTCTGAATCTAGATTTAGTTTTTCTTTTATAGGAACAGTTTCTTTTCATTCATATATCGCCATTGAGCTGGGGAGTAGGGGATAGGGCCATGGTATTTTAATGTATTAAAATGCCATATATCCCCATTGAGCTAGGGAGTAGGGGATAGGGCCATGGTATTTTAATATATTGAAAGTCAGCTGTGTTTTTAATTAAGTATTGTTCTGGTTGCTATAAGCTTTTTCTTAGTTTCCAGAATTCTAAAAGCTGATTCTGATAATTTTTGTCAGTTTATTGCTTTTGTGAAGGTATAGAATTTTGGAATTCCCTACTCCATTTTTGATGACATGACTCTCTTATATTGTATTTTTGTGTAATTTTTCTCATCCCATTTATCTGATTCTTTTTAGAAACTCTATGAATGTGTTAGATCACTTATTCTATGGCTATAATTTCCTTTATAATCTTGTTATTTCATTTTTTGTTTGATTCCTTTCAGACTTATCCTTCATGTTCTGTTTCATGTAATAGAAATTTTTTATTTCTGCATATAATATGATTTTATTTTTATAATATTTTTTATTCTTTGGGTTTCATGTAATTGACTATTTCTTTAAATTTCTTTAGTTTTCATTCACTAATTTTATTGGCAGTTTAAAGTGCTTATTATTTTTCTGACATTTCTTTATCATGTCTCTTTTCATTTTTCTTTTGTATAAAATCTTTACATAGGTTTTAGTGATTTTTTAAATTGATTTTTGTTTATCTTTGAATAACAAAGTTGGATGCAAGTTGTTCTTTCTGGCCAGCTATTTCCCAAAACAAAAGCCTAAGTTTTGGTCTTGGTGATAGGAGTCTGGGTACAGTTCTGTTGTTCTGTTACCACTGAACACTTTCTGATGAATGTCTCCTCTGGTGTGTGAACTTCTCATGCCTTATAATGAAGCTCCCACCTTTTAATTTTTATATAATAAGTTGTCTCTCAAATTTCTTTGGCTCTCTAGATCAGAACTGCAAAACTGACAACTAAATTTTACCTTTACTCTAAATCATCACAGAATCTATTCTGGTGAAATGGCTTCAACTCCAATGTCTTCATTTAATTTTACTTCTCTTGCCACCTTTTGTTGTTACATAGGACTCACGAATGTTCACACAGTCCTTTGGAGTAATCATATAATTAGAGTCTAAGTGCTATGGTTTGAGTTTGTCTCTACCAAAACTCAGATTGAAATTTGATCCCAAATGCAGTGACATTGGGAGATGGGACCTAGTGGGAGGTGTTTGGGTGAGGGGGGTGGGTATCTTATGAATGGTTTGGTAGTGAGTTGGTTCTTGCTGTCCAAAACTGGATTAGTTCTCATAGGAGTGTTCCTGCAAAGAGTGGTTATTCTACAGCCAGGGCTTTAGCCCCTAGGATTTTCTTTCTCTGCATGTTTCCACTTCCCCTTTTACCTTCTCTGCCATGTTATGACACAGCACAAACTTGCCAGAAACCAGGGCTATGCCCTTGAAGTTTTAGCCTGGAGAATTGTGAGCTAAATAAATCTCTTTTCTTTATAAATTAGTCTAGGGCATTCTGTTAGGGCAACATAAAATAGACTAAGACACTTAGCAGAAAATGATTGATTCAACTCCTTTGAGTATCCCATTTATTAGGAAAACTATGAACTCTACCAATTTATTCCCACTTGGCAGCTATCCCCCTTGGCATTAATTCAATTTGATTGGACGAGCCAATGCTGCTCTGTTTATTGTAATCTGGAGTTGAAATTACCCACAGGTTCCACTGAAGTTTTCTTTTGTATTTGTACATATTTTTATTGTTTGGTGTTTATTTGTTTGTTTCAGACAGAAAAGCAGAATGATGACATCTTTGAACCATCAGTTTTAACTAGACAATGTTCATGCTTTATTATTTGACAGTTTTTTGTTTGCTCCATTTGTTTTGTTTTGTTTTGTTTTGTTTTTCTCTTGAAGATGAGCTGATTAGGGGTAGAGCTATTTGTGAAAAGAATGTATTAAATTGTATTTAGTTGTAGTTCTAACTTTTTATGTGATTTGTTTGCCAACCTTTACATGGTTTGTTTGCTTGTTTTCTTAGAAAGATTGTTTGATAGTGTGACTAAGATCCTAAACTCTGGTACCAGATGCTGGGTACAACTGTGCCTTCCACTATTTCCTAGATATTACGTGTGACTTCAGATAACTTCTTTAATCTCTTTTGCCTCATTTCCTAATCCAAAAATGAGAATAATAATAATATCATTTGTTTAGGACACTTAGGACATATAAATAGGTTAATTAATGTAAAGAACATGCTTGGAAGTCTAGAACATACAAGTTGCTTTATGAATGTTAACTATTATTTTTATGAAATCATTTTCTATACTTAGGGACTAAAACTAATATAGAAATTATAAATTCAGTTCCCATTTAGTAAACATTTTATACAAAAGATATATGGTTAAATATAAATATCACAATTTTACTGAGGATGAAATGGAGCCTGAGAGAAGATAGGGTCAGTAAATTAAAAAGTCGGAGAGTTTCCGGTAAACCTTAATCAATCAGTTTCCAAAGCTTGTGCTCTTCACTGTTTCCCAGGAACAGTCAAAAATAAATAATAAAAGATGAGATGTTTATTGGTTGATTCACTTCCTCAAAGCCACAACTTACTAAACGGTAGAACACTAATTTGATAATTAGTATGTAATATCTGATTCTGTTAAAATGTCTTTTGATATTTTTGGAGCTATTACAGTAATATCATTTATATGTCATCAGATTCAATTAGCTAGTCAGTTTACTAGCTGACTAGTAATCAGTTAGTAAACAATACCAAAGCATTATAAATCTTCATGTATGATTTTTGTTTAGTAGGGCACATCTTCTCAACCATAGTAAAAAGGATATTTCTTTCAACTAGCCGTTCAGATTCAAAAAACATTTTCCATGTGTCCCCTTCTTTCTCACCACCAAGGAGTTTCTAAGCCACGTCATTTTTCTTTTTACAATTTATTTTTTTTTGTATTTCACTTTAAAAGATTTAAAAACAATATAAATGTAGAAACACAGAAATATGTACAGATAAAAAATCAAAGTCATGAACACAGTGGTAACACTGATATATATCAATGGAGTTAAATATCTTTAAATTATGTTTTCTGTCTGTAAACATAAGAGTAATTTATTTGTTATGCAATTGAGGCCAGGGTGAAACCTCCACAGACCCAGAGGACAAAGCATCAAGCCACCAATGATAATTCTCAGGCCCTGCTATTAATAATTTTTTCCTCATGGGTTGCAAACTTGCTTTAGACCAGTGAGTCCTTAATTCCTTTCATTATCTCCCTTTTGGAATAGGAATGTCTATCTTGTGCCTGTTCCATCACTTATTTTGGCAAAAGATAACTTGTTTCCTAATTTCAGAGGCCTGTGCATAAAGAGCAATTTTGCCCAAGGATGGACAATACCCAGAGTCTCATGCATATCTCATTTAGATGATGAGACTAGGGAATTTTTGAGTGGATATTTAAATAAAATTTTGGACCTAGAGTTTGTAGTGGAGAATGGGTTAAGATTTTGGGGGATGTTGGATGGTGCGAATATACTTTGCACATGGGAAAGACATGAATTTTGAGGAGCCAGAGGATGGACAGTTGTGGGAAGAATTGTGTTCCCCCTACCCCCAAAACTATGTTCTAATACTAGCACCCAATACCTGTGAATGTGACCATATTTGGAAATAGGATTTTGAACAAGAAATCAAGTTGAAATTAGATTTGGAGTTGTCCCTAATCACATGTCTGCTGTCCTTAAAAGAAGAAGAAATGTACACACAGAGAAACATACAGGAATGATAATGTGAAGGACACAGGGAAAACACCATGTAATAACAGAGGTAGAGATTGGAGTGATGTATCTATAAACTAAGGAACCCCAAAGATTGCCAGCAACCAACAGAAGCTAGGGGAAGGGAATAGAACATTTCCTCCCTCAGAGACTCCACAAGGACTAACCTTGCCCATGACTTGCTTTCAGACTTCTAGCCTCACAAACAGTGACAAATAAATTTCTGTTGTTTTAAAATACTTGGTTTGTAGTATTTTGTTATGATACATCCGGGAAAGTAAGGCAAATGTCAAATTATACTGCTACAGAAAGATCAAGAAAGTTAAGGAGGGGAGTGAGTATCTGGTTTAGCATGCAGGTAATTGATAGGAGAGTACATTAACTGAAGAGTATAACATTTAATACCTAAAAATTTCATTTTGAGTAAAGGAAAGAAAATATTGAATTTACATATGTCATTAAAGTAGCTCATCTAGGAAAGTAATAGGAGGTAAAAGTGGTAATTATAAGGGAATATTGTCAAGAACGGCTCTTTTAATGTAGATTCTTAGATATGTCTCATTTCCAAAGAAAAAGAGAAAAAAGAATGAGATGTTGAAGAGAGGGAAAAAGAGGAATGACTGAAAGAAAAAGTAACACAGATCAAAGAACAGGTTTTAGGATGGGAAAACCCACTGTAATTGAGACCATAACAAACAATGAAAAGATGGCTAAAATGCACAGAAGCGTCAAAATTCTTGGCTGATGATTTCTAATTTTGCAGATACATTGGAGACAACATCACTTGCTGAGTATGAGAAGGAAGGTGTAGAAGAAAGAGATTTGAAGACATGATGGGAATATTGAAAATAGGAAGTGAGTTTAACTCCACATGCAAAGAGTGTCTGGTGAAGTACAAGAATTTTTAAGGAGGACCTGTCAGCATAATTAAGTGGAGGTACATTGTGTGATTGGTTGCCAGCAATGCTCAGTAGCTTGATTGTAGGACCTCAAAACTCAAAGAGTGAACTGACTGAATAAAATTGCAAAACTCAACTGATGAAATAACAAAGGAAAGAAGTATAATACAAGGGTAAAAGGGCTAGACTATGATGATCTGAAATCGGCAAGGAAGAAAAAAGTATCACAACATGGTAGGAAACAATGAACATACTAACACTAAAAATGTGAGAGAACTGTCAAGTAGAAGATCGCTGTCAGAGACAGAAATCTGGAATTTTGACAAGCTCTTCTTCCCCAGAATAACTCCTCCACTGGCCGGCAACACAACTGAAATTTTACCCTATTATGCTTATCTTTGGGAGGCCTGTTATAATAAAAATTCAATTATGAAATATACCACATTAAGTGCCCTGGAGAGAGAAAAAAATAACATATGACAGGTATCCATTCTCTTTATAATAGTTAACAAATAACTAAGGCATATTGCCGGTAGGTATTCTAAGCAAAATATGGGGAAGAAATAAGGTTTAGAAGAAATATATATTTTCTAAATATAATACTTCATAATGAAATAGACAAACTTATTGATCATTAGGAATAAATAGTAAGCAATAGTTAGCATTAGGAATAAATAGTAATAGTAAGCATACAAATGATCATAATTTGTATTATACTTATGTAGTTATCTAAAACCTATTAACATCTTCTATCAAGTTGAATATCATGCTTGACTCATACATCCTCATATATTTGCATAAGTGCATGCTTATACCCACTACCAAGTTTTAAATACCAGAATGTAGGATACTACTCTAACAGTCATTTTCTGATGTTCTACCATTTCTTTTGCCCTCTCTGCTCCTTCCCTCAGTACTCTAAGGCTAAGATTTTGGATATCTTATAGTAAGAGAAAAGGCATGAGGAATAATTAGGAAATCAACTGAATAGGTTCAGATAAGAGCAGGATTCAGAACCTAGGTTACAATAAGCAGATATTCCACCAAATTGTCTTAGTCAGAAAATCTCATCTTCAGGTATGATCTCCTCAACCTTCTCATTCTCTAAGGCGTACACTTTTGCTAAGTCTTTCTTTTTGAAATTTCATTCCATTTTCACACACAATTTTTTTAAATTGGATACTGGGGATGACTGTACTTTTACTTTTTATTTATTTAAAATATTTTCAAAATTTTATTTTTTATTAACAAATAACAATTTTACATATTCATGGGGCACATATTTTGCTATGTACATAGTTTGATACCCGCACAATGTATAGTGATCAGATAAGGGTAATTAGCATGTCCATCTCAAACATTTACAAGAGAAGTTGGCACAATCCAGAATCCAGTGGGCACCACATTCTCTTACACAGTTAAACACTCGCATTTTTCTTTGTACCTTCCTATTTCTGTTTCTGTACCTACCTTAATGTGAAAAAATAACTGCTAGACTCTAGGCTTCATGAGAATAGAATTCATATATAACTGCTTCATTGCTATACTCCCAGTACCTGGCATAGCACCTGGAAAGAAGTATACTAATACATAGCTAAGAAATGATAGACAATGAATAATCACTGATCCCTCTTGGGGTCAAGGAAGATACTCTGTAGGTAAGGCAGACTGAGAAGGAAAGCCATGCCCTGAATCCCTCCCTTCCTCTGAAAGGAATAAATTTTTAAACTTCTTTCATTATATCTATTTCTAATTCCATTATTATCCTTTTCTTTCTTGTAATATCCCGTTTACTTTGTACAAACCCAATGAAGGCGAAACTGAAAAATTAAAATGTTAGTTGTAAGTATTATAAGGAAAGCAATATAAAATGAGTGTATTTCTACACAACTAAGTAATTTTTCAACTTTAAAAATCTGATCAAAACATGCTTAATTACCAAATCACCACATAACCTATTTCATAATCTTGAGTAAGCAGGTGTGTCATACAGAGATATATTTTTTAATGTCTTTTTAATTGCATTGGGAAAGGAAGAGGCTTTCATTTGTAACTCAAGTAATTTCTAGATGATAAATTAGAACAAATAAATAATCTTTCAAAAGAAAATGGTTAAACAACTGGAATTAGTAAGCAGAAAGTGCTAATCTTATTGACTTTGCCTATGATTTATCACATATTTTCACAGGCCTCTCAGAAGAAAAGGGAAATAACATTTGATAATCATCACGGTCAGCATGCATTTATTTTGAAGCAGGATTGTGTCGAGGCTGTGATAATAATTATCAGGTTGCTTAAAATTATTTTTATACGCTGGACACTTAGTCATAATAACTGTAAGAAGGAAAACCCTATTCATCACTAGGCACCTTAAGTCCATTTGTCCAATCATCACAGCAGGTTCTTTGAAGAGTATATTTTAAACTAGAAAACTAAAGAATGCAGAAGGGCCAGGTACGGTGGCTCATGCCTATAATCCCAGCATTTTTGGAGGTCCAGCCCTTTGGGAGGCTGAGCTGGGAAGATTGCTTAAGGCCAGGAGTTGGAGACCAGGCTAAGCAATATGAAGAGACCATGTCGCAACAACAACAACAAAAAATTTAAATTAGCTGGGTGTGGTGGCACTGGTGGCACATGCCTGTAGTCCTAGATACCTAGCTACTCAGGAAGCTGAGGAGGGGAAGGATCACTTGAGCCAGGAGTTGAAGGCTGCAGTGAGCCTTGAATGCACCACTGCATTCCAGCCTGGGTGACAGAACTGGGAAAAAAAAAAAAGAAAAGAAGAAAGCAGAAAATGTACAAATCACAAGTTATCTTCTCTTGCTAAACTTGTTGATCAAATCCCTTTCACCTAAACATGTTTAGATGTAATACACAATGATAACTAGAGGGAAGGGGGTTTCCTCTGGCCTGCTGTTGTTGAGGGAAGTCTGTAGAAACTATCCTGTAATTATACTGTAAGTGAGATTTCTTTAAAAACTCATTTTTAAATGACAAGAGAGAGGTTCAAACAGTTTAAGTATATTCAGTAGGTTGCTAAATGTATGTTTAACCCTAAATTTATACGCAAGCCCCCAGGATGCTAAAAAAGGAGTTTCGACTCTGCAACCTCTTGATAAATTTCCTGAGATTGGTCAAAGCACAGACTATGTCCTTCCAGCTTGCACTCCACTGAGCACTTTAGCTCACTTATTCTCAAGCAAAGCTCAGAAATCAGTCCTGCCCGTCTTTCCGGAAAACCCAGGTATTTATTCAGTTACGGTATTCTCATCAGTGTGTTCTCATGGTCAAGCCCTGAAAACTAAGCTTAGCAACATATGTCCAGAACCCCGCAACCAAGAGCGTGTATTCTCCGTGCTTATTGGATACGTTCAACCCAGGGAAATGTAGAGATCTGTCTCGTTGTCATGTTTCAAGAAAATGTACTCCTTGGGATTTGTGATTTACCCTCAGTGTGCTATGACATTCCAAGCTGAGCAGAATCCTCCAGGAGAATCCGGAGTCTCCAACTGCCTGCTGGGAACGGGGTCAAAGGGACAGATTTCTAGTGATAGAGATACAGGAAGAGGGAAAATGGGTGGATATGAAAGTGGGAGCGAGATGAAAAGGGATCTGAGACGAGAGAATATGAACACCAGAGCAGAAAGTTGAATGAAATTCAAAACTCAGAGACACCTAAAAACGTTTGCGGCTGACTGTGCCCACAGCTTGTAGCAGTCTACACTCATGCACACTCTCCGAAAAATCAGCAGGATCTTGCCCTTGCCTCATGGGTGAATGGTTAATTTGTGCAGGAAGGAACAGCCCCCAATACGTGTTTGAGAACAGGGACCTCAGCAAAATATCCTGAAGTTAAAAGAAGGCAAAACAATCTTGGAAAGATTTTGATTGCAGCTGAGGGAATGCAGCCCTCCCTTGCGCGGGTCAGCTTGCCAAGCTCCAGCTGCTTGTAGCGAATGAATGAAATGCAAAGGGCGGGATGGAGGGAGGGAGTGCAATCACAGCCAGCGAAGGGGATAGTCAGCTTCGCGGACCCCACAACGTCACCGCAGCGTGGGACTCCATGAGAGCATAAAGCGCGCCTGCAGCGCAGGATGCTCTGTTCTCCAGTCTGTGCCGGGCAGCTGGCGCCCTCGCTAGGTGTGGTGTGTCGCGATAACCCTTAATCTCGGGAGGATCTCATTCTTTCTGCCCGTCAGAGTCGCAAGTTCCTCTGAGAAAGTGCGACTCTTGCCCCCTAGCACCTACTGACTGCATCCTCTAACCAGCAGGGATTGCAGTATCTTTCGGCTTCCAGTCTTATCTGAACACCCGGCACCAAAGTGACCAGGAGGCAGAGAAGAACTTCAGAGGACTCTTGTCTTGGGCTGCTCGTGGGTGAGTGGGAAGGTCCGGGACTGCAGATCGGTGGCAATGGCCACTCTCCCAGCAGCAGAAACCTGGATAGACGGGGGTGGAGGCGTGGGAGCAGACGCCGTGAACCTGACTGCCTCGCTAGCTGCCGGGGCTGCTACAGGGGCAGTTGAGACTGGGTGGCTGCAACTGCTGAACCAAGCTGGCAACTTCTCCTCCTCCCCCTCCGCGCTGGGACTGCCTGTGGCTTCCCCCGCGCCCTCCCAGCCCCGGGCCAACCTCACCAACCAGTTCGTGCAGCCGTCCTGGCGCATCGCGCTCTGGTCCCTGGCGTATGGTGTGGTGGTGGCAGTGGCAGTTTTTGGAAATCTCATTGTCATCTGGATCATCCTGGCCCACAAGCGCATGAGGACTGTCACCAACTACTTCCTTGTGAACCTGGCTTTCTCCGACGCCTCCATGGCCGCCTTCAACACATTGGTCAATTTTATCTACGCGCTTCATAGCGAGTGGTACTTTGGCGCCAACTACTGCCGCTTCCAGAACTTCTTTCCTATCACAGCTGTCTTCGCCAGCATCTACTCCATGACGGCCATTGCAGTGGACAGGTGAGGAGAGGACAGACAGAGAGGAAAGAGGGAGAAGGGAAAGAAAAGAGTTGGGTGGTGGGATAAGATTACAAAGGAAATGGTAACGTAACGGGGTCTACAAAAGTAAAGAGACCAAGAATTTTTGCTGAAAGGAGGACACTAACCCATTTGTAGCCCTCGAGTGACTGAACAAGTTTCTGCTTCCGTGGCCTCCAACACTCAAGCCCTAAATCGTTGAGCCTTACTAAGGATATCTAGAGGGACTGAAGAAGGTGAATGAGGGAGAGGTTAAAATGCCATTCCAAGTAGGGCAAACTTGGCCAGAAAACTTTAAGTACCAGCAAACTTTCTCAAATGACTTTTGAACAAAATTTATGTCAACTGTAAAGTGCACTTTTTGGCCTTCCTTCTCTCTGTGGGTCACTATTCTGGGCAGAGAAATGGTAAATGAGTCGCCCCTCCACCCTTCCTTCTTCTGTCTGTTCCTCATCCTTATCCTTTCCTGTTCCCTAGTCTTGCCCCAAGGCCAGCACTGGTTTGGTCTCCCAATCAGGGAGAACTAGCAAAGGCCACACACACTCTCCAAAAACTACTGTAAACTAGCAGTTTCCACCACATCTCAGATTAGATTTGATTTCCAGTAATCTGCAGAGGCTATGAACTGAGTAAACCCTGTGTCTGCAAGTGTGTAACCAAATTTTTTAAAGCTGTGTGCACTTGCCTTCTCATATTGAACATTATGAAGTATAGATATTTGCGGAAATACAATGGTGAATCCCTACCTGTTACTGAAGGCTGGCTGCACATTAATTCAACTATATGGTGAAAATGAACCACAGCAGTTCATTTCAGTCTCAGCTTTGTGAAAGGTAGTTGCATGGAGGATACATGAGGGTGATCTCACTTTAACTTGAAGTCTCAATGCTCTTATTCATGCAAAGATTATTTTCAAACATTAACAAATCTATATCAAAATAAAATGGAGATAGTTATTCATTCTTATGGCATTTCAGCTGCCATTGTAATTTTAAAAATAAGAAAAAAAACAGGTTATCTCCATAAGTTCATCTAAGTTCATCCTCTGTGTTTACTATTTTGAAATACTGAGCACTGAGGTATTAGTAACATATATATCTAGAAAATATTTTCCTGTGCCAGGCCCAAAGGATTAAATTGAAGGAGTAGAGGTTAGTAGCCACTAACTAGAATAAACACAAAATCACACTTTTAAAAAAGCCTCTAAAATTGTCAATCTTCCTTTTCTCCTTTATCTCTGATTATCCACACATACGCACCCCTTCATTTCTACTATGTATAGGAGTGCAAAGAATGAAAAAAAATCAGACTCCAGTTGGGAAACAAGTGAAATTGCCTCTAATCTTATTACACCAAGATAGAAATAAGTGTTCCTTTTGTTTGAGCAGCTTCCTTGCTTGTTTTGCTTTGTTTTTTTGTTTGTTTGTTTGTTTTCTTTTTATTTCTTATAGTATATGTTTTTTGATGTTTTGATTGGGGGAGAGGTATTATTAGCATATAATGTTATAAAATTCTTACAATCTTCTTGAAAGGTTAATGATGCAATATAAACTTTGAAGAAAATGTAAGTGCATGTGAAATCTGTATTTCAATTGTGAAGGGGAAAAAAAGGTTATATTTTTCTCTTTCCAATTTCTTCCTGCTAACATTTATGGGATGGTCTTGGAGTTATTTTAAATAATCACTTGGTGCTATCTTATTACAGTCATTGGTTTGAATTAATGAATACTTTACTGTTAATCTTTACTATTTCTTTATGTAAAACAGTAATCATTAAAACTATTAACAAATTTAGAGTATACAATATGCTATAAAATCTGAAGCATACTCAGTTCTTGTACAGAAAACCTCTTTTAAAACTATTATTTAAAAGAACATTCTTATTTGAGCAGTTGATAAAAAAATACAGAAATAGAGAAAAGCTGGTTTAAAATAGTTTCTAAAATCAAAACGTATACAAAATATAACAATTATTAAAACTCTCAATAGTTTGCCAGTCCAATAGTTTACCAATCTTTCTGCATTGGTGTCTTATCAAACATGAACTGGAAAAATTGACCCTGTGCTCTTCTAAGTCATTTTATAGGTTAAAGAAAACCCTTCTGAGGTTGACACCTGAATGACGTTGTATTTTCTATCATTTTATAGGATATATTTTATAAATTAAAGAAAACCTTTCTGAGGTTGACACTGAATCATGCTGCCTTCTTCATGGACTTACTGCCTCATTTAGCTTAGAATATACTAAACAGTATATATATTTCCCAATTTAGACTACAATTGAAGTCTGAAAACTTCAATTAATTAATTTTGAGTGTTTTCTATCCCCATTTAATATAAACTGAATTATATCAACCTAGCCTAAATGGAAAATATGTTCAGTTCACTTTGTTCCTCTGCCTAAAATCAAAAGACCTATGATCTTGAAAATAATTACAACTTTGACTTGGGCACATAATGGCTTTTGTTCAGCTGTAGCAAAATGGTTGCAGCCTCTTATTACTCTGAGAAATATTAGACCTGAAAAGAATGACAGATATTCCCTCAGTGAACTCCCATACCTTACAAATGGAGAACCTTAAGCTAATGGTCACACAATTGTTATAATAAAAGGCATTGAGTTTTCCTTGAAGCATTCAGCACTCATTTTGTACTGGAAAAATAACTTACTTTCTGTTTTCATGACTTAAATAATATTAGTAAGTTTACTAGATTTGAGTGTGAGATCACCAGTTCTGGTCTTATTCTGAAGCACATTAACCTCTGATTTGCTACAAAGTCCTGCAAAACTGTTTTCTAATTAGCCAGTAATCCGTCTTCCAGTTCTACACATTTCCTTCTTCCCTGGAATCTACTTTACCACTACCAGTACCTGTCTCCTCACCCCTATACCTCCAACACACACACACACACACACACACACACACACACACACATACACACACACTCCCAAGATGAAATTATTTGTCAGTGAAGAGTTGATTTTCTGTCCACCATCATTCCCCAATTTGCCATTTTGAAAAATAACATTTAAATATAACATTTGCCTCAAAGATGATAAGCTCTTCCAAGATTATGCAGTAGAGCCAAGATTCAAATCAATGCAGTTTGCTCCAGGGCCAGTGATTCTCTTCACCTCTACACTATTATGACACCTAACAAGTTGTGATGACTGCAGGGTTTGATTAGACAAAGTCGTTATCTTTAATCAAATTAGAATTTAGTACTTGTTTAAACTGTATATCTTACCTGTATATATAACATAACTTACAAATATATATATATATATATCCTATGTTTTGCTTGAGAAAGTAGAAGCTAGAAAATCATTAATAGAATAGTTATTACAATACAAATATTGTGATTCCTATTCATTTACGGCATAGAGTACTTGATGTATGGTCATATTAGAAAATAGTTACATATTTTCTTTCATTTTCTAAGCACATGCTTTGAGATTAGGTTAGAAATTATAGGAAGTTTTATTATAACATATAGAAATGAAAATTTCAGCACATATGATCCAGTATTTTTCTGAGTATTTAATTAAGTATTTTTTTTTAAATCACAAACACTGTTTCTTGTAAACCTTAAGGGAATGTGTTAGTCTGTTCTCACATTGCTATAAAGATATACCTGAGACTGGGTAATTTATAAAGAAAAGAGGTTTAATTGGCTCACAGCTATACAGGAAGCATAGTGGCTTCTGCTTCTGGGGAGGCCTCAGGAAACTTACAATCATGGCAGAAGACAAAGCAGGAGCAGTAGTCGTACATGGCAGGCAGGAATAGGACCAAGAGTGAGACGGGGAATGTGCCACACACATTTGTACGACCAGATCCCACAAGAACTCTACCAGGAGACAGTGCCAAGAGGATGGTGCTTCACCATTCATGAAGGATCCAACCCATGATCCGATCACCTCCCTCCAGGCCCCACTTCCAATATTGGGGATTACAACTGGACATGAGATTTGGGTGGGGACACAGATCCAAACCATATCAAGGAGTAATTACTGTTTTATCTAATTGTTCAAAAGCTTTAAGAAAGATAGCAAAAAAGATGTTATTGAAATCCAGTGGCATACCTTACATGAATAATTATTAAAAGGAGTGTTCACCGGCAGGCGGAGCTTGCAGCGAGCCGAGATGGCACCACTGCACTCCAGCCTGGGTGACAGAGCGAGACTCCATCTAAAAAACAAACACACCCAAAAAGGAGTGTTCAAGAAAACTGCTTAAGAATAGTAATGGCCAAGTAGATACAAACAGCCTTCTCTGCTACCCTTTGTTGTTTTTAATTTATTTGGTAATCTTCAATCCTACTTGTTCATAAATCTAATTTATGCAAAGTACTCAAAGATCCCCTAGGAAGAGCTTTTGAAATTTATTCTGAACAAATACAAATATACAGTCATGAGAAATACTGCAGCCTTAATCTAGTAACAGGTTATCTAAATGTATTGTGGTAAAGTTTGCATCATTATCAACATTATTGATATAAACTCTTTGCTAAATCTTTAAAAAATAATTTTTCAGTCTTTAATTTGAGTTCCCAGTGCAATATCCTTCCTCTGCACCCTAGGAAAAGTCACTGTCTATGCAGTTAATACTCTTTATTAGTGTTATAGTTATACTTGACTCACTATCGCTGGTTACCTCAAATGATGAACTTCTCAACCTAAGATCAACTGTTACATATTTTTGAATTATTTACAAAATAGTAACTATAACTATGGTAAACTTAACTTTCAGGAAACTTATCATAACTGTTTGACTTTTTCTAAAATTTGTAATTCTCATTCAAGAATTTAAAAATATCCCATTTGCATCCACTAAAATTACTCCTCTAGTGAGTTGTCAAAGTTCAGTTAAAATTATAATGCCAATTCTTATAAAATTGTGAGCAAATAGTGAAAGCAATAAATATATATTAATTGAATGGGTAATAAGATTATCACAGAATCATATGTAATCAGAGGTCGTTCTTTTATAACTAGCTGAACTCCAGCTGATACCAAGGTTACATTAGCCACAACAGAAAAGTGTATGTCAAACAAAAATTTACAGCATATTTAACAGGCATAAACATCTTTAATATATAACACATTCTTATTTATTAAGGAAAAAGTACATCCCCAGTGTAAAAATAACAAAAGACATAAACAAAATCCCCATAAAAAAATGTCTAACAAGCATGAAACTATCATTTGCTTATATCCCATATTTTCATTTCCTTATGTGCTATTTGCTCTTCAAGCCACTCAAATCTAATTACTTTCCCCAACCCTATCCAAAGAGCTACTCTGAGAAATCCAGTGGACATTTCAGTCCTTGACTTCTTTGACCTGTGAGCAATATTCCTCACAGGTGGCTACTGCCTGGAAGTCTCACCTCTTGGCTTCCGACTTTTCTGATATCCTTCCTCCTCAGCCTCTCTTCTATGGCTGTATTTCTGAATCTCTGCCTGTACATAATGATTAAATGCAGAAGTTCCTTTACGCTAAATTCTGGGCCTGTTTTACTTCTTCTTTACTTCCTGTTTCCCCAAGCAATCTCATTCATAACCATTTTATTTTCCACTGTGATTGAAGAGCTCCCATTTATTTTTTTTCTGTCTAATTGATTTTCTTCTGGATTACAGACACGTAAGAATCTATACAATGAACAAATATAAATGAATAAAAAATTAAGATTGGAGAAAAAAATACATAAATATAAAATAAGACCAGGTTGTTATATATATGAAGTCATGCCAGAGCAAATTTGTAAAGTAGACATTCTGGTCAAACAATCTTAATTTCTTATAAAAGTTAAACTTCAAATATGTCTCTGAGTCTCTTGATAATTATACAAAAAAAGGAAATAAAGTTTTTAATATGGTTTACACTGTCTGTAAGGACAGTACATATACATTCCTTAAGTGCTAAAGAATTTCTGATACTTGAGTCTCAAGGAATTATTTGTATGAGTGAAAAGAAAACAATATCCTCAAGCACACTGTTGTAAATGCAAAAGCAGGTTTCCTGTGGATTTTTATTTAGCATTCCACCGAGTGGGCCAAAGGCATGGTACCAAAGCAGAACTCAGTGAATGACATTTTCAGGTACTAAACGTGTATCTGAGCAAAGTTTCCAGATGGTCTGGTTTGATACAAGGATAAAACTGCAAGAAAGGATAAAGCATGTTTTCTACTGAAGTATCTTTTTTTCTCATTTGAAATTTGGATATAGCTTGGGTAGCAGATAACTCAAAGTTGTAATATATGGCAAAAGCTCTTGGAATCAATTTTATCCCAGTCCCCAGTTGCTGATCCTGATTCATCCTCCTTCCCAGTCTTATACTTAAACATATTTTTTCTTATTCATTGTAAGAGCCACACATTCACAGTGAAAAAACAAAAATATATAAGTATTAGAAAGTTAAATTTAACTCTTACTCATATTTATCCTACCCCCTAAATATCACCAACTTATGACTGTCACATTCACATTGCAATGCTTACCCCGGCTTTTTATTATATATACTTTCTTTCTCTCTCTATGCACTCATGTATAGTACATTATACGTATGCATATATATATATACACATACACATACAGATATATTTTCTTTAATTATTAAAACAATATAACATTATTATGTCATATAAATTAACACACTGTTATTAAACATTTATTTGACAAATTATAGATCTTAGATATACTTTGGCATCAGGATGTAGAGATTTGTTTTATTCTATAAAATTTAGTTCAATTTTTTAATAGATAAGTCATGTATTTGCCTTAAAACTCAAAGAAGCAAATAACTCACAAATATAAAATTCCATTGGTAACACTTCTTTGATGTGTGGTCATGTATACTCAATAACCTCCTTGACATTTCTACTTGGATGTCTGAAAGGCCCTTTAAATTCCACAAAACCCATCATCTTACCTCCAGATATTTTCCTCTTTCAGTGTTTCAATAAAAAGGGCAAGCATTCATCCAGTTCAAATAACTCACAAATCTATTACATTTTTTCTGCCTTTACTCCCACTTCCCTACTCCAAGCCATCCTCATCTCTTTTCTGGTCTACTAAAATAGCCTAATTGGTCTCCCCACATCCAGGCTTAACCTACCCTAATGTGTTCATATGGCAACACAGAATTATGTTTTCAAAACATACATGAGAAAATATTTTCCACATGCCTATTTAGAATCCTACAATGTTTCCATTGCACTTATGAGAAGAATAATATTCTTAATTCAGTACAATTTCATTAGATAATTCAACTGGCCTAAATCTCTGTTTCAACCACTCAGATCCTCTTTCAAGTTTGTAAATGTATGATCTTATCTTTTTGCAATAAAATATTTGAATACACAGTTTTCCTTCTCCCTCAAATTCTCTTCTTCCAATTCCTCATTAGCTAAACGTACTCCTCTTTTAGATAACTGTTTAAATATCACTTTTACAGAGACACCTTCCATGATCCTCCCAATATAAATTAGCTGATTCCTTATAGATTCCCATTGCACATGACAATCATAACATTTTCATATTTATATTTATTTATGAAATATAAATTTTATATTTCTTTTTAAAACTATTTGATTGATAATTTGCTCCAACAGACTTGTAAGTACCATAAAGGCAAGCTCAATGTTCTTAGTCCCCTTTGCATTCTTATGCCTGTCATACTGGTTTGAACATAGTAAGGATGCACTCTGGATTGGTTAATAAATGAATTATAAAAGTAAATAAATGAATGAAAAGGCAATGAAATACCACTTTTTATGTAACCAAAATGATAAGAGATTGGTAGGCATGCAATGAAATGGGCATTTTTACACATATTTTTATGAAATTGCAATTTTAACAGTTTAAAATTATCAATTACTATTTTATATAGTTTAGCCTAACATTTGGGTATAAATTGGTAAAAATCTCTTAGGAGGGTAACTGTCAATTCATACATCCTTTGAGTCATTTTTTCTACTCAGGGTTTCATTTTTAGGAAATAATAATAGATTTTTAATAAAAACTCATATTTAAAGATAGTTTTCAAACCAAAATGCAAAGAACTGAAAACAACTAAAATTCCCAAGAAAATGATCTAACAAATTATAGAGCATCCAAAAATGAAATTTTATGTAGAAATAAAATATTACATATTTGAATATAACCACAATTCTCCCAAGTCTCTGTGCCCTTGTGTATAAATATGGTAACATTAATATGAATATTTAAATTTCTTTGATTCATAACTTTTACTTATAAACCATTTCTTGCTATAGTGTCGTAATTATTTCAGAGTCCCTAGTGAGGAGAGTCAGGCAGAGGATAATGATAAGAGTTTATCAGTAGTCTTCTTTAGCACTTGATATGGTTTGACTCTGTTTTCCCACCCAAATCTCATTTTGAATTGTAACCCCCATAATCCCCATGTGTCAAGAAAGGAATCAGGTATGAGGTGATTGGATTATGGGGCTGGTTTCTCCCATGCTGTTTTTATGATAGTGGGTGAGTTTTCATGGGATCTAATGATTTTATAAAACAGTTTTCCCTGCTCTTGCTTGCTCTGTCTCACCTGCAACCATGTAAGATGTGCCTGTTTCCTCTTCCACCCTAAGTTTCCTGAGGTCCCCCCCGGCCATGCAGAACTGCGAGTCAATTAAACCTTCTTTGTTTATAAATTACCCAGTCTCAGGTAGTATCTTTGCAGCCTTGTGTAAACAAACTAGTACAGCACTTCTACAGCAATGTCAACACTTCCATAAAGAGTATGACCATTTCACTGGAGTAGGAAGCCATCTCCTTTTCCATATTGCTATTTTTAACACATTGCTTCCAAATCTGCAAGATTCACAGGTTACAAACTTTGCCCTCAGCATGACATTTTTGTGAAGACTGTTTTATTCCAAATAGAATGTGGAAAAATATCTCATCCTTACATTTTTCTAAATGTATTACCAATTTCCTTTCTTTTTTTTTTGAGACAGAGTCTCGCTCAGTCGCCCAGGCAAAAGTGCAGTGGCGTGATCTCGGCTCACTGCAAGCTCCGCCTCCCAGATTCACGCCATTCTCCTGCCTCAGCCTCCCAAGTAGCTGGGACTACAGGCGCCCGCCACC
>NW_012115344.1:4517227-4526943 GCF_000951035.1 Colobus angolensis palliatus | reverse complement strand
CCATTCTCCTGCCTCAGCCTCCCAAGTAGCTGGGACTGCAGGCGCCCCCCACCATGCCTGGCTAATTTTTTGTATTTTTAGTAGAGACAGGGTTTCACCCTGTTAGCTGACGTGGTCTCGATCTCCTGACCTCGTGATCCGCCCACCTTGGCCTCCCAAAGTGCTGGGATTACAGGCATGAGCCACCACGCCCGGCCATGTATTAGCAATTTCTTAATACCCAAAGTTCCTTCATCTTCTACTTGCAATTCTCTCTTCATAGGGTTCAGTTCTAAATCAAATGTCCAACATGAGAAATTGTGCACACGCTTTCCTCCCTATGCCTCATCACTCTGAGCATAAATCATTTTTATTAAGGTTTCCTCATTGATATATTAAATAAATGCTGTAGAATGGACAACTGGGGTTTGCAGCTCCACCACTTCATTAGACACAGTCAGATTCTTAATCTAATTCTAGACTTAGCAGGATTTTTAACACGTGAGAAATTTTTAGACCATGGATTTAACAGTCTGATATAATTTTATATATGCCATAAGGTGGATATGGATTGAATTTTCTCTGAATGTTGAGACTTTGGGTAACTTTATTTTCTTGTATAGTTTTCTTTTCTTAATCATCTACAACAAAAATGTTCTTTTACACAAAACAAAATAACGTCAAATAATTATTTATTAATGTTCTGAGATGAGTGGTGGTGTGGTTGTACAATAGTGTAAATGTACTTATTGCCATTGGACTGTATACTTAAAATGGTTAAAATGGCAAACTTTATGTTATATATATTTTACCACAATAAATTTTCAAAACAATATTAATTAATTAAAATGAACACTTTTAAAATATGATGACTCTGAGATACGTGCAAAACAATTTCAACTCCAAAATAGGACAAATTGATTAAACTTTGTTTAAATACTTTTGAGGTATATGTTTTACAGCAACATTTTAAAAACACATTTGATGTCTGACATAAATTGTAAAGACAGTTCTGGCAAGAGAGTCCTGGTAACATCATAATATGTTGTAAGCAGTAAAATAATTTTCCCCAAAATTGTATAAGGAGACATCACCTGTTTGGAGTAATAGAAGCCTGCCTGGAGGCTACGGGGATAAATCAGCACAGTGTTTGTAGTGTTTAGTGTGCTATGTGATGCAGGATTTTAATATTTGCTTAAGTTCACTATTTTGAGCTTGTATTATCATCTATAAGATGTTTTTGCTTCACACCTGTCCAAGTATCAAGACTACTTAAAATTACCTGTTATGCACTCCTATAAGTAAGGGAAAATATGTCTATAATTATATCACTAAGCAACAGTGGTCCCAGTTGTGTTCTAGAGCCTGTTTAAATCAGCTAGAAGGAACCAGTTGTGCACATTTCTTCCCAACTGGAATACAAAGTAGTATTCAATGATACTACTTTGATAGCTTGAAGTCATGGGAGAAATATTTACAATACAGAAATCTGGAAACACTACAAATCAGGAGTTGTGTTTTTTGTTGTTTATCCAGGAGTACCTGTGGTTAAAAACATTTACAGCACATGACTCACTGTTTGTGTATTCACTCATTCAACAGATATTTCTCAAGTACCTTGTAAGTACTAGATGTTGTATAGGTATGGGGCACACTGAAATAAACAAAGTAGATATGGCTCATAATTCCATGAAATTTTATATAATAGTTAATACCTCTAGTTTAAAACCCTTGTCTGTAATCCAGAATTTTTAGTACAACAACCTACTCAACATCTCCATCTGAGTGTCTGAGGGTCATCTCAGATTTACACATCCAAAACAGAGTTCCTGATGTTCCTCTAAAACTTACTCCTACTGCCGTCTTCTGAGGTCAAAATATGAGCCTCAGGTCAAAACTCCAGGAAACATCCTTGGCTCATCTCATCTTTCATACATATCCAATCCATCAGCAAATCTAGTCATGTCTACTACTTTCATATTACATGTTGAATCTAATCACTTAAGACTCCTACTGCTGCCATCTTAGTCAAAGTCAATATCATTTTTCACCTAAATTACTACAATACTCGCCTAACTGGTTTTCTTACCCCTACTCCTGTTCCCCTTTAGTTTGTTCTCAATGCAACAGCCAGAGTGAACCTATTAGCAGTGGACCCATAATATATCTCCTCTACAAATCATTCAATAGCTCCTTAGCTCTCTCAGAGTAGAAACTGAAGTCCTTACACTGACTTACAAGAATTTAGACTAGCTGGTCCTTTGTTACTGTATAATCTTTTTTATTACTACCACTTCCCCACTGTGCTCCACCATCACCGTTCTCCATCATTTTATTGGCATACTAGGCAAGTTTCCACCTCAGGACCTTGCACTCTGTAGCAAATATTCTTCTTCCAAACAGCTATGTTGTTCATTCCCTATATTGCTTCTGGACCCTGACTATAATATAAAACTGTTTTATTTTTATAACATGTATCACCTCCTAAAATGCTATGTAATTGGACTACTGTAATACTTACTTTTGCCTCTCTCCCCTGTAGTGTTAGAAGTTCCATGAAAACAAGGCTTGACTTGTGTATCAACTAAATGAATGAATAATAAGTAGAGTGCATGGTAACTATGAGAACACATAACAAGAGAGGGTGTATTTATTGTGTTAGAAGAGAAAAATAGAAGTTGTAAAAGTGTTTTTGTTTATTTTTAATTTTTAATTTTATGGGTACATAATAATTATACATATTTATGGGGGTACATGCGATTTTTTTATACAGTCATACAATGTGCAATGATCAAGTCAGGGTAATTGGGGTATCCATTACCTCAATTTCTTTGTCATTTATTTGTGTTAGGAACATCTCAATTCCACTCTTTTATTTTATTTTAAAATATGCAATAGATTGTTGCTAACTATAGTCACACTGTTATGTTTTTCAGCTTCTTGTAACCATCATTTGACCATATGAGTTCATTATTAAAAATTTTTAGTTCTCACTTATGAGTAAGAACACATGAAATTTGTCTTTTCTGTGCCTGGCTTATTTCACTTAACATAAAGTCCATGTCCATCAGTTCCAGAAGTGTTTTTAATGTTCTTTATTTTACAAAAACAAAAAGAAAGAAAGAAAGAAAAGAAAATATCCTCTGATCCATTGTCAGTGTTGCTAATATTAAATTTTAAAAATCATATAAATACTCTACATAATCTCATGGATAATGATCACATTCAAATTAAGGTGAACCATCAATGGAGAAAAAGATTTGAGACTTTTCAAATGAGCATAAATAACAGTTTTGAAGAAATCAAACAAAAGATGCTAGGCACTTATGAAATTGAATATTTATAATGTATAAGTACTATTAATCCAAATCCCAGGTGTATAAATGAATTAAATTTTTAAAAGTCATAGTACCATGTGTATTGACTTTTATACCTTCAAAATAAATGCATGTGTAAAAGTTTTTTTCCGATAGCTAACTACATGATGTAAAATACATTCAAATTTCTTTAACTACTAATTATGATTTCATTAGCTTAAAATGTTTTATTTGTTAAAATTGTAAGTTAAGTATATCTTCCACAAAGGTTTACACAATCTAGTTTCATATTGAAGACAGCGGTATTTCAGAATCAAACAATAGTAGTATAATTCAATATTATCTTTTAAAATAACAGAATGCAATATCTTTCCTACATAGGAAATTACTGGCAATCCCCATTCACCATTCACAGAGCAATTGCTGATGAAACTTTGAAAGAGCAGGAGTGAAACAGGACTCCTTGGGAAAAAAAGATACTAGCTTTAAAATTTTAGTTCACAAAGAGAATACTTACACTAAAGATAGAATAAATACTTATTTGCATTAAAAGTTACCAAGTTTAAACATATACTTCTCACTGCACACAGATTTGAGTTACCAATATTTAGTTAAATAACACAAGTGCCAGCCAGGCACAGTGGCTCACACCTGTAATCCCAGCACTTTGGGAGGCCAAGGTGATCACAAGGTCAGGAGATCAAGACCATCTTGGCTAACACAGTGAAACCTTGTCTCTACTAAAAATACAAAAATTAACCGGGCATGGTGGCAGGCACCTGTAGTCCCAGCTACTTGGGAGGCTGAGGCAGGAGAATGGTGTGAACCCGGGAGGCAAGCTTGCAGTGAGCTGAGATCGTGCCACTGCACTCCAGCCTGGGTGGCAGAGCAAGACTCCATTTCAAAATAAATAAATAACACAAGTGCCCCCAACAACATAGCTCACATTTCAGTTACCATATCATATTAACTCACACAGTAACTGTGAGTGTTTGCATAAAAGACAAACTTAACTGCTAGCTTTTCAGTCTATGAACCACTCTACAAATAACAGATTAACATCATAATTAGTGAGCAATCACATTCCTTCTTTCAAAATCTGTCACCGATTGGTTACTGATCTGTTCATTCAGTTCATGCACAAACAGAAAAGCACATAGTTGTATTGCCCAAGTGCTTTCCAGTGATAAACTCACATGACATTTTTTAAAATGACTCATCAAGGCCCAGAGCAGTGGCTCACTGCTGTAATCCCAGTGCTTTGGGAGGCAGAAATGGGAGGATCACTTGAGACCAGGAGTATAAGGTTACAATGAACTATGACTGCACCACTGCATGCCAGTCTGGGTGACAGAGCAAGAACCTGTCTCAATAATAATCATCATCATAGCTAAAGAAAGAGGGACTGGTCAGCAAGATGAAAGTAGAGTGAAGAAATTAAAAGAATTGAGAAGTGAGAATGCTGAAAGTAAAATGTGAATCCAACGTAAATGCAGTTATGGAAGAATAACTGATGGAGGGAATGTTGATACTTTTACTCTTCAGATTCTAGATTTGCAGCCTGAGGGAATTATGCAAGGTGAACTTATCAACCTAAAGGAAGAAACTGGTAGTAACAAATGGGTGAAGCTCTCATAGAGGAAGTGGCATCAGCAAAAATCTTCACATAAAAAAAAAAAAAACTCTTCAAGATAGTTCACCACTTTGAAAGTGCAAAAGATAAAATGTTGGAAGATAATTCAAATTTAGAAAAAAGGAGACTGCTTTGCCAAAGCAGAGAAATGATGCTTGCTCTGCATAATTTTATATGGCAAGAAGAAGGCAAATTCTGTTCATACTATTTGTGATACATTTTTTTACAGAGAAATGAAACATTTTATTTCTCATTTTTTTCTAATGTTTTAAAATTATATTCTACAAAACTTTTTTCTGTTTTTCATTTCTCTGTGTATTTATAACTAAGAGCAAGGGAGTTTTTGATATTTTAACAAAAATTTTAAAGATTACAGGAAAATTATATTTTTTCCCAGTGATTATTTAGATCACTTTGCACGGTCTCAGTTTATATGATCATTTTGATTTCCAAGTACCATTTTGCAAAGCAAAGACTACCTATATGTAAAAAAAAAATCACAGTCTAATTGCCCAAGTTTGGTAATCAATAGATACTGTTTTCTCAGATTTCCACACTATTTAGCTCGTTGATATAGATCATTCTATTTACCAAACATTGTAACTTACTGAAAATACCTCTGTCAGAGATATAATTATATAGATTTCTAAATAGAATAAAAAAGAAAACAAGGGAGAAAGAAAACAGCAACTCGAAAAGGTAACCTAGAGAGTATGGATGGCTAAATAATGAAAACTATTAACACATAATTTCAAAAAATAAGCATGGGATCATCTAAGTGGATTCTGAAATAATTTGTGATAACTCAATACCCATTCCTGACAGAATTCTTGGCAAACTACAATATACGGTATTTCTTAAGATAATAAACAATATTTATCTCCAGATATAATATGTGAGAACTATATGAAGTAAATTTTACAGAGAGAGAGAGAGAGACATATCTATATCCTGTGGACATTTGAGCAATGCAGGATTTAGAGGCACTGAGCCCTGCACAGTAAAATAAATTGTGTATGATTTTGAGCCCCACGACACTTTACCATTTACTTCACTGGAAACCTTACCAATAATATAAACAGTCAACACCTATTGTATTCTTATGATAAAGTAAGCTAGAGAAAAGAACATATTATTAAGAAAATCATAAGGAAGAGAAAATATACTATTCGTTAAGTGAAAGTGGATCATCATACAGGTCTTTATTCTCATCATTTTGTTGAAAAGGCTAAGAAGGAGGAGGAAGAAAGGGGATTGATCTTGCTGTCTGAGAGGTAGCAAAGGGAGAAGTGGAGGAGATGGAAGGAGAGGCAGGAGAGACAGACATACCCGGTGTAATTTTACTGAAAACAATCCGTGTATAAGTGGACCTGTGCAGTTCAAACTCATGTTGTTCAAAGGTCAAACATACTAGAAAATAGAAAACACATACTGAAAAGATTAAATGGTAAAAGTATACCAGTTATTTTTAGTTTCACTGTAATTCCAGTAAAACCATGGTAGAAGTTTCATAGAACTTAAATTATTGTGAAAAGTTTTCTGATTAAAAGCTACTGAGATTAACCAAGAAATGTTTACTACTAATAAAAAATAATAATGAAGAAAATTGTCCAATGAGATAGGAAAATACTATAAAATTATAATGAATGGAAACATTTGGAATTTGAAAAAGAATCCACAGTCAGATTGATTGTTGATATCAATAATTATATGTAAATATGTAAGAAGTTCAAATCTCGGATTATGTCTTCCTGTGAATTGATCCCTTTCATCATTATCAAATGTTCCTCTCTATGTTTAATAATACATGCCTTAAAGTCTAATTTTTATTGTATTTATATAGCAAATCTTTTCTTCTGGTTAGTGTTTACATGTTAAACACCTTCTTACATAAACATCTTAATACCAAGTTCATTACACATGAACTTCTTTGATATATTATAATCAAAAGCAAGGTTGGCTGCTTGCTATGTATAAAGCTGGTAAACAAGGGTGAAGTGCAGCAGAAGGAAAGTGACCTTAATCTAGAGTCATCCATAGGGAAATTTCCAAGCCTAGTGCCTTAAAGAAATCATTTCAAACTTTAGGTTGGGAAGACGGGCTGAAAAAGGAAACTTGGAATGGGAAGCATGTGGGAGTTGTGCTGGGTACAAAGTCTGTGTGTCTTATTCCGGTGGCTATCTTGAGTTGCAGTCCACCTGGAACACAGGCTGGCATTATCTCAACAATGGCTGGGTTGTTGACTAACTATCATGAAGTAATCTTCAGAATTTTGCAACTGGGTCTCCATGCTTGGTGTGTCTCAAGATTAGCCCCTGGAATTCCCAAGTAAGCACACAGATAAGTGTGCATCATGTAAGCTTCACAAGCATACAGTTAGATAAATGTGCATGGTGTAAGCTTCCCAAGCATACAGTTAGATAAGTATGCATGGTGTAAGCTTCACAAGCATACAGTTAGATAAATGTGCATGGTGTAAGGAAGTGTATGGTGGGAAAGGGAAGGACGTAGAGTTTTAAAAAGTACACTTCAAGGCTATATTTTAAGATTAAGGAGGGAAAAATAGGTTTCTGAAATTTGCTTCAAGTCTTGAGACTAGGAGGAAAGGAAAAAAAAAAAGAAAAAAAATTTAATGTGTTTTGAACCTAAACTGCTTGGTTACAATATGAGATAATTACAAAGAAAGTACCACAAACAAATAAGAAAAGTATAATTTCCCAAAATATGAAATTTGGAATTTAGCTAATTATCAGAAGTAAAGTTAGAATTCTACTTTTAACTGAGCACTAATATAAATATCTCATAGAATAAACTGTAGTGATAAAAATCATAAAAATCAAAAATATTATCATTAAACTCTTCATTTTACCTAGGAAAAAAATCTCTAAACATAAGAGCATCAGAAAAACAGGGAAAAACATTGATTAATCTGACTATATAAAACTATATAACCAAAGCATTATATTAAGCATAATTAGATGATAAAGCAAATCTTTAAGTATCTATGATTAAATGAAATACAAAATTAATATTTTAACTTATAATTAATTCTTATGAATCAATATGAAAATATCAGTAGGAATATGCAAAAGATGACAATTTTAGAAAAATAAAATGGTTACATAGACAAAACATTTTTACAATAATTAAAGAAATGCACATTTACCTAAAAAGAGGCAACCACATTTTATGGTAATGCAACGATGATAAAAGTCAGAGAAATGAGTATTCTAATTCTCTGCTGGAGGAAATAGAAATCAGGACAATCATTTGAGAAATTATTTGGCAATTAGCTCACTGAAATTACTAATTCTTTTTGACACAGCAGCTTCACCTCTGTGTCAAATAAAATTAAAATAAAGATGTTTGCCCATAAAAAATAAAGATACAAAGAAATATTTTATTGTTTGCGAATTTTTAACAATACAGTTTCAAAATAGACTTCTATGTACATGTTTTAGAATATACATTAATCAGTGATATAATGTTTTCAGGATGTTGATATGCAAAAAGACATACAGTAAAATGTTAACTTAAAAAGTTGTAGAGATTACAGATAAAAAATATAGTGATATAATGATATGCATATAATTTGCATATGCAAAAGAAAATAGTGAAAGGAAATGAAAAATGAACCAGGATGTTTAGCAGTGCTTTCCTTTAGTGGTAGTATTATGGAGAACTTGTATTTTCTTATGTATATTTTTCTGTATTTCAAAAGTATACATTTAATAATGAGAAGGAAAATGTAACTTGTTTGTAAAGCAGGATGAGAGTAATCCACTGTTGCATTTTGTACAATGTCCTGAATACTCATATGCTTTCTTGTTAATATGTTATTCTATTGGTGATTTACTCATAGAAGCCTGGTCAATAGCTCTCTCTTAGCAGTAACCTGGCCCCTCAGAACTCACACTGAGGCTCACTACATGTATTCATTTCTGTTAGTCACTGGAGTTATGTAATATACCATATCTAATGACACAGTATTTTCTATTTATCTGCTATCTGGATATGGTTCTACTAATTGGATTTGTTAATGTTTAAGGAAAAACACTTTAGCAACACATGTACACATAACATTTCGAAATAAATAGAATTGTTGCCATTATCTGACGTGATGGTGATGAAACTCTCCTCTTAATTACAGCAAGTTGGTTAATCATGTTGTTCAAATCTTCTTTATCTTTACTAAGTTTCATTATTGTTGTTATTTTGCCCTCCTATTTTACTGGCTACTGAGAGTGGTATCTCATAGTGCAACTATGATTGTGGATTATTTCTCATCTTGATTCTGTCAAGTTTGCACTGTACATCTTGAAGCAACATTAATTAAAATCTAGGATTGTTATGTCTTCCTGTGAATTGATCCCTTTTATCATTATCAAATGTCCTTCTTTATATTTAATAATATATGCCTTGAAGTCTAATCTTTATGATATTTATATAGCAAATCTTCTCTTCTGATTAGCGTTTATGTGGTAAACCTTTTTACATAAACATTTTAATATCAAGAATGTCTAATATAAGAAATCACAAATTTGATTTCATGGTAATGAATCATGTAAATTCCAATCACGTAATTTTATTTTTACATTCATACACAGTAAAATTTATTTTGATTGGTGTACAGATTTAAGATTTTTTATTATTATTATATACTTTAAGCTCTAGGGTACATGTGCACAACATACAAGTTTGTTACATATGTATACATGTGCCATGTTGGTGTGCTGCACCCATTAACTCGTCATTTACATTAGGTATATCTCCTAATGCTATCCCTC
>NW_012115344.1:4467373-4514773 GCF_000951035.1 Colobus angolensis palliatus | reverse complement strand
CTATTAATTATTGCCTCAATTTCAGAGCCTGCTATTGGTCTATTCAGGGATTCAACTTCTTCCTGGTTTAGTCTTGGGAGATTGTAAGTGTCCAGGAAGATTTAAGTTTATTAATGCATGGGTAGTTCATATAACAACCACCACAGCCAGGACACAGAACAATTTCATCACAACAAAGGAAAGCCTTTATGCTCTTCTTTGTATTCACAGCCTCATTCTGACCTAAAACCTGGGAATTACTGATCTATCTGCTACTACTGCAGGCTGATCTTTTTGGTAAAGTGTTATATTAATATAATTATTCAACATGTAACCTTTGAGACTGGCTAATTTCACTGACCACAACATCTCTGAGATTATCCAAGTTAATCCGTGTATCAAGAGTTTGTTTCTTTCTATCCCTGAGGGTATTCCATTGTATGGCTGCCCCACAGTCTGTTTACAAATGACATTTGGATTGTTTCTAGTTTTGTGCAATGAATAGAGTTGCTGTAAGTGTTCATGTATGGGTTTTTTGTGTGAACAGAAGTTTTCATTTCTCTAGGGTAAGAATATATATAGGAATGAGATTGCTGGATTGTATAGAAAACATATATTTAACTTTATAAGAAACTGCACTACCATTTTGTATTCATACCAGCAGTGTGTGAGAGTTGTGCTTGTTCCAAATTCTAACTGGCAATTGATACTGTCAAAGTTTCAAATTTATTTACTTTTTAGTTGACGTTATAAAATTGTATCTACCTATCGTCTGCGACATAATATTTTAGTTGACATTATAAAATTGTATGTACCTATCATGTGCAACATAATTCTATATACCCTGTGGAATGGTTAAATATAGCTGTAGAATGGTTAAATATAGCTAATAGACAAATACATTACCTCACATAGTTGTTATTTTTGTAGTTTCTCTTCAGAATAAATACATCTTTGATTGTTAAAAACGTTGAGACTTATTTTATAGCCTAGAGAGGCCTATCCTGGAAAATGTTGTATATTCCCTTGATCAGAGTATGTGTTTTGGTGCTATTAGGTTGAGTGTTCTATAAATTACAGGGCTAATAGGTGAATAATGTTCACATCTCCTACACTCTTGCTGATTTTCTAATTGTTCTATTAGTAAAAGTGGTTTATTGACATGTATAACTATTCTTATTGAATTGTCTATTTCCCTTTTGTTCTGGTTTTGCTTCATGCATATTGATGTATATTGAAGGTCTCTTGTTAGATGCATATATGTTTGTGTCTGTATATCTTTCTAATGAGTTCCTAGTTTGTCTCTAGTAACTTTTTGTCTTAAAGTCTATTTTGTCTGATATTAACATAGCCACTTCATTTCTTGTATTTTTACTCATTTACTCTCATTTAATGTTTGCATGGTGTGTTTTACATTCAACATACTTGTGTATTTGGAGTTTAATTTATATCTTCATATGGATTTGAGGAACCATTTGATGTTGCTTTCTTTCTGCCTGAAGAACATCCTTTTTAGTGTATAGTACAAGGCAGGTTTATTCAAAACAAATTGTCTCATTTATTTGTCTTGGAATTTTTTATTTCAACTTGCTATCAAAAGACATTTTGACAATTTTCTCTTTTATACTTTTAATATTCCATCCCATTGCCTTTTTCTTTTGGCTTTCATTGTTTTCAATGAAAAGCTATCTGTTAATTTCATTATGGCTCCCTTGCAAGCAATTAATTACTTTTGTCAACTGCAAGGATGTTTTGTTTTGTGCTGTTTACTTTTTCTTTTACTTTCAACACTGCAATTGTGATGTGTCTAGGAGTGAATCTTTGCATTTATAATAATTTGAATTTGTTGAGCTTTTGAAATTTGTGGATTATTGTTCTTCATCAAATTTAGGGAGTTTTCAGTAATTATTTTCTAAAAGTATTTTTGTTCCTTTCTTTTTCTTCTTCTTCTGGGACTCCAATCATGCATATGTGTGTGTGTATTTAATAGAGTCTCACAAGTCTCTTAGGCTTTGTTCATTTTTCTTTAATTTTTCCTTGGTAAAGTTTTTTCCTGTTTTCAGATTGAAAAATCGCTATTGATCTACCTTTAAATTCCTTGATATTTTCTTCTGCTAACTCAAAAATATTTAGAGGTTTTGTTGTGGTTGTTGTTATACTTTTCAACTGTAGTATTTCCTTGTAATTCTTTTTGTAATTTCTGTATCTTTAATAGTTTCTATTTGGTGAATCATTGCATTATTGGTCTATTATTAATTTTTAAAAAGCTTTTCTTTAGTTCTCTAAACATATTAATGATAACTGCATTGGAGTATCTGTCTGCAAAGTCCAACTTCTAGGCCCTCTCAAAAATAATTTCTAATGACTGCATTTATCTCTGCATATGGGTCATATTTTTTGTCTCTTTCATGTGCCATAATTTTCTATCAAAAACTATACATTTTATATAATATAATGTAACAACTATGAATTCTATTTTTTCCCACTCCACCTTGGGGTTTACTGTTGTCATCATTTTTTGTTTGTTGTTTATTTATTTAGTGACTTGTGTGTACCAATTTTATGGAGTGTTTCTTTGACAGTTTGTGGTCCATGGTACCACTGCTCAGATTTTTTCTTGTGTTTATATTTAAGTCTGGTTTCTTAAAGTTTACCTCTGAGTCAGCTTAGTTAGTGGTTGTTCAACCAGTCGATGACTAGTCAGAGATTGTGATTAAATATCTTGAACTAGTATGACTCTACTATTTGCCATTGGATCTGTGTCATGGGAACACTTATAAAATTCAGAAAGTTTACAAGTCTGCCTCACATTCATCCAGGGTCTAGTACCTCTGAAGACTTTTTCTGTCTTTCCTAAGTGGCACAGCCCTGTGCATGCATCAGCCTTCCAGATCAGCAGGGAGTCTAACAAAGCCTTACTTGACTGTCTCTTCCCCTGAATCATCCTGTTAAATTTATAACTAGACTGCAGATTTGTTGCTTTCTCCAACTAACAGTGTTATGTTTTAACCACTGATTGTTTTAACAACTGAGATGAGATCTCTATTATTTTCAACAAAAACCCTAAGTAAGAGTTTTTCCATTCTTTTCACTAAACAAAGTCAGCCTCCTCCAGCCGGGCAGCAGAGCCAGTATTTCTCACAGATGCCTCCACCCACACAGGGCAGAACTTTCACACTGTGGACCCGGGGAAGGGAGAGGTAGATATGGAATCTACTTGCTCTTACAGAGATTCACTAGCTTTAATGAATACTTGTTAACTTATATGGCCTTTGTTTAACTTTCAGAGACTTTCAATAGTTAATTCTGATCATTTTGTCTTTTTTGGTTTTGGGGGAGAAGATATTTGGAGTTCCTCACACCATCATTCTGAGAGTATACTTTATTGTGAAGTGTTTAGAGTTACTTATATGTTCTGCATATGAGTACGTGATTTGTCAGGTATGTGATTTGCAAATATATCCCAGACTGTGGCTTATTTTTCCACTCTTTTCACAAGGTATTGTGCAGAGCAAAAGTTTTTAATTTTGATAAAGATTAATTTATCAGTATTTTTGCTCATATGAACTGTGTTTTTGTTGTCATGTCTAAGAACTATTTGCCTATGTCCAGGTTACAAAGATTTCCTCCTAGGTTTTCTTCTAAATATTTTGTTGTGCTAATGTTTTACTTTTAGATGTATGATACATTTTGAGTTAATTTTTGTAAGTCTTAGCTTGAGCTCAATGTAAAATATTTTTAGCATACACATATCCAATTGTTTTAAAATATTTGTTGAAAAGACTATCAATTATTCATTTAACTGCCTTTATACCTTTGACAAAAGTCAGTGGGCTATATTTACATACATCTGTTTCTAGACTCTAGATCCTGTTTCATTGTTCTATGTCTTTACCAAATCCATACTGTATTGTTACCGCTGCACAGAAGTTCTCAAATGTGATAGAGTGATTCCCCGAACTTCAATCTTCTTTTTTAAAGTTATTTTTTCTGTTCCACTTTTAACCTATTTAATATACATTTTATTTTATTTATTTATTTATTTTTATTTATTTATTTTTTTGAGATGAAGCCTTGCTCTGTCACCCAGGCTGGAGTACAGTGGCCCAATCTCAGCTCACTGCAGCCTCTCCCCCCCAGGTTCAAGCAATTCTCCTGGGACTACAGGTGTTCACCACCACACTAGGCTACTTTTTTATATTTTCATAGAAACAGGTTTTTTGCTATGTTGGCCAGGCTGGTCTTGAGCTCCTGGCCTCAAGTGACCCTCCCACCTCGGCCTCCCAAAGTGCTGGGATTACAGAGGCATGAGCCACAACATGCAGCCTTAATATATATTTTAGAATGAGCTTTTATGTATCTATAAAAATATCTTGCTGGAGTTTTTAATGTAATTGCATTAAATATGTAGATCAGTTTTGAGATTATCAACATCTTTACTAGGCTGAATCCTTCAAACTGTGAACATAGGATGCCTTTTTATCACCTATTTAGGTCTTTATTTTTTTATCAGCATTCTGCAGTGTTCATTATGTAGATTCTGCATGTTTTGAGAGCTACATGCCTATTTTATTTTTGACCTAGTATTAGTGGTAGCTTTTTAAAATTTAGTTTCAAATTGTTCATTGTTGATCAATAAAACTGCCATTGATTTTGTCAGTTAAACTTGTATTCTGCATCCTTGTCAAACTCATTTACTAGTTCCACGTGAGGATTTTTTGGAGATTTATTGGGATCATCTACATAGGCAATCTTCTATTGTATGAATAGAGACATTATTAAATTTCTTTTGAATCTGTATGCCTATCCATTCTTTTTGATGACTTCCTGTACTTTTAGCACAATGTTAAATAGAAGTGGTAAGAGTGGACATCCTTGATTATTCTGATCACAGGAAAAAAGTAAACAGTTTTTCATCTTTCAACAGAATGTTAGTTTTAGGTTATTTGTAGATTCTCTGTATCAGATTTAGGACATTCTCTTCTATTTGAATGTGCTGAGAGTTTATAATAAACTGATGTTGAACTTTACCAAATGTTTTTTCTGTTATCAATTGATATGTTTAAATTGGTTTTTGGGTTAAATTGATTGAATTTTTAATATTAAAACCCATCTCAGATTATGTAAACAAATACCATTTTTGGATGATGTATTTCTCTCTGTCTCTCCTCTCTCTCTCTCTCTCTCCTCATTTCTCTGTCTCTCCTTTTCTCCCTCTCTCTCTTTCCCATCTCTCTCCTCCCCCACTTCCTGTCATGAATTATAAAGTGTTCTCTACTTTTCAATTATGTAGCAGTTTGTAGCACTGATGTTATTTTTCTTTAAATATGTGACATAATTCACCTGTAAAACCATCAGGTAATAGAGATTCATATTTTGGAAATTTAGTAGATATATAACACATTGGGGTAGAGTTTTGTAGTTTTCACATATTAAGAAACTGGTTCATTTTATCTATTTATATATGCGTGTAGTATTATCATATACTTTTTTTGAATGCCTGTTTCTCTGTAGCAATATCACTTATTTTTTAAAGATATTGTTGATTTTTGTCTTCTCTCTCTCTTTTTTTTTTTGGTCAGTCTTTCTAGTGCATTATCAATTTTAGCAAGCTTTCCAAAAAGTCATCTTTTGGATTCACTGATTTTCTTTCTAGTGTCACTCCACTATGACTTGTATTGATTTCCTCGCTTATTTAATTTCCTTTCTTTTTCTTGCTTTGGGTGCATTTTGTTCTTATTTTTTCTAGTTTTCACAGATGGAAACTTAGATTACTTATTTGAGGACTTTTAAATATTTTATGTAAGCATTTAATTCTGTAAATTTACATCTAAATACTGTTTTAGTTGAATCTCACAGGTTTTTTAATTTTGTATTTACATTTTCATTCTGTCTAAAATATTTTCTAGATTTTCATAGACTTTTTATTTGATCCATTGTGTGGTGGACAAATTTTATGATGATCCTTGGGATCTCTGCCTCCTCATCTTCATTACCTTTATATTAGCCTTCCATTGAGCCTTCCAAAGACTGGACCTATGATTTGCATTTAACCAATAAAATGTGGTATATGTGATCAGATGTCACCTTGGTGATTGAATTATGTTATCTAAAGTTCTGTCTCACTATTATATAGGTCTAGATTTTCTCTTTCTTCATTGCTGGCTTTAGAAAATCAAGTTAACATGAAATCTACAGCCACACACACAACAGACTCCTATAACCTTAGAGAGATGGAAGTGGATGCTTCTCCAGTCCAGCCTCCAGATGAGAAAACAGCCCAGCCAACATCTTGGCAGCACTTTATGAGATCCTAAGTAGAGGACCCAGTTAAGTTGTCCTCATTTCTGACTCAGAAACTGTCAGATAATAACTGTTGTTGCAGGATGTGATGGCTCACACTTGTAGTCCCAGTGATACAGTTTGGCTCTGTGTCCCTACCCAAATCTCATCTCAAATTGTAATCCCCATAATCCCTATGTGTTGAGGGAGGGACCAGGTGGGAGGTGATTGAATCATGGGGGTGGTTTCCCCCATGCTGTTCTCATAATAGTGAGTTCTCACGAGATCTGATGGTTTTATAAGGTAGTTTTCCCCACTCTTGCTCAGTCTCTCTTGCCTGCTGCCATGTAAGATGTGCCTACTTCTCTTCCACCATGACTGTAAGTTTCCTGAGTCCTCCCCAGCCATGTGGAACGGTGAGTCAATTAAACCTCCTTTGTTTTTGAATGACCCAGTCTTGAGTAGTTTCTTTATAGCAGTGTGAGAACAGACTAATACACCCAGCTACATGGGAGGCTAAGGTGGAAGGATTACTTGAACCTAGGAGTTTGAGGTGGCAATGAGCCATGATTGCACCATGCACTACAGCCTGGCCAACAGAGAAAGATTCCATCTCCAAAAATAATAATGACAAGAATTTAAAAGGTGTTGTTTTACAGATGATAATCAGAGTGGGTGTAGTCTTAGCTTTTACTCATAGTGTTCTAACACTGTTTTTGATATCTGTTCCTCACTACAGGCTATCTATATTTAACTAAAGCTACCAAGTGTTCTGCCTCTTTTCAAGGCTAAAATGTTTCACTTCCTTTACTATTAACTACTATGTGATAAGTCTATTGCTCCTACCTGGGAGTTTCTTTCACTCTTATTCTTTCTAACTCCTCCACGTTTAAGCCACTGTTTGCCACTCCCTTTTCATCTAAAACTCAATTCTCTTATAAAAAAATGAAATAAAATGAAATTGAATGGTATTGTACACATTTGGAAAAGCATATCTAGCTTACAGTCTAAACAGAATATCATGTATAGCTAATTATGCATAGTATTTTGTGTTATCTCTATAAAGCATTGACTACTAGAAATATTATTTATAGGTGAATTTCAGCCTAACACATACAGGCATACATTTTATCTCGCTATGCTTTATTACACCTTGCAGATATTGTGCTTTTTACAAATTAAAGGTTTGTGACAATCCTGCATCAAGTAAAACTATTGATGCCATTTTTCTGACAGCATGTGTCACTTCATGTTTTCGTGTCACATTTTGGCAATATTCATCATATTTTTAACTTTTCATTTATTATTATATCTGTCCTGGTGACCTATGATCAGAGATCATTGATGTTGCTCTGGTAATTGTTTTGAAGCTTCATGAACCATGCCCATGTAGGAAAGTGAAGTTCATCAGCAAATGTATATGCTCTGACTGCTCCACCTGCTCCTGACTCTCTTCCTCTCCTTGAGCCTCCCTATTTCCTAACACATAACAATGTCAAAATTAAGCCAGTTAATAACCATACAATGTCCTCTAAGTGTTGAAATTAAAGAGTCACAATGTCACTCACTATTTGAGTGAGTTAAGCTAGAAATGATTAAGCTTAGTGAGGAAGACATATCAAAACCCAACACAGGCTGAAAGCTAGGCCTCTTGCACCGAACAGCGAAGTTCTGAATGGAAAGTAAGAGTTATTGATGGAAATTACAAGTGCTACTCCAGTGAACATTGAATGGTAAGAAAAAAAAGACAGCCTTATTACTGATATAAAGAGAGTTTAAGTGGTCTGGACACAAGATCAAACAAGCCACATTTCCTTAAGCCAAAGCCTAATACGTATCAAGGATCTAACTCTTTTCAATGCTATAAAAGCTAAGACTTGAAGAAGCTGCAGAAGAAAACTTGTAAGACAGCAGAGTTTGGTTCCTGAGGCTTAATTAAGGAAAGAAGCCATCTCCATAACACAAAAGTGCAAGGCAAAGCAGCAAGTGTTGATGAAGAAGCTGTAGCACGTTATCTAAAGGACCTAGTTAAGATCATTGATGAGGTGGCTATATTAAAGAACTGATTTTCAATGTAGACAAAACAGCCTTACATTGTAAAAAGATGCCACCTAGGACTTTCATGGCTAGAGAGGAGAAGTCAATGCCTGACTTCAAATCTTCAAATGACAGGCAGACTCTGTTACTAAGGGTTAGTGCAGCTAGTGACTTGAAGTTAAGCCAGTGCTCATTTGTTATTCCAAAAATCCTAGGACCCTTAAAAATTATGCTGTCGATTCTTCCAGTGCTGTATAAAATGAACAACAAAGCGTGGATGATGACACATTTGTGAGTGGCATGGTTTAATGAATATTTTAAATCCAGTGTTGTGACTCACTGTTCAGAAAAGAAGATTCCTTCCAAAATATCACTGCTCATTGGCAATGCACCTAGTAACCCAAGAGTTTTGATAGACATATATGAGACTAATGTTGTTTCCATGTCTGCCGACACAACATTCATTCTGCAGCCCAGGGATCAAAGAGTAATTTAGACTTTCAAGTCTTAATGCCTTACAAAATAAATTTCTGAATTTATTTAGCTGCCATAGTGATTCCTCTGATGGATCTGGGAAAAGTAAATTGAAAATCTTCTGGAAAAGATTCACTAATTTAGATAGCATTAAGAACATCATAGATGACTTTGAGGGGTTCAAAACTTCATTGAAGGAAGTAACTGAAGTTGTGGTGGAAATAGCAAAAGAACAAGAATGTGGAGCCTGAAGATGTGACTGAATTGCTGCAATCTCATAATCAAACTGTAATGTTGAGGAGCTGCTTCTTATGCATGAACAAATAAAGTGGCTTATTTAAATTGAATCTATTCCTGGGCAAGATACTGTGAACATTGTTGGAATAATAATAAACAATATAGAATATTATATAAACTTAGCTGATAAGGCAGCAGCAGGATTTGAGAGTATTGACTTCAACTTTGAAAGACATTCTACAGTGGGTAAAATGCTATCAAACAGCATTCCATGCTATAGTGAAATCTTTTGTGAAAAGAAGAGTTAATTGATGTAGTAAACTTCATTGCTGTCTTATTTTTAAAAACTTTTGGCCAGGCACGGTGGCTCACGCCTGTAATCCCAGCACTTTGGGAGGCCAAGGAGGGCGGATCATGAGGTCAGGAGATCGAGACCATCCTGGCTAACATGGTGAAACCCTGTCTTTACTAAAAATACAAAAAATTAGCCGGGCCTGGTGGTGGGCGCCTGTAGTCCCAGCTACTTAGGAGACTGAGGCAGGATAATGGCGTGAACCCGGGAGGTGGAGCTTGCTGTGAGCGGAGATCAAGCCACTGCACTCCAGCCTGGGCAACAGAGTGAGACTCCATCTCAAAAAAAAAAAAAAAAAGAACAAAAAAACTTTTGTGGCATACAGCAAAAGCAGGACTAAGAGGGAAGTTTATAACAATAAAACCTACATCAAAAGATCAACACAACAAAAAGTTGCTTTTTGGAAAAGACAGTCAAAATTGACAAACCTTTAGCCAGACTAAGAAGAAAGGAGAGATAATATAAATAAATAAAATCAGAGTTGAAAAATGAGATATTACAATTCATAGCTTAAAAATGTAAAGAATCATCAGAGACTACTATTGTGCAACTACAAACCAATAAATTGGAAAACCTAGAAGAAAAGGATAAATTCTTGAATACATACAACCTCCTAATATTGAACTATAAAGGAATAGAAAACCTAAATAGGCCAATATTATGTAATGTATAGATCCAGTAATAAAAAGTATCCCATCAAAGAAGAGTCCAGGACTTGATGGTTTCAATGCTTAATTCTACCAAACATTTAAAGAAAAGATAACACCAATCCTACGCATACTATTCTGAAAACATTGGGAAGAGGGAATGCTTTCAAACTCATTCTCTAGGACCAGCATTACCCTGATACCAAAACCATACAGAGACACAACAACAACAAAAAATTAAAAACTGCAGACCTAAATTGTTTAATATAGAGGAAAATAATCCTCAACAAATACTAGCAAACAAAATTCAACAACACATTAAAAAGATCATTCATCATGATCAGGTGGGATTCATATCAAATCAATAAACATGACACATTACATCAACAGAATGAAGGACAAAAAATAGATGACTATTTCAACAGATGCTAAAAAAGCATTTGGTAAAATTCAATGTCATTTCATGATTAAAAACTGTCATCAAACTCAATATAAAAGAAATATACCTCAGTACAATAAAGGCCATATATAAGAAACCTACAGTATCATACTGAATGGGAAGAACTGAGAGCCTTTTCTGTAAGATCTGAAAGAAGACAAGGATGACCATTTTCACCATTTTTATTCAATATAGTACTGGAAGTCATAGCCAGAGTAGGCAGACCGCAGAAAGAAATAAAGCATATCCAAATTAGAAAGAAAGAAGTCAAATTACTCATTTGCAAACGATATGATCTTATATTTAAAAAACCTAAAGACTCCACCAAAAACAAAAAACTGTTAAAACTGATAAACAAGTTCAACAAAGTTGGACAATACAAAATCAACATACAAAAATCAGTAGCATTCCTATATGCCAACAGTAAACATCTGAAAAGGAAATCAAGAGAGTAATCCCATTTATAATAGCAACAAATAAAATAAAATACTCAGGAATAAACTTAACCAAAGAAGCAAAAGAGCTCTATATTGATGAAAGAAATTGAAGAGGACACCAAAAATAGGAAGATATTTCATGTTCATGGCCTAGAAGAATTAACATTGTTAAAATGTCTATTCCACTTCAAGCAATCTACACATTTAATGCAATTCACGTCAAAATACCACTGATATTCTTCATAGAAAATTTAAGTCCTAAAAGTTGTATGGAATCATAAAAGATCCCAAATAGCCAAAATAATTCCGAGCAAAAAGAACAAAACTTGAGGAATTACATTATCTGACTTCAAGTTATACTGCAAATGTATAGTTACCAAAAAGTATTGTGCTGGCATGAAAACACACACATAGACCACTGGAACGGAATAGAGAACCAATAAATAAATCCACACGTTTGCAACCAATTCATTTTCAACCAAGGTGCCAGAAACATACATTGGGGAAATGATAAGTTTGACAAGAAATGACCATTTAACAAATGGTTCTGGGGAAACTGGATATCCATTATGCAGAATAATGAAACTAGACCTCTATCTCTCACCATATAGAAAAATCAAATACAAATTCATTAAGGACTTATTTGTAAGACCTAAATTATTAAACTACCACTAGAAAACATTGTGGAAAAACTTAAGGACTTTCGTCTTATCAAAGATTTCTGGAATAAGGCCACAAAAGCACAGGCAATCAAAGAAAAAAATCTGTAAATGGGATCACACCCTGCACAGTGAAGAAAACCTCCTGCACAGCAAAGGCAAAAAATAGGAGGAAATGTTTTCAAAGTATTCAACTGAGAAGAAATTAGGAACCAAAATATATAAGAAACTCAAACACCTCAATAGAAAAACAAATAATCTCATTTTTTTTTAATGGTCAAAAGACCTGAACAGACATTTCTCAATGGTAAACATACAAATCATCAACAAGTATACTTTAAAAAATGCTTAGCATCACTAATCATCAAAGAAATGTAAATTAAAGCCACAATGAGATATCATGTCACCTCAGTTAAAATAGCTTTTATCAAAAAGACAAAAAGTAATAGATGCTAATGAGGATGCAGACAAAGGGGAACGCTCAAGAACTGCTGGAATGTAAATTAGTACAGCTGCTATAGAAAACAGTGTGGAGGTTCCTCAAAAAGCTAAAATAGAAATATCGAATCATCCAGCAAGCCCAATGCTAGATATATATTTTTAAAAAAGGAAACTGTATATTGAAGGAATATCTACAATCCTGTGTTTATTGTAGCACTATTCACAACAGCCATGATATGGAATCAACTTTACTGTTCATCAATGGATGAATGGGTAGAGAAAATGTGGTATATTAGATTGGCACCAAAGTAATTGCGGTTTTTGCCATTACTTTTAATAATAGATACACAATGGAATACTATTCAGCCATGAAAAAATGAAACCCTGCCATTTGCAACAATATGAATAAAACTGAAGGACATTATGTTAAGTGAAATAAGCCAAGCACAGAAAGACAGATATTGTATATTCTCACTCATACTTGGAGCCAAAAAACTATATTGTGTATTCCAAAATAACTAGAGGAATGGATTTGGAATGTTCCCAACACAAAGAAATGATAAATCCTTGAGCTGATGGATATCCTAATTATTTTGATCAGATCATTACACATAGTATGATTGCATCAAAATATCACATATACTTCACAAATACATATGCCTTTTTTTTTTTGAGACAGAGTCTCACTCTGTCACCTAGGTTGGAGCGCAGTGGTACAATCTCAGCTCACTACACCCTCCACTTCCCAAGTTCAAGCAATTCTCCTGCCTCAGCCTCCCAAGTAGCTGGGATTACAGGTGCAAGCCACCATGACTGGCTAATTTTTTGTATTTTTAGTAGAGATGGGGTTTCACCATGTTGGCCAGGCAGGTTTTGAACTCCTGACCTCAGGTGATCTGCCCGCCTCCGCCTCCCAAAGTGCTGGGATTACAGGTGTGAGCCACCACACCTGGCTGAGACAACTGTTAAATACTCAAAAAAATTAAATATTAAAATAAAATTAAAAATGCATTCTTACATACTAACCAAAAATTGCAAAAGCCACCTCAACTTTCAGCAACCACCACCCTGATCAGTCAGCAGCTACCGACATTGAAGGAAGAATCTCCACCAGCAAATGATTATAACTTGCTGAAGGATCAGATGATCACTAGCATTTTTTATCAGTAATTTTTAATTAAGTTATGTACTTTTTTAGATATAATGCTATTGCACACCTGATAGACTACAGTACAGTGGAAACATAAGCTTTAAGTGTGCTGGGAAACTTAGAATTTCTGTGACTTGCTTTACTGCAATGTTCACTTTATTGTAGTGATCTGGAACCAGACCTACAACATATCCAAGGTACTCCTGTATGTCAGTGAAGGAATTGCTTTCAAAAAAAAATCTTCTGGCCAGGTGTGTTGGTTCACCAATTTGGGAAACTGAGGCGGGCTCGTCGTTTGCGCTCAGGAGTTCAAGGCCAGCCTGGACAACATGGTGAAATCCCACTATCTCTACTAAAAATATAAAAAATAGCCGGGAGTGTTGGCGCACACCCGTGGTCCCAGCTCCTCAGGAGACTGAGGTGGGATGTCACTTGAGCCCAGGAGGCAGAGGTTGCAGTGAGCCAAGATCACACCACTGCACTCCAGTCTGGGTGACAGAGACCCCATCTCAAAAGAAATAATGATAATCTGCTAAGAGTTCAAAAGTGTCTTCATAAGGAATTAAACCCTCAATAAAGTTGTTTTAATAAAATTTGTTTTAATCTTTGTTATTTCTTTCAAATATTGTACAACTTTGAGGGGATTTAAGTGCAGATTTCTTACGTTCATGTAAGATAAGTGGTAAAGTGTGGTCTTTTAGTGTACCAGTATTTTTACCTTATTATAAATACATAATAGGTGTACATATTTATGGGACACATGTAATATTTTGATAAAAGCATATAATGTGTAATGATCAAATCAGAGTTATTAGAGTATCCATCACCTCAAGCAGTTAGCATTCTTTTGTGTTAGAAACATTCTAATTCTAATCTTTTAGTTACTCAGTTATTTAGAAATATATAATAAATTACTATTAGCTGTAAGCTGCCCTATTTTGATACTGAACACTAGATCTTATTTCTTCTATCTAATTGTATTTTTGTACTTATTAACTGTACTTTCTTTACCCTATCTTCTTTAGTACCTGTATGTGGGAGCTAAAAATATTTGAGCTCAAAGTTTTTTGGTTTTTGTTTTGTTTGTTTGAGACAAAGTCTCACTCTGTGTCCAAGCTGGAGTGCAATGGTGCAATCTTGACTCCCTGCAACCTCTGCCTCCTAGGTTCAAGTGATTCTCCTGCCTCAGCCTCCCAAATAGCTGGGATTACAGGCATGTGCCATCACGCCTGACTAATTTTTGTATTTTTAGTAGAGAAGGGGTTTCAACATGTTGACCAGGCTGGTCTCGAACTTCTGACCTCAGGTGATCCACCCACCTCAACCTCCCGAAGTGCTGGGATTACAGGCATGAGCCACTATGCCCGGGCGTGAACTCAAAGTTTTTAATATGTAATTGATAACACTGAAGTGACTTTATGAAGCAGCTCTTTTGAAGTTACTTATGGAAGTGGTTTTTGAGACAATATAGAGGTGACACAAAATGTCAGTAAACTGGACTTCAAAAGAGTGATTTAGAATTTTATATCTCATAGGTGAAATAATCAAATATGTTCTGATTTTAAAACTACTTATTACAGAGATAGTATAAGTAGCAAAAAATTTAGCAAGTTTTATATTGCCACTATAGAGTACTACTTCTAAATCTGTATCTGAAATTATGAGTAGACATTGTTTCATGTAATATTCTTTGCTGATGCAGCATTTTGATACAAATCATTTTGTAATTACTATTTATATAAAAAATTAAAATTTTAGTATTAAATGA
This sequence comes from Colobus angolensis palliatus, assembly GCF_000951035.1. Lineage (NCBI taxonomy): Eukaryota > Metazoa > Chordata > Mammalia > Primates > Cercopithecidae > Colobus > Colobus angolensis. The sequence continues at coordinate 4,499,871 of NW_012115344.1, read as the reverse complement.
TTTATATATAAAGTTCTTAGAAGAGTGCATGGTACCTAAGCATTCACGCATTAGCAATTATTACTTTTAATGTTAAAATAGAAAATTCATATTTATAATCAATATATTAATGAGGTCATGTTTAATACCTACATCTCTAGCTTCATTCAGCACCAACTGTTTTTTCCCTATCCTGTATGCTGTAGAGCTGGCCTTCCATAGTTCCCCAAATGCACTCTGCTTTCTCCTACCTCAGGACTTTGCTGTTCAACTTTCTTCTCTCATCCCCACCTTCATCCTAAATAAGCCCTCACTTATTTTTCTAATCTTAATGTTGCTTTCTTGTGGAAGTTATACCTAATGTCTTTACCACTGTGTTGTCTTTAACCAAGACGAGGTCAAATTCCCTATTTTATGCTTCATAATTACTTGTACGTAACTTTATACTATCACACTGTAAACAATGAGGAAATTTTTATTCACTAGCATTTCCAAAAGGTTGAGCTAGGCCTACTAGTTTAATGAGGGAGTGAGGGACTGGGTTAAACTTCACAAGAGGTTGTAAATGAAGAGTCACCCATGATGTGTGTAGGGTTTTAGAAAATTAGGTGAACGTTACAAAGAGAACAAACTCAATGACAAACATCAGGACAAAGAATGGCAGTGTATTCTCCTCTCTCATAAACCTCTAAGTTCAATATAATTTTGAAACCTGAAATGTTTTATATAATTAAATTTCTTTTGGAAATCATATGTATATTTTATACGGATTAAGAATAATGACAGAGGGAACTTTAAAAGTCAGATTGGTAACTTTAAAACTCATGGGGTACGATACTGAGCACACAGGCCATTACATTAAAGCCTCAAGGAACATTTAACCAAATATCCAGGAGGCACCATTACTTCAAAGGACATTTGTGTGATAATTTCTAACCTATTTTGTGACTACTTGAGTAATATATTTCTTCTACATTAGACTGTGAACTCCACAAGGGCAGGAGCTACTTCTATTTTGTTCACCAATATTGCCAAAGAAGATAACAAAATCCCAGAAGATAGTTAGCATTCAAGAAGTTGTTTAAAATAAATACATAAATGAGTAGATAAACCTAATTCTAAATTTAAATTGAAAACCTATAACATGGAAACAAATTCTTTCACTATTCTGAAGCTGTTTAAAATATAAATTTTCCTCAAATATCGGTATATACATTTTACTTATAAAAATCAAAGAATTTGAGTAGATGAACAAGTGATTTTTTTCTTGACAGATAATATCCCATTATATGTATATATTCATATATACCTATATGAATAGTCATATTCATATATACCTATATGAATAGTCATATTCATATATGAGTCATATACGAGTCAGCAAAAACAGATGATTTTAATAAAAGCTCATTGACTTTGAAATTTATTAAGATAACATATATAATCACCTGATTGATTCATTTACTCTTAAGTTTGTCTAAGATAGTTATGGGCCGGGTTTGGTGGTTCATGCCTGTAATCTTAGCACTTTGGGAGGCCAAGGTGGACAGAACGCTTGAACCCAAGAATTCGAGACCAGCCTGGGCAACATGGCGAATCCTCATCTCTACAAGAAATACAGAAAAAAAAAACAAACAAAAAAAAAAAAACAAAGAAAAACAAAAAAACTAGCCAGGCAATCACCTGTAGTCTCAGCTACTGAGAGAGCTGAGGCAGAAAGATCCCTTGAGCCAAGAGTTGGAGGCTGCAATGAGCTGTGATCACACCTCTACACTCCAGCCTTGGCAACAGAGCCAGAGGTCCATCAAACAAACAAACAAACAAACAAAAGAATAGAAAAGACAGTTATGAAAAAAATCACAAAATAAAATGTATCTAAAAAATGCAATTTTGACAAAGGTCACGTATCTCTCAAATGATTTGTCAAAGCGGAAAATACTCTAGCACTGAAGGCCAGAAGTTGAAACTTTATGGGTCATGAGCAGCTGTTGCAACTAATCTTTATTTTGCACAGAGAGTAGCCAGACCGCATTTTGTGTTTGGGACTTAACAGACTAGAACATATTCTACTATAACCGGTGCAAATTGATTGGAAGACAATAAAATTCATATCATTTTAGGCAAATTATGTTTTGCATAGTTTCTACAATCAAGTAAATATCTGAAAGCTGCACTCTGTCTTTACTGCAAAACTTGAAAATCTGTAAAAGCACATGGAAATCCAGAAACAACTTAATAAAAATGCCAACAAAAGGAAGAATTATAATAGATACAAATAACAATTACAAAATTGAAAAGGCTTTCTTATTGACAGCAGGCAAACAAAAGTTACATCCAAAATAATCTGCTTTTCAAAGGACAACAAGTAAACATAAAAGATCACCTCAATTATACCAGAAAAATAGTAAGTGGTAATGCAAAGTGGTCTGGTATTAGAGTGGAAATGAAAACTGTTAAGAGGTGGCTTTAAAACTATTAGCTTTCAATAGATGCTTCTGAGAATTTCAGCTTCTATAAAAGGTAATAAAAAGTGACTTTAAAACATGTTTAGGTGATATGCTAATATGAAGAGTAAAGAATCAGCTCTTAGTTGTTACTTATGAAATAATCCTACTAAGGTGATTCTAATGTCTTTAAGAATCTGGTGAAGGAAGAATGGTGATGAGCAACTCAGCAGAAAACCTTGGAAAAGCTGATGTGATCACATAAAATATTTTTTAAAGGAGTAAAGTACTGACAATTATTTGGGTGAAATTATATCTCAGATCTGACTATTTCTTCTCAAGGTCCAGAAAATGTTTGTTCAGGTGAGCTTAAGTATCCATTCCCTCCATGCAAATTATTTTTGCTGAAGAAAGTTATGGCATAGAAAATATTGGTGCCCAAACGAATTCCAAATCAAAAATTTCACATAAGTTTTTACCAGAGCCTGGCAATTCTCCCTATTTCTTTGGCTAACTAAGTGTCCCTTTCTACAACAGTATTTTGGTATTTCTTTACTTTCCTCAAACCATTCATTTAATTCAGCCTCCAGTGTAACGCCCTATTCTAAGCAGCAATTATCTCTGACCCAAATCAGAACATACGTTAGATAACTTACTTCCCTGCTTCCATTCTTTATATATATATTTTTTATTTTTTATGAGACAGAGTGTTGATCTGTCACTCAGGCTGAAGGGCAATGATGTGATCTCTGCTCACTGCAGCCTCCACCTCCCAGGTTCAAGTGATGCTCATACCTCAACGTCTTGAGTAGCTGAGATTACAGGCATGTGCCACCACACCAGGTTAATTTTTGTATTTCTAGCAGAGATGAGGTTTCTCCATGTTGGCCAGGCTGGTCTCAAACTCCTGGCCTCAAGTTATGCTCCCGCCTTGGGCTCCCGAAGTGCTGGGGTTACAGGTGTGAGCCACCGTGCCCAATCTTTGTTTCCATTCTTTTCCTCTTTCAGTCTCCAGATTGAAGCTCGAAGCTCTTTTCTGGAGGAAATCTGATTATTCTACTTCTCTGATAAAATTGCCTCAATTACATCCCACAGGAAAAAAAAAAAATCTACCACCTGTACTATAACTTCATCTTAAACCACCTTCCCTCTTTACTTTCTGTGTATCAGTTGCAGTATCCTGTAATTACTAAAGAATATAAATATTCATATTCTTTAGTAAAATAGAGGCAATAGTATTATTCTAGTGGTTGGATTATTATGGCTATTAAGTATATATGATGTATGTAACCCTATTACATACATTATGTACCCTAGGTACGGTTAACAATCAATAATCAATGCTTCTCCCACCTGTACCCACTATCTTAGTTTGTTATGGCTGCTATAACAATATACCACACATTTGGGTGCCTTTAAATAACAGTAATTTACAGTCTTATTGTTCTGGAAGCTGGAAGTTTGAAATCAGTGCTCCATGATACATGCTCCCTCAAGAACCTGTATGGGACTCTTTCCTTTTGTTAACCTAGCTTCTGGTGATTTGCTAGCCATATTTGCTGTTTCTTGGCTTGTTGATGCCTCATTTCAATATTCTGTCTTCACATAACATTCTCCCTATATATCTGTTTCCAAATTTTCCCTTTAAACAAGGACACTAGTCATATTGGGTTAGAGACCACCCTAATGACCTGATTTAAGCCCAATTACCTATGTAAAGACTCTGTTTCCAAATAAGGTCTGTGATACTGGGTGTTGGGTCCTCAATGTATCTTTTTTGGAGGGTCACAATTCAAACCATAAAAACCCACCATCAGGCTGGAGTGGTGGCTCATGCCTGTAATCCCAGAATTTTGGGAGGCCGAGGCAGGCGGATCACTTGAGGTCAGGAATTTGAGACCAGCCTGACCAGTGTGGTGAAACCCCATCTCTACTAAAAATACAAAAACAAGCCGGGCATGGTGGCGGGCACCTGTAGTCCCAGCTACTCAGGAGGCTGAGACAATAGAATTGCTTGAACCTGGGAGGCGGAGGTTGCCATGAGCCAAGATTGTGCCACTGCAATTACAGCCTGTGTGACAGAGTGAGACTCAGTCTCAAAAAAATAAAATAAAATAAAATAAAATAACATAAAATAAAATAATTTAAAAAACCACCATCAACACAGGAGTTTTTCACTTGCTGTTCATTCTCCCAGAAGTCTTTGCAACCTTCACTCTTCTGCCACCTTGCCTGGTTATCCTTCCAACTTTCAACCTAGAATGACTTTTCTTAGGGAAAATTGAAGTACAATCTAAATGTATTTTTCTCAGTTCATGTATACAGTTGGCCTTACCTTCATAACAGTTGTCACATCTGTAATTTACATTTACTGGTGAGATTATTTGATTAATATTTGTCTGCTTCACAAATGGTACGGACTTCACAATTTGGGAAGTATGTTTCTACCTCACAGAAAACCGTTTTTGCCCAGTGTTGTATTACTAGCATTTGGAATACCATAGTAGGCATTCAATAAATGTTTTATTGAATAAATGAATCATGGATCAGATCAGCTATGACAAAAAGGTATGCTAGAAGTTTCAGTATCTCTACTATCACTAACATGTTTATGAGAACATAAATTGATTATTTCCATATAATTCAAATAACACAATATTCTACCTGTTAGAAATTAATTTCTAACAGGTACAAATTATTTCAGAAAATAACTTCTCTAGCATTAGACTAATTAGACTAGCCAGAAGAATCAATGTGCTTTGCAGTCTACTTTGAATTATCTGTGCTACAGGAGTTGGACAGGGCTTTAAGCCTGCTTGTGTTATTCCATTTCTCCTTTTAGTCTCAAGAACTCAACTTTCTAAATATCTAAATCGCAATCATTAGATGCCAGAGCAAGCAACAAAGCAAAAGATTATAATGAGGTTTGAGGGATATTCAGTTCAGTACAACAAATGTATTGACAAGTGCTTGGCTTTGAAACACCAATACAGAAATAATTCCTATATTGAGATAAATGCTATGTGAGTTATAATCAACATGAGCAGGAACATAAATGCCCACATACAATTTCTTTATATATTTTACTTTTGTTTTAATGTTACACATAAAGGCTTTGAGATTCAAAAATGCAAAATGGCAAAATTCTACTTCTGATTCTTTGATAGGTATCTCTAACACACACACATATGTAATATGTAAGTATCAAACACATATATATTGTGGAGGAGAATATATATATTTCTCTTCTAGAATAAATGGTCATATTTGTTTCTCTACTAAAATAAATGGTTATATTCAAAAGCTATAATCTGTATCTATATTGTCTCTGAAGACTGGCATAAATGGCTTAAAATTCTAGCTCTTTCTTTTATTATCTGGATCATTATGAGCAATTCCCATAATCTTTTAAGTCAGTTTTCTTTTCTGTAAAATAGAGGTAATAGTATTATTCTAGTGGTTGGATTATTATGGTTATTGAGTATATATGATGTATGTAACCTTATTACATACATTATGTACCCTAGTTACGGTTAACAATCAATAATTTTTTTATTATTATCTTCACCAGCATAAGCATGAGAGATGAATTTTAAAGTCTCCTATTTGAAACATACGCATTTTTTTCTTTGTAGAGTTCACATTGTTTTCCTAAACTTAGATACTTTTTTATCATTATTCTTTCTTTTCTCTTTCTGTAAGCTTTATTGAGGTATACTTGATATGCAAAAAATGCACATATTTAATGTATACATTTTGATGAGTTTGGAGAAACGTGGTATCACCACAATCAAGGCACTAAACATATCAATCACCTCGAAAAATGTCCTTGTATTCTTATGTGTGTGTATTTGTTGTGTGTGTGTGTGTTAAGAACACTTAACATGAGATCTATCCTTTTAACATAATCAAGTTCATGATACTTTATTGTTAACTATAGATACTATGTTATACAGCAGACATCTAGAACTTCTTTATCTTGCATTATTAAAATTTTATACCCATTGAGTCCCCAACAATCATCATCTGTTCTACACTTTCATATGTTTTACTCTTTTAGGTACTACATATATTTGGAATCATGCAGTGAATTAAGCCAGTCACAAAAGGACAAATATGATTATTTTTTAAATCTAAGTTACATGTTTATCTAATAGCTGTTATACATAATGAATTAAGACTATTTTCCTTAGGTAAATAATGACTATAGTTAGTATTAAGAATATTATATAGATAATTTTCACAAAATCTTCTGAAGATTTAATTCTGCCCAGTAGTTACAACAGCAAAGAGTTACAAACATATTGATGAAATATCCTTATTTTAAAATATTTATTCTCAAGGTTAACATTTTTTGGCCTATGTGATATTCATTCTCTGATGAAAGTATTACCTCTGAAAATTTTTCATAAATCAAAATATATTTTATAAACATAAAATGACCAAAAGTAGAATTGAAACAATATAAAGATTATGTTTTATTAAAATACAGAAATCTAATTTGTTTAGTACATATTACTTTTGCCTCTGAATATTAGCTAGAATTTGGCAATTAGCCATGCTATCTCCAGTTCAAAATTGAAAGTTGCTTCTTTCAGCTATATTGTTACTACCTGTACTAAGTTAATAAAGCATGACTTTACTTACCATATTTACAGAATTCCTAACTTCCCCAAGAAGTTGCCCTCCAAAAGTCATATTTAAGTGTGCTGTAAGTATACTTTTTAGAGACTCAAATATATTTTTCCGTTACAACAGTATTATATGTAGTTACACAGATAGGCACCATGAAGACATTCATGATGCAGTATGAATTCATTATGAGGTATAACAGGAAGGCATAACCTCAATCAAACTTGATTTATTAATCACGGAAATTCTGAACTTGTCTCTTGCTGCTCTTAAATGGGTTTGTGGACCATATCTTTTATAGGAGTTTCTCATCTTTGTCAAGTATGTGGTATAATCCATATTATTTCTCCAGAATTATATTTTTTAAAGTTAAACATACAGAGGAGACATGAAGGTTTTGAGCTGTGAAACCAGTATTTGTAAGCACTTGTTAAGTGCCTTTCCAATTCCATTCAACAGACATTTATGAATTCTAATGTGTTAGGCACAACACCAAATCATTAATATCTTTCACTTACATCAGAGGTCCCCAGTTCCCTGGGTCAGGGACCAGTACCAGTTCCTGGCCTGTTAGGAACCAGGCTGCACAGCAGGAGGTGAGTGGTGGCTGGTGAGCTAGGGAGCTTCATCTATATTTACTGCCATTCCCCAGTGTTCACCTTACTGCCTGAGCTCTGCCTCCTGTCAGGTCAGCGGCACTAGATTCTCATAGAAAGCGAACCCATTATGAACTGTACGTGCAAAGGATCTAAGTTGAGTATTCCTTATGAGAACTTAATGTCTGATGATCTGTCACTGTCTCCCATCAACCCCAGATGGGACCGTCTAGTTGCAGGAAAACAAGCTCAGGGCTCCCACTGATTCTCCATTATGGTGAGTTGTATAATTATATTATTATATATTACAATGGAACCACAACAGAAATAAAGTGTGCAATAAATGTAATGCCCTTGAATCATCCCCAAACCATCGCTCCTTCACCCACTGCCAGTTCATGGAAAAAACTATGTTCCATAAAACCGATCCTTGGTACCAAAAAGGCTGGGCACCACTGACTTGTATCTGTTGATCCTCACTTTACCTCAAGAGATGGGTGTTCTTATTTCGATTTTAAAAATAATAAAGCTGAGGTTCAAAAAGTTTAAACAAGTGTCAGAATAGAATTTGAACCTAGATCTGCCTGATTCCTAGACTATGCCATGATTACCATTCTATGCTGCCTCTACTCAAGCAGTCCTTATCAACTGGTTTCCCAAAAGACCAATGACTGTAACTATTGAAACACCTTTGAAATACCTTTGAAACTCCATTTCAAACTGTTACAGAGAAAACCAACAAAATGGTTTTGTTTGTTTTTATATAGGTATATGGCTATTATTGATCCCCTGAAACCCAGACTGTCTGCCACAGCAACCAAGATTGTCATTGGAAGTATTTGGATTCTAGCATTTCTGCTTGCCTTCCCTCAATGTCTTTATTCCAAAACCAAAGTCATGCCCGGCCGTACTCTCTGCTTTGTGCAATGGCCAGAAGGTCCCAAACAACATTTCACGTAAGTTAATTCTCTATTATGATTTTCAATTCAGTTTATCAATCACTTAGGAAACTACAGATTAGGAACAACAATTAAACAAATAAGACACATTTCCCCCAGGGTTCATACATTATTTGGAAAAGGAAATATATAAAAATACTGTAATATAGTATTATTTGTATGTGGTCAATAAGTTTGTGTAAGTTACTAAGGTTTTTCATTGGAAATATGAGAATGTCTATGTGGGATGGTACTGGAGAGTTTCCTGATGGAAGTGATAAAAGATAAAAGCAATGTGCAAAGAAAAGCATTGTGTTATTGATTGAGAAATGAGTGAGAAGAAAGAAATCAAAGCCCAAATGTGTTGATTGCTCTTTTAGGGAGCTTAGTTGAATGGAAGGAGCACTCTAGTAAGTTATCTAATTTTATTTTAGTTTGATTTGGTTTATGTTCTTTTGCTTACAAGCAAAAAGCAGTAAAAACCCTCAACACTAGATTGAAAAGGAAATATTAATATTATAATATATGGTAAAATTTGGTTCATGTTTTATACCCACCTCAAATCAAGCAAAAAGGAATAATAATGTAATTGTGTAATTGTTTGCATTTTGTTTTTAAATTATAGTCATTTAAATTTTATTTCAATAAAATGCTTATTTTTCTATTTTACTCATCAATTTGTCCCTTTAAAAATAGCAAATGGTGCAAATAATGGTTGTCTTTTAAAGCAGTCATTTTATCTACCTTTGCTCTACCCAAAGTTCAGATTTTTGAACAAAAATATTAAGAAGCACTTATTTAAGGAAAATCAGGCAGTGCATATTAAACTGAGTACTATATGCTACTCATTATTATTAATACGTCTTAATTGTATGATAATGTTATCATCTGCAAATTATTTGTTGACTGAATTACTTCCTCATTGACTTTAAATCAATACTTAGTAATCTACTGAGAAACGGAAAGACAAGGATATTTAAGATTCACTTTACAAAGAAAAACCACTGGTATGGAGAAGACTGTTAAAACAAACTTCTAAATTACTTTAAAGCTGTCCAAGACAGTGAAATCCACACAAAAGATTGTAAAATTCTATTTGGGCTATTGTAACATGGCTTACTCTCCTTTTCGGCTCTAATTGAATTCTGATAATTTTGATTGAAAGCTACTAAATACCAGAATTTAATTTGATAATTTACAGCAGCATACTTCTGGTTTGACTACTATGTCAACATGTTTTGTTTTGTTTTTACCAAGTTAATAATGCAATCAAATGGACCGTGGCTCTGGAAAATTGCATGTAAATGTCTTTACCTGATTTTTTAAAATTGTAGTAACTTGTGGATTCATTATGGCTCAGAGTATCACTTAATTTTTTCCTCCCATTTGAATGAAAAACAATTTATGTATGTCTGATGTTGCAGCAATATAGAAGATAGTCCTATATAGGAGAAAATATATGCCAGTTGATTTGTTTATTCTATCCCTTCCCTTTTCCTCCAATGACACATTTAATTAGTTTAGCTAAACAATTACCAAGCAGAATACAAAGCAGTGGAAAGTCGTTCATCCTCAACCTCTAGGCAAGGAGAACATGTGTTTAACTGAGCCCTTCAACCCAGCTACAGTTTTCATATACCAAGTAAAGATTGACAAACATCAACTGGCAGCATTTGAAACATAAATATAAGTGACAATAGCATGATATTTTGATGGAATTTTGAGATGAATGTATAGAAATAATGTAGAAATAACTCTTGGTAGTTTTAGTTATGATTTAAAACTAAGCAAATGCAGTCCCCACTATTTCATTCCAATAAGTTTTCAGCATGTGTGTTTCTTATTTTTTGTAGTTACCACATTATCGTCATTATACTGGTGTACTGTTTCCCATTGCTCATCATGGGCATCACATACACCATTGTTGGAATTACTCTCTGGGGAGGAGAAATCCCAGGAGATACCTGTGACAAGTATCATGAGCAGCTAAAGGCCAAAAGAAAGGTACTGGTCCATGTTGTTTACCTAGCATTTGCATAGGCTATGGTACATCAGAAAGAAAAACAATATAGTCATGGCATGTTAATACAATATGATCTGATGCTCTACCCCTATTTTTAATGTCTTTGTTTTAATTTTTTTCTTTTCTTTTTTTCTTTTAGTTTTGTATAAGTCACTGTCTACATACTACATCAGTTTGCTATATAATAGTTACTTCATTACAGGAATACTTCTTAAAAAGTATCTTTTGTAAAGTATTCTTACTCTGCTGAAATTGCTAAAATTTTATCAAATTTCACTATTCCAGTTGATTGTATTTTTGCAACTCTGTCTTTCTTTGTCATTTATTGAAAAGAATGCCTCTGATGTATTCTATAATCTACTTAAAGCTTCTTTTATTCCAGGAATGACATCTCTTCTAGAAAGTCCAATAATTTCTAATAGATATCTAACTTTCCTCCATCCCCTCTTGTCTCTCTTTATTTCTCTCACTTTCTCTGTGTGTTCTTTCTCCTGATAAGACATTTTATATATATGTATGATTAAAGGATAAGGATTGTATTAATACTATTCTACAATTTATTGAGTGACATGAAAAAGGTTGTTTCTAATTTACATGAAACAAAAACATCTCTAAAAATATTATGTCTATATTTTACTATGATTATTTTTATTAAGATTTTTTCTACTACCATTATGCAACTAAATAAGTTAGATTTTTCATAAATTTGTGGAGTTAAAAGGAAACACATTCCATCCTTTTCTCCACAGTTGGTGTGTACCTAATGCATCTTGGAGAGGTTTTATCAAAAATAAATGAGTCCTACTGATTATGCCAATCATTATTATTTGTTTCATTTATGACTAATTTATTTACATAGTACTACTAGCAACACATGAACATTTCCTTTAAAAAACACTCAACAATCTCAAAAACACTTAGCTACAAAAACTCACTTAACAATGATCAATCAGGTTTTAAAAATGCAATGTACAAAATGGATTGCGTTTTAATAGTGCGTTTTCTCTGATATTGACAAATAATACTAGACCGTATTTATGTTTGGTTAACATTTACAATGATTTCTAGTATTTGAAAACAAAAAGTACAAATGAGCTTTTCCAGATCAATTTACTCATTTCAGGTTGTACAAAAATGTATCTACTATGTATGTAATTCAATTTTATTTTTCTTTCAAAAAGTTTTTCTTTTTTTTTTTTTCTTTGAGACGGAGTCTCACTCTGTGGCCCAGGCTGGAGTGCAGTGGCCGGATCTCAGCTCACTGCAAGCTCCGCCTCCCGGGTTTACGCCATTCTCCTGCCTCAGCCTCCCGAGTAGCTGGGACTACAGGCGCCCGCCACCTCGCCTGGCTAGTTTTTTGTATTTTTTAGTAGAGACGGGGTTTCACCGTGTTAGCCAGGATGGTCTTGATCTCCTGACCTCGTGATCCGCCCGTCTCGGCCTCCCAAAGTGCTGGGATTACAAGCTTGAGCCACCACGCCCGGCCAAAAAGTTTTTCTTAAAAATAATGTACATTAACAACCAAATGGCCTCTGGCACCTACAAAGGAATCCTAAAGTGAGGAAAGTTTCAAAAACATGGCCCTCCTACATGAACAGTATCTCTTTCCCCTTTGTAATTTCAACCTGCCTTATATAACATCTTGCTCACGTTGAAAGATACTCTCTTCTTGGGATAATTTCTTAGAGCTATATCTTAGGTATCATCACAGTAAATAACTGGTGTTATGTTCTGGGTATTTCAGAATAATTTCTCTATAGTACCTGCTTAGTTTCTGTCTTTTATTTCTTTCATATTAGTTCAGATTTTTTTAAACATTTCACTATGCACTCCTAAACAAATTAAAATAAACCCAGTAAATGTAAATTATAGGTTTTTTTTTATATGCATGTAATGTTTTTCTAGAAAGAGATAAAAGTTTAATCTGAGTGTTTCTTTTATTTTTGAATTCAGTGTCCCAGAGGGAACACAAAGGAAGAGGGATTTTTTTTTAATTTTGTCTCTATATAAATGGTGAGAGTAAGGCAAAACATTTCCTTTTGATTTCATTACTCCACAATTTCAAAGTAGAAATACTAATTCAGACTGGGAGTGTAACTCTTCTAGAATATTTCAAAAAAGTAAGACATTTTAAAGTTCCAGTATAAATGTCTTCCTCTTGGTTTGTATTCTAGGCTAAAATAATACGAAATGGCCCTTTATGTTATGGACTTCTCAAATAAATCTTTTTGTCCTTGGATTTCTTTTACAGTCAGTTATTGGTATGACCGTTGATATCTAGGCACTAATACACATATTGCTGAAAATAATCAAATTTTAAAATATAGCTGGCTCTTCTCTTAATTTTTTTCTTTTTATCTAAAATCAAAATATTGGTCTGGAATTGTTTAGAATACAGCTATTACTAGTAATCATGTTATTTTGAATTCATATGATTACTTGGGCCGTTTATTCACATGTAGTCTCCTAAAGAATACACCTTTGATATTACAGGTTGGACATGAGACATAAAAAAAAAGGCTCATGGCTACATGAGTGCAAACTAATCATGACTATTGGGAAAAACCATTCTATACACTACTCTGAGCCAGACTCTTAATTTTAAAAGACTACACAGGGTGGAGCAGGATGGTCAAATAGAAGCCTCCACTGATCATCACTCCAGAAGGACACCAAAGTAACAACTACCTACACACACAAAAAAAATCATTTCATAAGAAACAAAAATCATGAGAGCTCTCACAGTATCTGATTTTAACGTCATATAGCTGAAAGAGACACTGAAGAGTGTAGTAAAGACAGTCTTGAATTGCCAGTGACACCCCTATCCCATCCCCAGCAACAGCCATGTGGCATGGAGAGAGAATCTGTGCCCTTGGGAGAGAGAGCACACAACAACTGTTAGACATTGCTTGGAATTCAGTGCTGCCGTGTCACAGGAGAAAGCAAAACTGATCTGAATCTAGCTGATGTCTGTGCATAGAGGGAATATTTAATCCAGCCCTAGCCAGACAGGAGTCACCCATCCCATGGGTCAGAAGTTGAGTTCCTCCACGCCTCACCACAGTGGGCTAAAGTCCTCTGGGGCTCCAAATAAACTTTAAATGCAGTATAGGCCACCAAGACTGCAACTCCTACGTGAGTCATAGTGCTGTGCTGGACTCACAACCAGTGGACTTGGGTGGTGCACAACCTACTGAGACATCAGTGGGGCTGACTAAGGGAGTGCATGTACCACCTCCCCACAATCCCAGGCAGCAGGGCTCATAGGTTCAAAAGGGACTGGCTCCTTCCACTTGGGAAAGGAGACGAAAGAGTAAAGAAGACTTCGTTTTGCGTCTTGGATACTAGCTCAGCCACAATAAGATAGGGCACCAGTCAGAGTTATGAGGCTCCCTTTCCAGATTCTAGGTCCAGCATGACATTTCTAGACACACCCTGGACTAGAAGGAAACTCACTGCCTTCAAGAGAAGGACCCAGTCACAGCAAGACCCATCACTGGCTGACTACAAAGCCTTTGGGAGCTTGAATAACCAGTGGCAATACCCAGGTAGTACACCATGGGCCTTGGGTGAGCCTGAGACTTGCTAGCTTCAAGTGAGACTCAGCACATTCCTCGCTGTGGTGGCTACAGTGAAAAGCACCCTCTGCTTGAGAAAAGCTAAGGGAAAAGTAAAGGGGACTTTGTCTTCCATGTTAAGTAACAGCTCAGCCATAAGGAGGTAGAGCACAAAGTGGGCTCTTAGGGTCTCCGATTACAGACCTTGACACTTGGACATTTTTGGACCTAACTGGACCAGATGGCAGCCCACTGCCCTGAAGGGTGAATCCCAAGCCAGACAGCATTCACCACAAGCTGACTTAAAACACCCTGGGCCTTAAGTGAACATAGGTGGTAGTCTGGCAGTACTCCCTTGGGCCTGTGGCAGTGGTGGCCACAGGAAGGGTCCTCTGCCTTTGAAATGAAGAGGGAAGAAGGGAAACAACTAATTCTTGTGGTTTGAAGGTCAGCTCACACACAGTACAACAGAACACAAAATAAACTTCTCAGATTTTTTACTCTAGTCCCTGACTCCCAGACAGCACCTCTAGACCCACCTAGGAGGAACTCTGGACCCACCAGAACACCTCTGGATCTACCTGGGAGAACTTACCACCCTGAAGGGAAAGACACAAGCCTGGCTGGCTTCGACACCTGCTCGTTGTAGTATGCCAGCCTACAAGCATAGATGGTAGCCAGGTGGTGATGAAAACAGGCTTTGGGTGAACCCCAGTGCTGTGTTTGCTTAATGTGTGACCCAGTGCACTTCCAGTGGTGGTGACCACAGGCTGCTTGTGTCACCCCAACCAGCTCCAGGTGGCTCAGAACTGGAAAGGGGACTATATTTGGAAGAAAGTGAAGGAACAGAACAAGAGTCTCTGTCTAGAAATCCAGAGAATTCCTCTGGATCTTATCCAAGACCAACAAGGCAGTATCTCTGTGAGTCTGCAAGAACCACAGGCCTACTAGGTATGTGGTACACCCTAATGCAGATATGATCTAGATCACAACACCCAAGTCTTTTTGAATATCTAGAAATCCTTCCCAAGAAAGATGGGTCCAAATGGGGCTAGACTGCAAAGACCACAATAAATTACAAACTCTTCAATTCCCAGACACAGACAAACATACGTGCATCAAGACCATCCAGGAAAACATGACCTCATGCAATGAACTAAACAAGGCACCAACGACCAATTCTGGAGAAATAAAGATATATGACCTTTCAGACAGAGAATTCCAAACTGCAGTTTTAAGGAAACTCAAAGAAATTCAAGAGAGCACAAAGAAGGAATTCAGAATTCTATCAAATAAATTTAACAAAGAGATTAAAATAATTAAAAAGAATCAAGAAAAGTTGCTGGAGTTGAAAAATAGAATTTATATACTAAGGAATGCATTAGTCTTTTAATAGCAGAATTGATCAAACAGAAGAAAGAATTAGTGACCTTGAAGGCAGGCTATTTGAAAATGTACAGTAAGAGAAAACAAAAGAAAAACAAGGCTTGGCACAGTGGCTCAAGCCTGTAATCCGAGAACTTTGGGAGGCCAAGGTGGGCAGATCATGAGGTCAGGAGATCGAGACCATCCTGGCTAACATGGTGAAACCCCATCTCTACTAAAAATACAAAAACTTAGCTGGGAGTGGTGGCGGGCGCCTGTAGTCCCAGCTACTCAGGAGGCTGAGGCAGGAGAATGGCATGAACCCAAGAAGCGGAGCTAGCAGTGAGCAGAGATGGCCCCACTGCACTCTAGCCTGGGTGACAGAGCAAGACTCTGTCTCAAAAGTAAAAAAAAAAAAAAGAAAGAAAGAAAAACAAATAAAAAATAATGAAGCATACCTACAACATCTAGAAAATAGCCTCAAAGGGGCTATGTAATTTATACAAAAATCAGATCTGAACTATGAAACTACTACACAAAAACATTGGGTAAATGATCCAGGACATTGAACAAGGCAAAGAGTTCTTGTGTAATACCCCACAAGCACAGGCAACCAATACCAAAATAGACAAAAGGAGATCACATCAAGTTAAAAAGCTTCTGTGCAGCAAAGGAAGCAATCAGCAAAGTGAAGAGATAACCCACAGAATGGGAGAAAATATTTGCAATCTCTCCATCTGACAGAGTTAATAACCAGAAGATATCAGTAACTCAAACAACTCTGTAGGAAAAAAAATCTAATATTCCAATTAAAATTGGGCAAAGGATCTGAATCGACATTTCTCAAAAGAAGACATACAAATGGCAAACAAGCATAGAAAAGATGCTCAACGTCACTGATCATCAAAGAAATGCAGTTCCAAACTACAATGAGATATCATTTTACCCCAACTAAAATGGCTTTATTCAAAAGTCAGGCAATCACAAATCCTGGCAAGGATGTGGAGAAAAGGGAACTCTTATACTGTTGATGAGAATGTAAATTAACACAAACACTATGGAGAACAGTTTGGAGGTTTCTCAAATAAAAATAAAAATAGCACTATCATATGATCCAGCAATCCCACTCCTAGGTACATAACCAAAAGGAAGGAAATCAGTATGTCAAAGAGACATATCCATTGCCACGTTTATTGCAACATTATTCACAATAGCCAAGACTTAGAAGCAACCTAAATGTCCATCAACAGACGAATGGATAAACAAAATGTGGTACATATACACAATGGAGTACTTTTCAGCCATAAAAGAATGAGATTCTTTCACTTGTAACAACGTGGATGGAACTGGAGATCATTATGTTAAGTGAAATAAACCAGGCACAGAAAGATGAAGTTTGTATGGTCTCACTTATGTGTGGGAGCTAGAAATGAAAATAATTGAGCTCATGGAGCTAGAGAGTAGAAGGAAGGTTCCAGAGGTTGGAAGCATAGTGGGAAAGTAGGAGTGAAGGGAGGAGTGTTATTGGGTACAAAAATATAGTTCAAAGAATGAATAAGTTCCCATATTATATAGCACAACAGAATGACTACAGTCATCAATAATTTAATCGTATATTTAAAATTACTAAAAGAGTATCATTCAATTGTAATATAAAGGATAAATGCTTGAAGTGATGGATACCCCATCCTGATGTGATTATTATACGTTGCATGCCTGTATCAAAATATCTCATGTAACTCATAAATGCATACATCTACTATGTACCCACACAAATAAACAAAAAATAATGAAAGACTAGCAGATGCTGATTGAACTCCCAATTACTCGCGTACAAGAATACATAACAGCTGAAAAAATTTTAGGCTAGTCACGAGCAGACCTTTATAAATATTGAAGAGCATTGCTTCCATTTCTCTTTCTCCCACTATTTTTAGGAATTGTGGTCAATTTCAAACCTTGTGAATTATATTCTTTGAAGTATAGCCAGTTGAAATATTTCACTTTTTTATGTTATATAGAACCTAGCATATTTAAACTTTGAAGTAATATGAAACTTTTAGATAATTTTGGATTAACTACTCCCACTCAATTTTTATTATGCCCTGCTAAACTAGCAACAGTTTAAAAATAACGACACTGGTTTTAACTAGCACTAGGTAAAAAGATTAAATATTAACCTTGAGAAATAAGTTAATACTTTTAAAAATATTTCCTCACCATTAAAATTAGAGTGTTGAACCTCTTAAATGTAGCTGAGTATTTAACTTAAGAATCCCTATACTTTAAAGAAAATTATATTCAACTAATTTCAAAATATAGCATATTTTGAAAGCCTAGGCTAAGTTTAGTTCAATTTTTTCAATGATAATTGGTTACTAATCTTGTCAAAGCTCTCCTTCAAGAAATGTGTACTAGTCAATACATTACTATGATATTCAAGTTGGAAATTGAAATTACAATACTTCTATAAATTGTAAGAGAGAATGCTTTCTTAACATTATCCTGTTTGCTGAGAAAGTTATATTAATGCTTACATTCCAATTTGAGAATAATTTAGTATCTAGAAAAGGAAACTGATCCTTGTCAACTTTATTCTACTTATTAGTAGATAGTCAAAGATTATGGCTACCTTTTAAAACACTGGCTAAAATGCCGTGTATGAAAATCATTATTGAAACTATCTGTTTAAAATTATAACAATTATACAACAAAATTTGAAACTTTATGTCTTTACTTAATACACCGTACATTGGTATATGAAAAGTTGAATTTTAAATATCTAGTGTTCAACTCACAAACTGACTTAAAATACACTTAGAGCTTTAAAAATCTATTCTAGATTGATAGATCTGATAAGAATCTAAAATTTAATGAATCCCTTGCCTTGCTCTTATTCTGTACTAAAATCAAAGACTGTGTAAGAAGGAAATGAGTAGAGGAGTTAACAGATTTCATATTTAGGATATTTGGTAAAAGAAATTAAATAAACTATTTAATTGTCTTAGTCTTGCCAATATCATACTGTTTCCTAAATAAGAAAACTATAGATATCTTCTCAAAGTCATTTGTGATGCTTCTTAGAGTTAGCATCTTATTTATAGCTCACTAAATCCATATGACTACAATTTGAACTCATTCACTTTGGAAACAGAAAATATTTGCTATCCATCTCTTCTACATAGTATTTTCATAAATAAAGACTACTTACGTCTTTCCATCTCAGGTTGGAAGAAAATGTAGTCACATTCTCCTATAAATAATTTTAAAATCCTTGGCAATGACAAAATACATCCCAAAATATATGTGTGAGGGAAACAAATGAATCCCTACTGGCATCTTTGAGTAACTATCTATAACATTGGCCTTATACAACATAAATGCTACAAGACCAATGATTAATTAGCAAGATGGAAAGAGAATAAATTGTACTAATCAAGAGTTATATGAATTGGACATAAAACATAATATTTAAATGATTACAATTATAAAATGCATCAATAAGAAAAAAGAAGTGGTGTCTATATAGGCAATGGAAACAATGTGAATAGTTATACTATATCAGATCCACCTTCATTCATCAAAGATAATTTATTACAAATTCCTACTGTGGAAATGGAATAGACAAAGTTCATCTGAATTCAGGAAATATGTTTTCTAGTTTTCTGCTAGCATTGTGAATCGGGTAAAGAAAAATGAACTGGTTTCAAGTTGCATTAGTATTGGTTCAATGCCAAACTTCAGTATGTGTTGATAAAGAGAATTATCTCCACCTGAAGGAAAGTTTCTAAGAACATGCTGCAATGCTTTGCCCTCAGTACTAGTATGTTCAAATTTGATCAATAATAAAAATATCAATTCTTGGTCATGAAAGTAATTCTGTAGATACAGACAGACTATTAAATGACTGAATTAGGAACTAGCAAAGCCAAGAGCTCCGTGCCATGTGCATGACAGGTTGTGCATGCAGTGCCTTGGCCCCTCAGCTAACTAGAAAGAACAGGGTCTTGGATGTGAAAGATCCTTATATTCCTGTTCTTGCCCTGTCTAGGAGTAATCTTGATCATACGTATTTAACTTTATTATGCCCTGTTTGCTGAAAATTGTGGAGGTTTAAATAAGGTTGTGTGTAGGGAACTTTTGGAATTAAAATTGTGGTTCTAGTGCCTAGCACTGTATCTTTCACACAAGAGGCATTTAGTTCATGTGGATATTTGCCTTTTCTCCTAACATTTTGTGTCTTTTCCAACATAAAGAATCTCAAATTGGATGCAGAACTCATTTCCAGACATTAATGTCGGATTCTCCTTTTTTTCTTTTAATTAAGAATTTGTTCAGATGGCTGTAGATTTTGTCAAGATTTGTAGTCAAGATAATTACATTAAAGATAAAATCAGTTTCTAAGTGTCCTAAGGTTTTCTCTGGTTTTCTGTGCATTAATTGTAACAAGAAATATAAATGTCAAATTTCCTGTGGCTATATTCACCACAGTGACAACAACAGCAATAGCCACAGAGGAAATGGAGTCATTTTCCATTTTTCCTTCTCAGATTAAGCCTGTAAACTAAATCTCTTACTCTTGGAGAATATCCATTATAGCAAGTTGAACCAAGAATTTGATAGCACATTTCCTACTCTGTGTTTTAGTATTTACATCATATTTTATGCTATTAATCTGAACTTCTGCTTAACAGTTGTCTTCCTTAACTACCCTGCTTAGTGATCAATATAACACAACATGTACACATTTTCACATTTTTCTAAGAGACAGCTGGCTGTGCAGTATCAGCAGTAAATGTTCAGGGTAATTGAAAAACTGCTAAAATGCTGGCTTTGTGAAAAGACTGGAACTTTTGTCTGACTCTTTTTCCATACCAATTTATTTATCTTTATGTACTTTGTTGTAATAAAAAAAAACTTGAAATTACCCGTATGACTTAGACTTCCAATGTTAATACATCATGGAGGTGTTCAAGCTCATATATAATATACTTGTGATTTACCTATTTTTATGTCCCTCTCTCATTTCTACATTTTCAGGACACATTTCCACTTATTTCCATGCATCTTTCCTTAATAATTTGTCATAATAATGATTGTTATTCATATTATTATTAATCATAAAACCATAATATCTCCTTTTAAAAACTAATGTATTCTTTCTTTTAAAAAGACATGTTACCATCTTGGTATAAAACTAACATTTTAATAGTAAGTTTTCTAGGGAAATGAAAGTCAAGAACTAGAAAAAAATTTTAAATTTCTGTTATGTATTATGAAATATCTTCCCAAAAGAGAAAAACATTGTAAGAATTGTATATAGAAATCCATGATTATTTACCAATTATTTTTCATTCAGATATTTTGATAAAAGTTTTTATTTTGACTAATAAAAGCTTTTGTTTAAAAGAAAAATAGCTAAAAACACAACAAAGTCAGAAAACATCTGAAACTTCTGATGGGCTTGTATAATATTACCATATATACAATTCAGCTAGTGTTTCTAACTGAAACAATGAAGCTTAAAGAAAACTAATAGCTCTTTGCTAATTCTAGTAACTGTACCCCATCTCATGGTACAACTTGCAATCAGGAGAGCCTTCTACATCTGAGTTGTACATTGATTACCAATACCACATGCTTTAAACCCTTTGATTAAATATTCCTCCTGCTCTCTATGTGTGGCAGTAAACGTGAAACATTTTGAAAAGCCTAGAAAAGTTTTTAAATTTTTTTTGTGTGGTTTTCCAGTAATACTGAAGAAGTGGAAATGATTATTCCTTTTTAAAAAGATAAGAAAATATAAACATTTAGGATGAAATATCTAAAGCATTTCAGTGCTTGGCAATCATTTGAAAAAGTTTCTCTATCGATTATCTGTTAATACTACTCATTCTGCAAGTACAAGTTCGGGAGAGATGGAATCAGGTTCAAGCATCATGAATTTCTAGCAGGAAAATGAAACTCAGCATATGAAATCTATAACAACTGCCATCATTATCAATACTTCATGAAACATACACAGAGGCACACACACAATTGAGAATTATGTCAATTATTACAGATTTTATACAACCATTATATAGAGCTTTGACACATATTGTTGTACTCATCCTCACAAAACTCCTGGGAGTGAGGGCTGGTAGAAATTGTTATCCCTCATTTAACAAATCAAGAAACTGAAGCTCTGGGAAGTGAATGTTGCCCAAACTGACAGATAGTGCAAGTAGAGTTCGTTCCTACAGAATGCAAAACAACTGTTATCTCTACTACTTTGGACTGCAAAGAATTGGTAGCTACCCTTAGGCAATCTCTATCTCTCTCTCCCTCTCTCACAGTGTCTCACTCTGTCGCCAGACTGGCAATCTCTCCCCTGCTGAAATTTCCTGTTTATCATTCCATTCTACAGCCTGATTTACTCTAGAAAAGTGCTGTCCAATAAAAAGTTTTTCAGTGATAGAAATGTTCCATATCTGAACTATCCAACACAGTAGCCGCTAGCTGCATGTAGCTATTTAACACTTGAAGTATGGCTACCACAAAGGACTAAGTTTATTTTATTTTACTTTATTTTATTCCAGTTATGTAAGGTTAAATCTAAATAGCCACATGTAGAAGTGGGTATCATATTGGTCAGCACTGCTCTAAAAAGGCATAAAAACAATAAAACAAATCCAGCAGTTATTACAAAACCAGTGTTTACTCTCATTTATTGTGATAATGTAGTACAACATGAATACAATCAGAAAGTGCCATTAATTTTAACAAACATAGAAATTCACTTGCCTTTTTGAAATTTTGTGTTGATACATAATTATTGTATATATTTTTGGGGTACATGTGACATTTTGATACATGAACAAAATGCATGGTAATCTAATCAGTTAGTATATCCATCAGCTCAAAAATTATTATACCTTTGTGTTGGGAGCATTCCAAATCTTTCTTACAGCTATTCTAAAATGTGCAATAAATTACTGTTGCATATTTTACCATAGTCACCCTACTGTTATTAAACACTGGAATTTATTCCTTATATCTACCTGTATGTATGTATCCATTAATCAACCTCTCCTTAACCCCCCTCCATCCTACCCTTCCCAGCCTCTGGTAATCACCATTCTACTCTGTACTTCCATGAGATCGATTTTCACATAGCTCCCACATATGGGTGGGTACATACAATATTTGTCTTTCTGTGTCTGGCTTATTTCTCTTAGAATAATGTCCTCCAGTTCCATCCATGTTGCTGCAAATGGCAGGATTTCATTCTTTTTTATGGCTGAACAATATTCTCTTGTAGCAATACCACATTTTATTTAGTATTTGATGTTTCCTTTTTATAATTGACAATAATAATTTGTTAAAAAGCAACATTTTTTCTATTTTTATTCATTTTTAATTGACAAATAATAATTGTATTCTCTATTCCTTTTTAAAATTGACAAATAATAATTTTATACACTTATGAGGTACAATGTGATTATATATGTATTTACATATATAAATATGTATATCCATATTTTAGGATGATTGAATCAACCTAATTAACATATTCATCACCTCACATATTTATCATGTTTTGTTGTGAGAACATTTGAAATTTATTCTCTTAGCAATTTCAAAACACATAATATAGTCATCATGCTGTTCAGTAGACCCTGAAAACTTATTGTATCACCTATCTAACTGAAATTTTGTACCCTTCAATCATCATCTCCCATTCCCTCCCAGCATCACCTCTGGTAACCACCATTCTACTCTCTGCTTCTACTAGTTTGACATTTTTAGATTACACATGTAAGTGAGATTATGAAGTATTTGTCCTTCTGTGCCTGGCTTATGTAACTTAGCATAATGTCCTTCAGTTTCATCCATGTTATTGCAAATGGCAGAATTTCCTTCTTTTTAAAGGCTGAATAGTATTTCATTATGTATATATGCCACGTTTTTTATCCACTCATCCCTGATGTATACATTGGTTGATTACATACCTTGACTATTGTGAACAATGTTGCAATAAACTGGGAATTGCAGATATCTTTTGATATACTGATCTCAATTCCTTCGGGTATGTATACAGAGGTGAGATTTGTGAATCATATAACACTTGTTTAATTTTTAGCTTTCTGAGTGACCTTCATACTGCTTTACACAATGGCTGTACTAATTTACATTCCCAACAACAGTGTACAAAGAAGGGTTCCCTTTTCTCCACATTCTCCCCAGTACTTATCTTCCATTTTTTAAATAGCCATTCTAACAGGTGTGAGGTAATATATCATTGAGGTTTTAATTTGAATTTCCCTCATGATTAGTGATGTTGAACATTTTTTCATATATCAAAAGAATAATCTAAAGGCATCACACTATCTTATTTTAAAATGTATTACAAAACTAGAGTAATCAAAATGCCATGGTACTGGAATTTTAATAAAAACACACATAGACCAATGAAACAGAACAGTGAGCCCAGAAATGAACTCACACATTTACAATCAGTTGATTTTAACAAAGTTACCAAGAACACATAATTGAAAAAGAACAGTTTCTTCAATAAATGGTGTTGTGGGAAACATGCAGAAGAATAAAATTGGACCCTTATCTCGTAGTATATAAAAATCAACTTAAAATGGATTAAAGACTTAAATGTAAGCCTTGAAACTATAAAACTACTAGAAGAAAAAATAGGGGAAAAGCTTTATGACATTTGTCTGAGTAATGATTTTTTGGGGGTTTAGCCTCAAGGCACCAGCAACAAAAGCAAAAACAGACAAGATTTCATCAGACTAAAAAGCTTCTGCACAGCAAAGAAAACAATCAATAGAGCAGGGGTGTCCAATCTTTTGGATTCCCTGTGCCACATTAGAAAAAAAAGAATTGTCTTGGGCCACACATAAAATATACCAACACTAATGGTAGCTGATAAGCTAAAAGAAAAAAAATTGCAAAAAAAAAATCTCATAACGTTTTACAAAAATTTATGAATTTGTGTTGGGCCACATTCAAAGCCATCCTGGGCAACATGGCAGCTGTGGGCCACGGGTTGGACAAGTTTGCAATAGAGTAAAGATACAACCAATGGATTAGGAGAAAAAATTTGTAAACCATACATCTTATAAGAGGTTAGTATCCAAAATACATAAGGAATTCAAACAACTAAAGAGCAAGAAAACAAGTAACTTGATTTTAAAATGGGCAAAAGAACAGACATTTCTCAAAAGAAAGTATGCAAATGGCCAACAAATATGTGAAAAAAAGCCACTCTACATCACTAATCATTAGGGAAGTGGATATTGTTCTCTGTTCTTATTACAAGGTTAGGAGTATTTCAACTGAATTTTGCCACAAGTAAGATTTCCTTTGCCAAAAAAAGCCTTTTTAAATGTCTTGCGTTTCTGACATTGTACATAACACAGCATATATACATACATATCTTTGTAATATTTTATAACGGGGTAAAACATAAACCACAGGGTCAGATAGCATAGTTTGATTCTTGCATTGTCAGTTACTGGTTTACTACATCTTAATATCTCACCCTCCATTTTCTTATTTATAAAATACTAAAATAATATTTTTATTGCAATGTTTTGATGAGGGTTAATCTAGATAATATATATGTCAAAGTGTCTGGTTCCTAATGTCCATAAATATGCAAATCCAATCTGCACTTACTTTGTCCTATTCATGAAACAAATATAAACCTAATTATGATTGTTAATAAAAAATAATGCTTATGATAGGTCTAGAAACACAGTTAGCATTGATTGGTACTTATTATGTGCCATACACCTTATTTAGGTTTAGATAGATTAGACATTGAATCCTTATAATTGCATAAGGAAGACATCACTGTTATTTTCATTTTACAGATAAAGAAATAATTAGAACGGTTGAGTAACTTGCCTGTTTTATTTAACAATAGGGTCAGGATTTGAACCCAGAAAGTCTGATTCTAGAGAATGTGTTCTTTATCTCCGTATTACACTGATTATTTCTGTACTTTACTCAAGAAGGAAACAAAAAATAAGATAAAGTATTTCTTTATGTATTTAATTACCAGTACCATATTGTATTATTTACATATACTGAGTAAAAAGGTTTTTGTATGGTAAACTAACCAAATTGTATAACATCATTTCTAAAGAGAAAACATTTTCCAATATCAGCAATCAAAATTCGTCTAAGTACCAGCGTCAACTTAAAACTTAATTCTCTGAAATAAACTCATGAGTAAGCCAGGTCTGCACATACCTACCAAAGTGAGATGCACTAAGGTAAAATCTGTGTTTTGATTGATTAAAAATTGTAAATCAGCTCAATACATAGTATTTTGTGTTTTTTAGTTCAGATGGGTTTGTTTTCTAACATTCAACAGGTCTTTTGCTACATACTAAATTAAAACAATACATAAACCCCCTTAACAGATTCTCCTTAGTTAATTAACCTAAATCATACTGAGAGTAATTAATGGTTGTATTGCAATGAAAACAACTCTACAGTAAATACATTGTTGTTGTTAAATCTTAGTAAACATACATAGATTTAACTGTTTATTTTTTGAGAAAATCTGGATTCTTAAGCCAAATGAGCACAAAGTTTTATGTGTGCATATGAGAGAGGAAGAAGGATGAGGGAGGGGGAGAAAGAGAGAGAGACTGTGTTAGGAAGGAGAATGATGACACAAAGCAAAAGAAAGGAAAAGTTTATAGTATAATGGAAAGAGAATTGAAATTCAGGACTGCTGGGTGCTAGACTGGTACTGATTCAGTAATATGTTGGTAGGATCATCATTTTTCTCTAGGCTCATTAACTTATTCATAAAAGAATAAGACAGAACTACCTCTAAGTTCTCTTCCAATTATAGACATCAATGATTGAGATTCATCAAATATTTACTCAACATCTAATGTGTACCAGGCATTGTGCACAAGTGATTTTATTTAAATCTTACAAAAGGGTTTATATTTCAAGCCATAAATATTAGTTGGCTAAGCTCACAAAAAATTCTTAGTGGGTTCCGTGCACTTGATTTTGGTTAGAGCCAAAGTTTTCTGTCACACCATTGATGTTAAGCAAGTCAACAAAGCTACCCACTTTATGTTAAGCATGGGAAGGCTTAGAAGAATCCTTCACAATCAGGCTCTGAGTTGTCTGCAAGTTATGTTTTGCACAGGGGTAGGAGTGGGAAGATGCACACCTAAGTTCAGTTTAGCATGGAGACCTCTCCCCTCAAAAATGGAAGTTCTTCTTTCAGTTGATAAGACTCCAGTCCCTACACTTCTTTCTCTTCAATCTCAGTCATTGCTCCACCTCGTTCCTTCCTCTTCCACCCTTAGCCCTATCTAGTTGTCAGAAAGAAAATATATATGTGCTTTGATCTACATTTAGGCAAATCTTTTAGTGGGAGATAAATCATTGATATTGAGAGTATTAAATCATACTTATAGTACAATGTCATGTTTATATGTAGTAGTTTTGTCTCCATTACTCATACAAATATGTATATATATGTGCACATATAATGTATGTAATATATTTGTGTGCACAGACCCAGCACATCAAATGGTGAAGCAAGCAAGTCACAATGGAGAATGAAACTAGCTCAGAATCTTTGATTTAAAAAATTCCCAACTCTAAAACCTTTTGTAGCACAGCCTACACATTATTTTATTTTACACTCCCAACAATGCTCTGGATTAGATAGAAAAGGTGTTATCTTACTTGAGAGATGCATAAGCAAATAAGGAAGATGAAGCTGGAGAAACTAACGGTGAAATGGAAAGCGATAAATGTGAAAACCTTTTAAAATAATCACCAGAGTTGGGTTACTATTAGCTATGGATATTGAGAGACTGGAAGTGAAAAAGTTCTGTTTTAAGATGAATTGCTAAGAAAATGAGGACACTATTGACAGAAAATAGAAAGCAATTTCTGTGCAAAAATCCAGCAATTGTTGAAGAAGGTGAATTCACTTTAGGAAAATCCAACAAGGTGAAATAGCTTATGTGCAGCAAGAGGTACTTTACAGTTTATGCTGATGAAGATGACAACTGATGGCCATTTATGAACAGAGATTCATATCAATGCATTCTGTACTCTGATTATAAATGTTCATGAAGAGAACAGCATTCTATTACACCCTTTAAATGGCAAAATAATAGCTAGTATAGCTGCACCACCTACTAGGTATTGTGAGCACACATTTTTCTTCTCACTGTTTATGTTTCTTCCTCCCAATCTCATTCCCCCAACCTCCTGGAGGCCAAGTCAGAGGAGCAGAGAAAAATCATTTTGCCAGAACTATTGGCTTCTATTTACATTTATCTCATTTGAAGTTTTTATTTCTAATTCAGTAAAAGAAAGATTTTTGAGCAATGCAGAAAATTCCATTGATGTCATTGTTCCTCTTTATTAGAGGTTACTAGTTAATAACAGATTAATAAAATATCCTTTGGGAAAAAAACAAATTAATGACTAATAGCTTACGCAGTAGCTTTTGTGCTCTCAAAAGTAAAAGGGTAAATGCCACCTGCCTTCTAGTCCTATTTAGTTTTGCATTATATATATAAGCAGCTTGTATTTGTAACTATGTGTAATCTCTAAGCTTCTGATCTTTTGTGAGCAGAAGATGAATTTCTAGGTGCTTATTTCACATGGTGATAGATCGATTGGTTCTGACTCATATTTATGTACTTTCTTCAGCTTCTATTTTGAAAGACTTGCTTTTTTAAAAAAAAAAGAACTAACTAAAGTTGGGAATATTTGTGGTCATAAAACAGAACAAATGCAACAAACCTATGAAGGAATTAAACTCCAAGACAACAGGCTCAGGAAAACACCTGGCTATTTTTTAAACGATTCAACTGAAAATAGAAATCAGCTCATTTAAATTGCAATGACCTGGATAAGGTTAGAGACTATCATTCTAAGTGAAATAATTCATGAATGGAAAACCAAACATTGTATGTTCTCACTGATATGTGGGAGCTAAGCTATAAGGACACAAAGGCCTAAGAATGATACAGTGGAGTTTGGGGACTTGTGGGGAAGAGTGGGAGGGTTGAGGGATAAGAGACAATAAATAGGGTGCAGTGTATACTGCTTGGGTGATGGGTGCACCAGGGTCTCACAAATCTCCACTAAAGAACTTACTCATGCAACCGAACACCAATTGTACCCCAATAACTTATAGAAAAATAAAATTTTAAATAATAAAATAAAAAAATTAATTTGCAGTAAATAAGCTACCCCACAGGACTCTGTTAGTTTATTCATTTAGCCCTTAAGATTACAAAATCTACATGCATTTCTGTCAAATGCTCAATGTTTCTTTATTTAGTAAATTACTTTTAATTATAATAAGACACATATTTAAGCATTGTTAGCCAAATACATTATCTAATTTAGTAGTGTCATCAACACTAAAAGATATTATTATACTCAGCTATCTGATGATATAACTAAGGCTTAGAGGGTGTGTCCAGAAAGCAAAGGAATCTAGTTTGGAATCCAGTCTAACACTAAGGTCTAGGAACTGCATTGTAGTTAATGTCAGTAAAAGAGGGATAAAAAGATGTCAGGAAAATAATTAATAATATGATAATATCATCATACTAGCACTTTCTAATCTTTTATACAAGGTGTACTCAATACGTAAGTTTTCAGAGAACAAATTTATTCTTCCTTCTATAAATTATATCCTTCTAGTTCTGTTGTCCATATCACTTAGAGTCATCTTGCCCCCTTTGATTATGAATATTGTGGTTACATTTACAGGGCACTGTTAGATTTTATATTTAATGCTAAAATGATCTTCTGCCTTTCTGTACAGATTCTCTTTTCTGGAAATACATTGGTCCTTGCTCTTCAATGTATTGATTTATTCTTTCTTCATAAGCTTTCATCCAACTTTCAGTGCACTTTTTAAAATGACAAGATTTCTTTTTTTTCTTTACCTAAAAAAAAACAAAAAAAAAGAAAAAAAAGAAAAAACAGAATACATGTGCAGAATGTGCAGGTTTGTTACCTAGGTATATGTGTGCCATGGTGGTTTGCTGTACCTTATTGACCTATCCTCTAAGTTCCCTCCCCTCACCTCCCACCCGCCAACAGACCCTGCTGTGTGTTGTTCTCCTTCCTGTGTCCATATGTTCTCAATGTCCAGCTGTGCCTTATAAGTGAGAGAGAACATACGGTGTTTGGTTTTCTGTTCCTGTGTTAGTTTGCTGAGGATAATGGCTTCCAGCTTCATCCATGTCCCTGCAAAGGACATGATCTC
Organism: Colobus angolensis palliatus; assembly: GCF_000951035.1. Taxonomy (NCBI): domain Eukaryota; kingdom Metazoa; phylum Chordata; class Mammalia; order Primates; family Cercopithecidae; genus Colobus; species Colobus angolensis. Next base: position 4,470,050 of record NW_012115344.1, on the reverse strand, counting down.
ATTTCTTTTTGTGGCTGCATAGTATTCCAGTGTGTATATGTACCACATTTTCTTTATCCAGCCTGTCATTGATGGGCATTTGGCCTGGTTCCATGTAAAATGACAAGATTTCTATCAGAATTTGTTTCAATGTTTTCTGTCTCATCTGATAAGCTAAATTCATACAAACATTATTGTCTTTTCCCTCTCCTAAGACTAATTCACATTTCTAAATGTAGTCCATGTTTCCCTATTTTATCTTGATTATTTTTAATATATAGTTAAATAGTTTTAACTAGGCTATTTGTGAATATTTGGAGTATTCACTTTAGCAAATGATACCATATTATCTAATAACCATTTATGATTCTTTAGTTTACAATTAGACCCCATATAAAAATAAGTTCGCGTAGCTATTATAATAGACTTAAAAAATAGAGGAAAGAATAAAATATGCCAAAAATAGGTTGAATTGAAATGATACTTGGTTTAAAAAAAAAAGGAAAGTGTTTTATCACAAACAAATTCTAGGATCTACTGTAGAACACTGAACAAAAGCTGTGCTTTACTCACCATTGTCTTCTCAGTGCCTAGCATAATGCCGGATGGATGGAGTTTTGTGAATCAACCAGCTTCTCATTTTACAGATGACATAATGTACAGCCATGTGATGTGATTTGCTTAAGATCAGAATTGTTATAAACAGGAAGAGCCAATTCTGGATTCTAGACTTCCTAAGTTCCAACATGGTACTCAGCTCTTCGTCCCAGCACACAAAGGAAAGATTATAATCTGAATCTTCCAGACAAAGTTAATGTCTTCAGGACTCCATTAATTCCCTCAGGACTGAAAGTAAGGTCTATTTACCTTACTGCTAAATGAATTAAACTTTTCTGGAAAGTTTCCATAGTTCACTAAATACTTTATTAAATATTTATTTGCTCTGCCACAAGTAAAATAATACATAGTAAGATTTTTATTGTATAGATTATTGATATCATATGCAGTAAACTAAAAATTCTAATCAGTATAAAGGAAGTATACCATGCATTTATTATTCATTTTTTTTGTGTGCGTTATACTTTAAGTTCTCGGGTACACGTGCACAACGTGCAGGTTTGATACATAGGTATACATGTATCATGTTGGTTTGCTGCACACATCAACTCATCATTTACATTAGGTATTTCTCCTAATGCTATCCTTCCCCCAGCCTCCCAAGCCCCCGACAGGGCCGGGTGTGTGATGTTCCCTATCCTGTGTCCCAGTGTTCTCATTGTTCAATTCCCACCTATGAGTGAGAACATACTGTTTTTGGTTTTCTGCCTTGTGATAGTTTGCTGAGAATAACAGTTTACAGCTTCATCCATGTCCGTGCAAAGGACATGAATTCATCCTTTTTATGGCTGCATAGTATTCCATGTGTATATGTGCCACATTTTCTTAATCCAGTCTATCGTTGATGGACATTTGGGTTGGTTCCAAGTCTTTGCTATTGGGAATAGTGCCACAATAAACATACATGTGCATGTGTCTTTATAGTAGCATGATTTATAATCCTTTGGGTATATACCCAGTAATGGGATTGCTGGGTCAAATGGTATTTCTGGTTCTACCCTTGATTTATAATCCTCTGGGTATATACCCAGTAATGGGATTGCTGGGTCAAATGGTATTTCTGGTTCTAGATTCTTGAGGAAGTGCCATACTGTCTTCTACAGTGGTTGAACTAATTTACACTCCCACCAACAGTGTAAAAACGTTCCTATTTCTCCACATCTTCTCCAGCATCTGTTGTTTCCTGACTTTTTAATGATCACCATTCTAACTGGCATGAGATGGTATCTCATTGTCATTGTGATTTGCGTTTCTCTGATGACCGGTGATGATGAGCATTTTTCTTGTGTCTGTTGGCTGCGTAAATGTCTTCTTTTGAGAAGTGTCTGTTCATATCCTTTGCCCCCTTTTTGATGGAGTTGTTTTTTTTTCTTGTAAATTTGAGTTCTTTGTAGATTCTGGATAATAGCCCTTTATTAGATGGGTAGATTGCAAAAAATTTTCTCCCATTCTGTAGGTTGCCTGTTCACTCTGATGGTAGTTTCTTCTACTGTGCAGAAGCTCTTTCGTTTAAGTAGATCCCATTTGTCTATTTTGGCTTTTGTTGCCATTGCTTTTGGTGTTTTAGTCATGAAGTCCTTTCCCATGCCTATGACCTCAATGGTGTTGCCTAGGTTTTCTTCTAGGGATTTTATGGTTTTAGGTCTAACATTTAAGTCCTTAATCCATCTTGAATTAATTTTTCTATAAGGTGTAAGGAAGGGATCCAGTTTCAGTTTTCTACATATGGCTAGCCAGTTTTCCCAGCATCATTTATTAAATAGGGAATCCTTTCTCCATTTCTTGTTTTTGCCAGGTTTGTCAAAGATCAAATGGTTGTAGATTCGTGGTATTATTTCTGAGGCCTCCATTCTGTTCTATTGGTCTATATACCTGTTTTGGTACCAGTACCATGCTGTTTTGGTTACTGTAGCCATGTAGTATTGTTTGAAGTCAGGTAGCATGATGCCTTCAGCTTCGTTCTTTTTGTTTAGGGTTGTCTTGGCAATGCAGGCTCTTTTTTGGTTCCATATGAACTTTAAAGTACTTTTTTCCAATTCTGTGAAGAAAGTCATTGGTAGCTTGATGGGGATGGCATTGA
>NW_012115344.1:4410910-4465336 GCF_000951035.1 Colobus angolensis palliatus | reverse complement strand
TCTTTGTTCTCATTGGTTTCAAAGAACATCTTTATTTCTGCCTTCATTTCGTTATGTACCCAGTAGTCATTCAGGAGCAGGTTGTTCCGTTTCCGTGTAGTTGTGTGGTTTTGAGTAATTTGCTTAATCTTGAGTTCTAGTTTGATTGCACCGTGGTCTGAGAAATAGTTTATTGTGATTTCTGTTCTTTTACATTTGCTGAGGAGTGCTTTACGTCCAATTATGTGGTTCAATTTTAGAATAAGTGCAATGTGGTGCTGAGAAGACGTATATTCTGTTGATTTGGGGTGGAGAGTTCTGTAGATGTCTATTAGGCTGCTTGGTACAGAGCTGAGTTCAAGTCCTGGATATCTTTGTTAACCTTCTGTCTCATTGATCCATCTAATATTGACAGTGTGGTGTTAAAGTCTCCCATTATTATTGTGTGGGAGTCTAAGTCTCTTTATAGGTCTCTAAAGACTTGCTTTATGAATCTGGCTGCTCCTGTATTGGGTGCATATGTATTTAGCATAGTTAGCTCTTCTTGGTGAATTTATCCCTTGACCAAAACGTTTTTTAAAATATTATTTATTTATTTATTTATGTATTTTTTAGACCGAGTCTTGCTCTATCGCTCAGGCTGGAGTGCTGTGGCATGATCTCGGCTCACTACAACCTCCACCACCCAGGTTCAAGTGATTCTCATGCCTCAGCCTGCTGCGTAGTTAGAATTACAGGCGTGCACCACCACACCCAGCTAATGTTGTTGTTGTTGGGTTTTTTGTTGTTTTTTGTTTTGTATTTTTAGTGGAGACAGGGTTTTGCCATGTTGGCCAGACTGGTCTCGAACTCCTGACTTCAGGTGATCAACAATCTTGGCCTCTCAAAGTGCTGGGAGTACAGGTGTGAAGCACCAAGGAAGGATTAGCACAACTGAAATACCTAGACGGTGTGCTGTTGTTGTTGTTGTTGTTGCTTTTGTTCTGTTTTTTGCTTTTTTGAGATGGCGTCTCGCACTGTCACTCGAGCTGGAGTGCAATGGCCTGATCTCGGCTGATTGCAACCTCCGCCTTCCAGGTTCAAGTGATTCTCCTGCCTCAGTCTCCCAAGGAGCGGGGACTACAGTCGCCCACCACCACGCCCAGCTAATTTTATTTTATTTTATTTTATTTTATTTTATTTTATTTTATTTTTGGATTTTTAGTAGAGATGGGGTTCTGCTATGTTGGCCAGGCTGGTCTCGAACTCCTGACCTCATGATTCGCCCACCTCAGTCTCCCAAAGTGCTGGGATAACAGGCGTGAGCCACCGCGCCCAGCCCCGCCACAAGTAAAATAATACATAGAAACCTTTGGAAACTTTTTATTATATAGATTATTGATGTAGTATGTAGTAAACTAAAAATTCTACTCAGTAAAAAGAAATTATACCATGCATTTATTACTCATTATAAAGTTACAAGTTCCCTTAACCTTAGACTATACTGAAAACAACAACAAACACAATGCCTGCTTTCTTTCATACTGGAGAAAACTACTTCAATGTTTTGTAGTACTATATTTATCAACATCGAATATAAATTACCTGGCCATGTAAAATAATTACTAAAGAGGTACAGTTAACAGAATGATGAATAGCAAGGGGTATACGCAGGTTTAAGTGTTGCGTATCTCCATGGCTTATTTGCTAGCCTACACATATTCCCACAAGCCTCCCATTCCGCTCCAGGCCCTTAGCTGGTTACACCAGCTATGCGTCTTTTTCCTAAACACAAAAATTCTGTTTTAAAAAATAATAAAAGTCCACATAAAGAACAGGCTTTTTTGTCTTAGTGTCCTTTTGGTTGACAGCTAAGATCCAGGGGTAACATATGACAAGCCTCTCTCTGATGGAGGTAATTGGTAAAAGATACCAGATTAAATTAGTTCTTTCAACCACAGAAGCACCTATGTAAATTACACATGTATATGACTCAACATGGATCCACCTAGGTTGAATAACAATACAAACGTCAGTTCATATCTGTCCCATATGATTTCGAGGGTGATGAGGTGATAGGGAGGGAAAGGCAAAAAAGAGAGTTTGTTAGAGCTGCCATAACAAAGTATCACAGACTGGGTGGCTTAAACTATAGAAATTTATTTTTCCACTGTCTTGGAGGCTAGAAGTCCAAGATCAAAGTGTAGACTGGGTTGATTTTTCCCGAGGCCTCCCTCCTTGGCTTGTAAAAGGCTCTATCCCTCTGGGATCTTCATGTAGCCTTCCCTTCGGGTCTGTGTCCTAATCTCTTCTAATAAAGCACAGTTATTTTTGGATTAGAGCTCAGGTATGTGATCTCCTTTTACCTGAATTGCATCTTTAAAGGCCGTATCTTCAAATTCAGTCACAGTGTAAGGTACTGGGAGTTAGGACTTCAACAAAAAATTTTTAGGAGGATGCAGTTCTGCAGGTAAGACAGAGGTTATTTAAAGTCTTTAGATATTGATCTCTTTGATCTAAGTCAGCTCATAGATTCTGGTAGCTTCCTGGCACCAAGGAGGAATTCTGCTCTGATATGAAGATACAGGTTTCATGGCAAGTGAGAGTGCTACTAAATGAAGGTAGAATTATAACCCCTCCCCCCAACTCCCACATCATTCTAACAGGTTTATTCTTTAGCTGAAAGAAAATTGAGGAAAGTATTTTTCTGCTGGCCTGACTTTAATATTTTACTCCTTTTGTTCATCCCTACTTGGCAGTTTGTTTTCCACTTTCCCTTGCATTTCTATTTCTCTTCGTCTATCCTTGCCTTAGAGGAAACAGTTCATTACCAAATTATTTCACTTCTTCATTTGTACGTAATCTTTGTAACAAGGGACCAAGTTTTTAATGTGCCTAGCACGACACCTACCTCCCACCAAGGGAGCACTCTGTAAATGTTTCATAGTCCTTACACGTTTTATACCATTCAATTCCCAGTAATATTCAGTTTTCATTTATCATTATCTATGTAAACCAGATTTTGGCAGCCTCCATGTATATAACTTTTTAAATTTTCTCATATGTCCTTAATGAAAAGTGTAAATTTACTGAGGATTTTGTAGATTAGTCCAAAAGGAGAATTTGTCTCTCGCAGCATAAAATTCCTTTCAACATTTCTTCTGAAGTCAGTTCTGAGGCAATTGCGTGTTTTTCACTTTTTTAATATCCTTCTCTCTTTTCTTCTCCCTCTCTACATTTCCCTGTCTTGCTGCTCCCCCTTGATCCATTTCTCTGATCCAGAAACGTCATTCACCCACAATTTTTAAAGACAAATTTAGAATTTTTCTGACAATTCAAACTGTAGCCTTGTTCCTATAACTCAAACAATTCCAAATTTCCAAATACCTACCCACATCCGTTACCCTACTCAGAAAACAAAATATCCTCCATGTACCCACATTTCAATCTCCTTCAAGTCAAAAGGGAATTACAAATAGAAAAACAATGTTTTGTCTTACAAACCGTGTTATACAAATGCTTTACTTCTGTAATTCCAATTACATGCTGTAAATCTTTTCAGATTTCTTTCTAACACTATTTTCATTTTTATTTCATTTCAAGAAAGATTTCGGGGAGACTTTCTTCTACTACTTTGCTTAAGTTGCAACTTCCAAAGTGCTATGATTCTCTATATACCTATATACTTTACTTGGCATATTTCCAAATTCATGGCTTTGTTGAAATCATTTGTATGCCTCTAAGACCTGTGTTTAATCTTTTCTTTTATTTGAAAACACTTAGAACTAGTGGAATAATGCATTCTGATTACTTTATCCCTTTTGATTCTCAGGTATTATCTTCAGATTATTTCTGCCTCATTATTTCATCATTCTTCAGAAAGATGTGGGAGCCTTATATAAATCTCTAAAATAGGAATTTCTAAAGCCTCTTGCTGTACCGTCTAAGCCCAGATGAGGAAAATCATCTTTGCTAACACCCTAAAGGAACATACATGCTTTATATACTAAATCTGCCAAGAAAAAAAGCATCATAAATGAGAACAACATAGAAAACAGTAATTGCATGCCTAAAGGGAATAGGAACTCAAATATTAATTAGAATAAGCAATGGGTCCTTCAGATGTTACCCATGTGGATTAAAAGGCAGAAGATCAAGTATGAAATAATTCTCTTCATATAAAGTTTCTCATTAGAAATTAAAAACTGATGAGTGATGGTCACAAGTTGATATGTCACAGTTAACCTAGCTTGAAGAATGTAGTATGTTTTATTTTAAAACAAGAAATCCTGGAAAACTAGAAGTCACTGTTTTATTTACATTATTCAGAATATAAGTCAGGTCTCCATCATCCCAACATGAGTCTACCTTCTAGCTGTGAGATTTCATGGAGCATCTCCTAGGAAATTTCATTGCCAAGCAAGAAATTTTTGCAAGAAGGCCTACGCATAGAGACCTCTGAATCCAGTAGTATGAGGCAATAAATAAATCAACTTATATTTATTTAGGCATCACCTGTAATACATTAAATGGGAAATGCTATGCCTTAAAATTCAGTTTCTATTGCTCTCTGGTCTTCCTATAAGACTGCCTAGGATTTAGGCAGTCTTGGGCAAGTGATGCAAAAATAAAGGATTTAACCCACACCCTCCTTAAGTCCCATAACCTAAAATGGGTCACATAGTTCAGATGCATTTTGCTATAGTCATCTTATCAAATTTTTATAAGGCACAAACGTGGCTGTTATAGTCTATGATTACAAGCCAAAATAAATTTTGCCATAAAATAAGAAGAAAACTATTTTCCAGCACATGAATTTGTTAATTAAAAAAAAATTAGAGGAAAATCCCAGGGTATCTGTCTTTGCATAATTTAACAGCATAAATCAGATTCTCATCTCTCTGAAATGTATAGCTTTGCAAATATATTTGATCCAACTAAAGTACCAGATTACAATAGTTGAGTGGAAAAAAAGTTTATAGTTTTATTTGTATAAATTTTAAACATAAGTATAAAGGATTTATGTGGTTATTTTAAATCTTCACAGGAGGGTAAGATAAATACATTATTTTAAATATTGTATTATTTAAGTCCTCCTGGGAGGAGGAGGACTTAAAATAAATACATATTTTAAATATATTATTATTTAAATTGATACATTATTTTAAATACATTAGGTAGGTGTACTCCAGTTGGAGGACAGGTAGATCCAGGAAATGACCTCATGGCATTTTCATCTTTTAAATTTTGCCCTCTGATTCATTTTGAGTAGAACTTTAACATGCATTTCATTTTATTTTTGGAAGTGTAGTTTCTTAAAATTGAGTGAATGCCCTTCTCCAACCACCTTGACATTGGTCTCCTCTGGGTCTGATAGCTGCTTGTTACTGAGCTCCATAACTCCACAGTATCTTCTCTGGTACCTGAATAATTCCTAGTATTGAATTTTGGATTATTTTTTATGTGGGGGTTGGAGGTTCAACTGGCCACATATTTTTGACTAGACTCACTTTGAACCCCTCATCAAGCCTCTGCCATCTTTCACTGGTTTCTATCTTTTCGCTTCCTTCATCCATTCATTACCAATATTCTGTATCCTTGGCACTTCCTTCTCAAGAGTAGTCCTCCATCAATGAAACCAACTACCTTCTGAACCATGACCTGTTTCACTTCACTATGTTCTCTCTCAAAATGTAAATATGCTCACATCCCTTTGCTGCTTCTCTTATCAATCCTTTACTCCTCTGATTAATTCTCTGTGACTTCCAACACACCATTCCACTGAAACTACCCTTGCCAAAGTTACCTTTGACTTCTTTGTTCCTAAATTCATTGGATGTATTCAGTCCTTGGCTAGATTGAAGGAACAGACACCCTTTGGTCACTTCCCATTTGAGAAGTCTCCCTGTCCATGGCATTGGTGTCTTTTCTCTCTGCAGATCATTCCCCTTCAGTCAACGTTTTTGGCTTTTCTTCTTCTAACAACCACTTAACTGCTACTCTTTACCCAAAGTCCCATTCTTTATATTTTTATACTTTCATTTAAGATCTCATTTGGATAATCTCATCTCCCAGGATATCAACACCCTTAAAAATTACTTTCAAATCTACATTTGTATTATGCCCATATCTAGATTTCTCTAGGTTTAGGCTCTGAGCTTGAGATTAAAATTTTATTAACCACCTCTCACTCCAAATCTGTGTGTAGTAGACACTTCAAAATAAGCTGGTAAAAACTGAATAACAATTTTTGCTCTGAAATGCTTGTTTCCATTTTATGGAATATTCTTAATATCCATACAGTGGTCCAGACAAATAATCTGGAAATAATCTATTACTTCTCCCTTTCCTTAATCAATGTTCAATCAATGACAAGGACCTTCAAATTAACTCTAAATGTACTCAAATAGTAACTTTCTTCTTTCCTAAGCCTTTTCTCCATTCTTGTTTAGAACTACATAATTCTTTGTCTGGATTTATAAAAATCTTCTGCCTCTCTTATATTCTACTTAAATGACATCCATTCTAAACTGTCTTCAAAGTATCTCTCTAAAATCTGAATTTATTAACACCCTTATTAAAATTATTTAATGGTTTCTCTGACCTGTAAACACATATTGGCCCTCTCTATTCTCACCTCCATCTGTATCTTCCAGCTTCTTCATCATGGTACATCCCACTCAGTGAAACTATTCATAGTACTAGAAGGAGGCATGAGTTTTGGTTACCTTATTTTCTGTGATCAGGAGACTCATCCCTGCTTTCCCCCATCGCTTTTCAATTGCTCTCCTCACAGACAGCTATTCCTCTAGAAGGAATCTTTTTTTTTTAAGCTTAACTTTTATTTTAGAGACAGGAGTACATGTGTAGATTTGTTGTATGGGAATACTGTGTGATGTTGAGGTTTGGAGTATGAGTCCCCAACCCCTGGGTGTGAGCATAGTACTCAATGAGTAGCTTTTAAAAATCCATCCCCCACCCTCCAGTAGACCACAGTGTGTCTTGTTCCCATATTTACATCCATGTGTGCTCAATGTTTAGCTCCTACTTATACTCAAGAACACATGGTATTTGGTTTTCTGTTCCTGTATTAGTTTGTTTAGGATAACGACCTCCAGGATCATCCACGTCCCTGCAAAGGACATGATTTCCCTCTTTTTTATGGCTGCATGGTATTTCCAGGTGTATATGGGCATTTTTTAAATTACTCTATCATTGATGGGTACCTGGGTTGATTACATGTGTTTGCTATTGTGAATAGTGCAGTGATGAACATATGTGTCTTTTAGGTAGAATGATTTATTTTCTTTGGTGTATATACCCAGTAATGGGAATGCTGGGTTGAATGGCAGCTCTATTTTAAGTTCTTTGAGAAATCTCCAGACTGATTCCCACAGTGGTCACACAAATTTATGTTCCCACCAATAGTGTTTAAGCCCACCAACAGTGTTCCCTTTTCTCCACAACCTCACCAGCATCTTCTGTTTTTTGACTGTTTAATAAAAGTCATTCTGACTGGTTTAAGAGGATATCTCATTGTGGCTTTGATTTGCATTTCCCTGACAACTAGTGATACTCAGTATTTTTTATATGTTTTTTGGCCACTTGTATGTCTTTTTTTGAAAAATGTCTGTTCATGTCCTTTGCCCATTTTTTAAATACGTTTTTTTTTTTTTTGGCTTGTTGATTTAAGTTCCCTATAGATTCTAGATATCAGACATTTGTGAATATCCTCCATTCTGTAGGTTGTCTGTTTGCTCTGTTGATAGGTTTTATTTTTGTTTGCTGTGCAGAAACTCTTTATTTTAATTAGGTCCCACTTGTCAACTTTTGTTTTTGTTACTTTTGGAAACATTCCTGGAATATAAGACTGTTTCAATATCTGCAAGTTGATAAATGTGATTTACCACACAATCAGAATCAATAGCACAAATCATATGGTCATGTCAATAAATGCAGAAAAAGCTTTTCATAAAAATCCAAAATTTCTTCATGATAAAAACCCTCAACATACTAGGTACCAAACGAATACACCTCAAAATAATAAGAGCCATCTATAAGAGACCCACAACCAACATCACACTGAATGGGAAAAAGCTCAAACCATTCCCCTTGAGAACTGAAACAAGACAAGGATGCCCACTCTCATCACTCCTATTCAATATAGTACCGGAAGTCTCAGCCAGAGCAGTCAGGCAAAAGAAGGAAATAAAAGGCATTTAAATAGTGGCCAGGTACGGTGGCTCATACCTGTAATCCCAGCAATTTGGGAGGCTGAGGTGGGCAGATCATTTGAGGTCAGGAGTTCAAGACCAGCCTGGCCAACATGGTGAAACCCTGTCTCTACTAAAAATACAAAAATTAGCCAGGTGTGGTGGCAGGTGCCTGCAATCCCAGCTACTCGGGAGGCTGGGGCAGGAGAATTGCTTGAACCCTGGAGGTGGAGCTTGCAGTGAGTCGAGATCGCGCCACTGAACTCCAGCCTGGGCGACAGAGTGAGACTCCAGGGGAAAAAAAAAAGGGGGCACCTAAACAGGAAGAGAGGAAGTCATGCTATCTCTCTTCACAGATAATATGATTGTATACCTGGAAAACCCTAGAGTCTCTGCTCAAAGTCTCCTAAAATTGATAAACACTTTCAGCAACTTTCAGAGAAAGAAATGAAAAGCATCCAAATAGGAAAAGAAGTCAAACTATCTCTCTCTGCAGATGATATTATTCTATACACGAAATATCCTAAAGACTCTGCCAAAAGACTCCTAGAATTGATAAACAACTTTAGTTAAAATCTCAGGATACAAAATCAATGTACAAAAATCAATAGTATTTCTATATGCCAGCAACACCCAGGCTGAGAGAGAAATCAAAAGCACCATCTCGCTTACAATAGCCACAAAAAAATAAAATGCTTACAAATACAACTGACCAAGAAGGTGAAAGATCTCTACAAGGAGAACTACAAAACACTGCTGAAAGAAATCAGAGAGGACACAAATAAAAAGCATCTCATGCTCATGGATTGGAGGAATCAATATCGTAAAAATGGCCAGATTTCCCAAAGTAATTTACAAACTCAGTGGTATTCTTATCAAACTAACCATGTCATTCTTCACAGAACTAGAAAAACTACTCTAAAATTCATATGGAACCAAAAAAAAAAAAAAAACCCAAGTCACCAAAGCAATCCTAAGCAAAAAGAGAAAATCCAGACTACCCTACTTCAAACTATTCTATAAAGCCACAGTAACCAAAACAGCTTGGTACTGGTACAAAAGCAGATATCTAGACCAATGGAACAGAATAGAAAACTCAGAAATAAAGCCACACACCTACAACCAACCATCTGAACTTTGTCAAGACTGACAAAAACAAGCCATGGAGAAAGGATTCCCTATTCAACAAATGGTCCTGGAATAACTAGCCAGCCATATGCGGAACACTGAACCCCTACCTTTCACCATATACAAAAATTAACTCAAAATGGATTAAAGCTTTCAATGTAGGACCTCAAATTATAAACATCGTGGAAGACAATCTAGGAAATACTCTTCTCAACATCGACCTTGGCAAAGAATTTATGGCTGAGTTCCCAAAAGCAATTACAGCAAAAACAAACATATAATTTTTTTTTCTGATGGCAAATGCCCTCAAAGGATGACTAAAAGACAGTGAAAAATTATTTTTCCTAAACTCATAGACACTGACTTTTTAGGATATTTTATGATTTTTCTCCCATCAATTTTATTTTCTCTGTCTACAAGCATCATGACATCTGGGGATATTTTTCTCTCTCCTAATTACCTTCCCCTGGGTGCCTGAAAAACACATATTCTTTCAAAAGGATATTAGCTAAGTTCATTCCTCTATTTGAGTCATTATTTAAAAAATAATTATTATATATGAAAGTTTACATTTAATATGGAGGGTAGAATATTTCAAAATAAATCAGTTTGCTATACATGTTCTTGCTTGTTTTTCTTAAACCATGACCCAAATGAATTATGATCTTCTAATATTTATGACTCAAATAAACAGTAAATGATAATGAATCATTTTGATACACCAAGTCTGGTTTTCACTTCTGATAAGGCAGCATATACCAATTCTCATGTTTATGAGTTGCTAAAAAGAATAGTCTGTGACCAGAAGCAGCAGCAATTAATGGGAACTTAACACTTGAATGATTTTGCTTAGAAGTCGCCCAAAATTAATTTTTCTTCTAGTAATGGTGAAAACAAAAGAAACGTTTTATTCTAGAGCTATAGTCTTGGAAAAATATTTGAGATAGTAACAAAATGAATCAAGTATTATCAAGTACTTTTTATCAAGTATTTACATAATCAGTATTAAAATGAAATATTTTGTATTGATTTAAGATATTATTCGAAGATTTCCATTTGCTTCTCTTTCTTTAAATACTTTTTATATCTCTTCTAAAATTCTCTATTTTTTAACTCGTTATAACTAACTTTTTCTATAGATACCTTAATATGTTTATCATACTTATTTAAAGGTCTTCCCTGCTAATTGTGAAATATATTTGCTTATTTCATTTCTTGACTATGGATTACATTTTTCTATTTATTCACACGTCTCATAATTTTTTTGTTGCTTAGTGGACATTGTGAAGTAGCATGTTAAGAGTCTGGATAATATTATCTTCATCTGAAAAATTCTATGCTTTCTCCTGTAAGTCAGTTAAAAGTACTGGTGGGTCTTCTCAGATTTGTGGAGGTTTGGGTTTTTAAATTCTTTTTAATTTAATATTATTTTGAAATAAGGTCTTGCTCTGTTTACCAGGCAGGAGTAAAGTGGCCCGACCATGGCTCACTGCAACCTGGACCTCCTGGGCTTAATCGACACGCCCAACTCAGCCTCCCGAGTAGCTGGGACTACAAGCATATGCCACCATGCTCGGCTAATTTTTGTATTTTTTGATAAGAGACAGGGTTGTACCATGTTGCCAGGCTGGTCTCAAACTCCTAGGCTCAAGCGATCTATCTGCCTTGACCTCTAGAAGATCTGGGATTACAGGCGTGAGCCACTGAGCCCGGCTGAGGTTTGGTTTTATATTTTGTTAGGGAAATGTATCTTAGTTTTGCCCTTGGTTTTAGGATTAATCTTTTAATCTTAGGCATAGCATTTAAGCATACACCTGGGAAAATCAGGGTTTTTACTGAAAACTGAGTTTTTACTGAGGATTTTTCTCTAGTTTGGTGGGACTCAAATGTATACATACAAGTACATACATATATATACACAAGTATAATGTATATGTGTGTGTCTACAGAGAGATAAATATACAAGCTACTCTTTACATATGTACAATACCATATATACTATATACTCCATATAGTATATATGTATACGCTCTATATATACATATGTAGATACACACACACATGCGTGCATGCGCGCACACACACACACACACACACACACACATACTCTGCCATTATTGGAAGCCAGAATCCCTAAAAGTCTTATATTGGAAACATCTTTGTAATATGTCCTGTCTTTTTTTTTTTCTTTGGTTGTCTCTTTTGTGCTGTGTAGTAACCCACAAACTTGTATTAATGTTTCACTTATAACTTTGCATTCTTCACTCTCCTGTCTAGGATATCCTTCCTCTCTCTCTCTGTTCTCTAGCACAGGTCATCAATTTCTGACATTACTGACCTGTATGAATCTGTAACATTTAATTTTCCACAACACCTGCAGTTTTTCTGACATATTATGGGAAACACTCAAATGCAGTTTTAAAATGTATTTCTGGAATTGTCGAAGCAGAGGATATTATTCTTTCTCAGAAAATATTCATGATCTAAAGGAGTACATATAGAGACAAGTTGTTTTCCTTTATCTCAGATGAAATTTATGAGCCAGTACAAATTGAAATCTTAAATACAAACAGAAAAATATACTGAGATTTCATGCCTTATTAATTTTGTGCTCTACATATTACAGTTAAGAATTAAATTGCCATTAAAGTCTGTGTACTTTTTTACTGTTTAAGAACATGTATTGTCTTTTCATTGTGAAATATATTTTATCGTTTTATTTTTCTAATTTTCTAGTACAACTGAGACAAATATCAAGAACAAGACATTTAGTTTTTTTCTTTCTGTGGTAATTATCATAATAGTTTGCTAATAGGAAAGCTATTCAAGGAATATCTATCATCTTGTTATTTTGTGGAAATGTGCTATGTTGGAGAAGTAATAAAGCCATTATAACTATCCAACAGCTAGGCTTGCTATTTCTTAAGTTGCAATGAGAAACATGAATTTGATGCCACTTCCCAAAACCAACCCAACCTTTCCCTCTTTTTCTACCTTTTTTCCCTTTCTCTTTTCCTGCCTCTCTCTCTCTCTCTCTCTCACACACACACACACACACACACAAACACACACACACACGATAGCAGGAAATATGGTAAAAGGAAGAGTTGTTTTAACTGCTTTAACTCCTACTAACTGCATACTTGCTATTATAAAATTTGACAGAAGTATTTGGCTCTCCAGTTCTCAGTCTTCATGTTACCCATGGTCCCTCAGCTCACTGTCATGGTCTTCTCTTGCCTTTATAAATACATTCATAATTAACTTATGTTACAGTGCTAATAATTTAAAATATGCTTATAAATTAGCAAGATCATGAAAATGAAGTAAAAATGAATATCTTACTGAATATTGAATATTGAATGAATATCAAGCCCTGATTATATTATGAGTTTGGCATTCACATTTTCATCTAATCTTCATAATCCCCTGAGTGATGAGTGTTCTCATCTCTTCTTCGCTAATAAGACTGTTGTGTCCTTGGGCAAATTACTTAATCTTTCTGAACATCAATATTCTTACTATATCCAATATACTAACAGAGTCTAGATTTAAATCAGATTTTGTAACTTTAATGCTGTTAGCACTGCAGTACACTACTGTGCAATGAAGATAGCAAGGTTTGACAGTAACCATTCCATGAAGAGCATCAGCTTAAACATATACCACTGCTCAACCATTTAATGATTCATTTAAAGCCTTTGCCTCAACACTAAATGGAACCAAGTTAATAAAACTTAGACCTTAGAATATCAAGGAAAAAAGTTCTGTCAGCACCACCTTAAATAAGTTGTATATTTTGCCTTTCTCCCAGTATCCCAGGCCAAAGATTGGATTGTGGTGTTTTAACATATATATTAAAACTAATATTGAAAGAAAAATTTTACTTTCTGGGTAACATCTATAGATAATTATTAACTCAAAGGGCAAGTCTAGAAAGTAATAGAACTAAACACATTCATAAATGAACATTTGAGAATATATCTTAAATTTATTTTTGCTAATGACTAAATTGTACATCACCAAAATTCATATGTTAAAGCCATAACACCCAATATAACTGTGTGTGTAAATGAGGTCTATAAGGAAGTAATTAAAGTTAAATAAGGACGTAAAAACGGGATCCTTATACAATAGAATGAGTATCCTTTTAAGAGGAGATGCCAGAGTGCTCACTCATTCATTCTCTCTGTCTCTGTCTCTGTCTCTCTCTCTCTCTCTCTGTCTCATTCTCTTTCTCTCTCTCTTTCTCTCTTTCTCCTTCCCCTTCTCCCCTCCCCCTCCTCCAGTGCCAAAAAAAAAAAAAAAAAAGAGGTAATGTGAGCACATAGTGAGGTGGTAGCCACCTACCAGCCAAGAAGAAAGCCTTCACCAGAATGTGACCATGCTGGCACCCTGATCTTAGACTCGCAGCCTAAAGAACTGTGTGAAAATAAATGTCTGTTGTTTAAGCCACCCAATCCATATTTTGTTAGACAGTCTAAGCTAAGACAATTTTCATTTTATTACCAGTTATTAAAATACAATATTAGTCTTGCACAGTGGCTCACACCTATAATCTCAGCACTTTGGGAGGCCAAGGCAGGCGGATCACGAGGTCAGGAGTTCAAAACCAACCTGGCCAATATAACGAAACCCCGTCTCTACCAATAATACAAAAAAAAAAAAAAATTAGCCAGGCATGGTAACGCTCACCTATAATCCCAGCTACTCAGGAGGCTGAGGCAGGAGAATCACTTGAACCTGGGAGGCAGAGGTTGCAGTGAGCCGAGATGGCAGTTTTCCCTAAGTAATACTTAAAAGTATTATTTTAAATAATTTTCACATAACCTTATGAGGTTAGCCTCATTTTATATGTATGTGAGAAAGCTGAGGCTTTATCACACAGATATTTACTAGCAAGGTTGGGACTAGAATTCTTATCACCTGGCTCTTAGTCCTTCTTTTTAATCACAATGCCTATGTTATTATACAAAAAAGTAAGCATTTTGCCTATATGAAGACTCATTTTCACCAGCACTATCTATCACTGCTAAAATATAACTAGTATATTGACCATTTTTGTACAATGCAAAACTATCCATGTATTATTAATTAGATTTGCAATATAGAAAGAGACTCTAAAGGGAAACTTTATAACACTCTCTCAGAAGCCCATGTGATGTTAAAGCTGTTTTTTATCTAGGGCATCAGAACTCCAAACCATATATGAGAAAACCAGTCTTTCACTTTGGACCATTCATGTATTTATATATTCATTTATTCAGAAGAGGGTTATCATGTGCTCTGAGTATTCTTCTAAGCACTAGAGAGAGAGAGAGATGCAAAACACAACTTCCCAGGCCGGGCTCTGTGGCTCATGCCTGTAATCCTAGCACTTTGGGAGGCCAAGGTGGGCAGATCACCTGAGGTCAGGAGTTTGAGACCAACCTGGCCAACATGGCGAGATCCCAGTCTCTACTAAAAAACACAAAAATTAGCTGATGTGGTGGGGCACACCTGTAGTCCTAGGTACTCAGAAGGCTGAGGCATGGGAATCACTTGAACCAGGAGGAGGTTGCAGTGAGCCAAGAGCGAGCCACTGCACTCCAGCCTGGGTGACAGAGTGAGACTGTCTCAAAAAAAAAAAAAAAAAGAACTTCATGGGATTTGCATTTAAGCAGGGCAAAGATACTCCCTAAATAAACAAGAGAACAAAGTATACTGGAAAAGCTGAAGGAAATAAGCCATGAAAGAGAATAATTGCAATCGGAGTTGTCTTCAACTAGGGTGGTAGGAAATGGCTGTTGGAGTGATATTCTAGCTGAGTTCTTATCAATGAGAACAAATAAAGCACACAAAGAATTAGGAGAAGAGCACTCCAGGCAAGAAAAACAACATAAGCAATGCCTGAAGTAGGAAAAGGATTGATGTTTTAAAGGATCAGAAAAAAGGATGCTGGGACATAAAGAACCAATAGGAGTATATAATGGGTAAGACTGGAGAATACGGCAGCAAAATATAACAGAAGCTTTGAATGTTCAGTTTTTTTTTCAGATACAATAAGAAAATTACTTTAAGTAGAGGGCAATCTATTTTATGTTTTTTAAAAAGTTACTTTATCTGCTATTTGGAGGCAAAGACCAATTAGATGGTTATCGCATTGGTTTAGGAGAGGGACAACAATGCTTTCTCAGAGGCTATAGTAGGAGAGATGACAAGCTACTAAAAGACATAAGACTTATTTTGACGTCTTGGTCAATAGGATTTGCCAAGTGATTGAATGGGGCAGTGAAAATGAGGAAAAGCAAAGAAACAACCATGACTTGTAAGTGTCTGTCTCTGGCAGTCAGATAGATGATGATGCCACTTACTGAGGTGTGGATGTTCACAAGAAGAATATAGCTTTTAGAGGGGTGAAAAAATAAACATTTTTATTAGCCTTTTGCTCCAGTATCATTCTCTACTTCTTGATGACACATTCATGTTAAGAAAGGAAATGCTTGTCTACTAGACAGTTTAACTGTAATTGGAACATAATCAGCTGGCACCTCCAATATGTACAGATTGCATTAGTTCAAAAGAGGTGATGCATGTGGCACAGAGCCTTGCGCATAAAAGGTCTCCGACAAATTTTACTCCCCCTCCGCCTTAGGAGGCAACTGTGTGTACCTTACTTTTGCTCTTTAAGGTGTTATTTAGTTATCAATTATCACCAACAGCAAACTCTCTAAAAAAGAAATTAAGAAATCAATCCCACTTACAATAGCTACAAAAAAATAAAGTAACTAGGACTAAACTTAACTAAGGAGATGGAAGATCTCTACAATAAAAACTATGAAACATTAATAAAAGCAATTAAAGAGGTCACTAATAAGTGGAAAAATATCCCATGTTCTTGGATTGAAAGAATTAATATTTAAAATATCCATACTACTCAAAACAATTTACAAATTCAATTCAATCCCTATCAAAATACCAATGAAAATTTTCACAGAAATAGGAAAAACAATCCTAAAATTTTCATGAAACTATAAAAGACCCTGAATAGCTAAAGCAAGCTTGAACAAAAAGAACAAAGCTGGAGGCATTACACTACCCGACCTTAAAATATACTAAAAACAAAAGTAGTGAAATCAGCATGATGCTAGCATAAAAACAGACACATATACGGATGGAACAGATTAGAGAACCCAGAAGTAAATCCACACTTTACACCCGACTGATTTTTAACAAATGCACCAAGAACGCACACTGGGGGAAGGACAATCTCATTAATAAATGGGGCTAGGAAAACTGGTTATGCATGTGAAGACAAATGAAACTAGACCTCTGTTTTTCAACACTTACAAAAATCAACTCAAAATGGACTAAAGATATGAATGTAAGACCCAAAACTACGAAACTACTAGAAAAATATATGGGAAAATGCTTTATGACATTGATCTGGGAGAGGATATTTTGAATAAGACCTCAAAAGCAAGAGAAATAAAAGCAAAAACAGGCAAATAAGATGATGTCAAACTGAAAAGCTTTTGTGCAGCAAAGGAAATAATCAACGGAGTGAAGGGACAATCTACAGAATCGGTGAAAATATTTGCAAACTATGCCTCTGACAAGTAGTTAATATCCAGAGTATATAAGGAACTCCAACAACTCAATAGCAAAAATAATACTAATAATAAAGTTTTAAAATGGGTAAAGGATCTGAATAGACATTTCTCAAAAGAAGACATACAAAGGGCCAACAGGTATATGAAAAAAAAAAATGCTCAGCACTACTAATTATTCTAGAAACACAAATTAGAATTACAATGAGATATAATCTCATCCCAGTTAGAATGGCCATTTTAGAAAATTACCTTTTGATCCTCCACCCAGCTTCCAATCTATGTCCCTCCATTACAATCAACAAAAACATCCTTATTTATTTTTTTATTTCAACTTTTATTTCAGATTCACGGGGTACCTGTGCAAATTTGTTCCATGGGTATCTTGGGTGATGCTGAGATTTGGGGTCTGGATTCTATCACCCAGGTAGTGAGCACAGGACCCAACAGGTAGTTTTCCCACCTATGCTCCCCTTTCTCCTGCCTGTAGTAGTCTGCAGTATCTATTGTTCCTATTTTTACGTCCATGTGTGTTCAATGTTTAGCTTCCACTTATAAGTGAGAACGAATGGTATCTGGTTTTCTATTTCGGTTTTAATTCATTTAGGATTGTGGCCTCCAGCTGCATCCATGCTGCTGCAAAGGGCATGATTTTATTCTTTTATGGCTATGTAGTCTCCCATGGTGTACATGAACCACATTTTCTTGATTCAGTCTATCTTTGATGGGCACCTAGGTTAATCCCATGCCTTTGCTATTGTGAATAGCATGGTGGTAATGAAGATATGAGTGCATGTGTCATTTTGATAGAATGATTTCTTTTCTTTTAGGTATGCATCCAATAATATTCCATTCACACTTTAAACCTTTCCATTTAGATTTTGACTCCACAACTCCACCAGAGGTGCTCTGGTTCAGTTCAACACTAGTCTCCATGGAAACTGTCATTTCTTATCTTACTAAAACTTTGAGCAACATTCTACAGGACTGGCAATCCTCCATCCTAAAGGAGAGGAAAACCCTTTAGTGATGTTTTTGACCATGTTATAGTAGTTTTCTTGCCAAAACTAACTGCTTGTTCCTCATATCCTTTCCAGCTCTGTGTCTCTATCTGACTTCAAAATGTCTGAGTTATTTGAGGCTTAATCTAGACTACTTCTCACTCTTTATTCTCTGAGTAATTTCATTCATTCCCGTGGCATTAAATATGATCCAAAATGTATGCTTCAAGCCAATATTCTCTATTGTACAATCTAAGTATACAATAGATTAAGTAAACAAAAACAATTGTATTTCTTTCTTAAGCCTTTATTATCACATGGCTCAAATAGCTATTGTTTCCAAACATCCATCCTGCTAGAGACAAAAACTAAGAGCAATAAAGATTATTTTAATTTAAATGTAAAATATTTAAAAGTATTTTTGTTTTATTTGTTTTAAATAGTATTTTTGAATTTTTATTATGAACATAATAACACTAAACACTGGTAAGATAAAAATAAATACATAGTGCTCCCTGCAATTAAAATGTTCATAAACTGGGTCTGAAAATCAGATACCTTCAAAAGTCAAAAGATACCTTCAAAATTCAAATATCAAGACCTATGCTAATTTCTGGGGGCACAAAGATAAATAATGCATAGGCCATGATATGGACTAAAGGAAACAGAAACATGTTTAACAATACCACATATCTGTGTTACAAAAGATAGATATGACTTGCTAAGTCTAATTAAGAATTACTATCTCTCTAATGACCAGTGATGATGAGTTTTTTTTCATACGTTTTTTGGCCACATAAATGTCTCTTTTGAGAAGTGTCTGTGCACATCATTTGCCCACTTACTGATGGGGTTGTCTTTTTCTTGTAAATTTGTTTAAATTCTTTTTAGATTCTGGATATTAGCCCTTGTCAGATGGATACATTGCAAAAAATTTCTCCCATTCTGTAAGTTGCCTGTTCACTCTGATAATAGTTTCTTTTGCTGTGCAGAAGCTCTTTAGTTTAATTAGATCCCATTTGCCATTTTGGCTTTTGTTGCCGTTGCTTTTGGTGTTTTAATCATGAAGTCTTTGCCCATGTCTACATCCTGAATGGTGTTGCCTAGGTTTTCTTCTGGGGTTTTTATGGTTTTAGGTCTTATGTTTCATTATTTAATCCATCTTGAATTAATTTTTGTATAAGGTGTAAAGAAGGGATCCAGTTTCAGTTTTCTGCATATGGCTACCCAGTTTTCCCAACACCATTTATTAAATAGGGAATCCTTTCCCCATTGCTTGTTTTGTCGGGTTTGTCAAAGATCAAACAGTTGTAGATGTGTGGTGTTATTTCTGAGGCCTCTGTTCTGTTGCATTGGTTTATATATCTGTTTTGGTACCAGTACCATGGTGTTTTGGTTAATATAGCCATGTAATATAGTTTGAAGTCAGGTAGCCTGATGCCTCCAGCTTTGTTCTTTTTCCTTAGGATTATCTTGGAGATATGGGCTCCTTTTTGGTTCCATACGAAATTTAAAGTAGTTTTTCCAATTCTGTGAAGAAAGTCAATGGTAGTTTGATGGGGATAGCACTGAATCTATAAATTACTTTGGGCAGTATGGCCATTTTCAAGATATTGATTCTTCCTATCCATGAGCATGGAATGTTTTTCTGTTTGTGTCCTCTCTTATTTCTTTAAGCAGTGGTTTGTAATTCGATGATCATTAAAAAGTCAGGAAACAACAGATGCTGGAGAAGACGTGGAGAAATAGGAATGCTTTTACACTGTTGGTGGGAGTGTAAATTAGTCCAACCATTGTGGAAGACAGTGTGGCAATTCCTCAAAGATCTAGAACCAGAAATTCCATTTGACCCAGCAATCCCATTACTGGGTATATACCCAAAGGATTATAAATCATTCTACTATAAAGACATGCACACACATGTTTATTGCACCACTGTTCACAATAGCAAAGTCTTGGAACCAACCCAAATGCCCAAAAACGATAGACTGGATAAAGAAAATGTGGCACATATACACCATGGAATGCTATGCAGCCATATAAAGGGATGAGTTCACCATGTTTGCAGGGAGACTGATGAAGCTGGAAACCATCATTCTCAGCAAACTAACATAGGAGCAGAAAACCAAACACCACGTGTTCTCACTCATAAGTGGGAGTTGAACAATGAGAACTCATGGACAAAGGGAGGGGAACATCACACACCGGGGCCTGTCAGTGGGTGGGGGGCTAGGGGAGGACTAGATAACAGGTTGATGTGTGCAGCAAACCACCATGACATGTGTGTAACTATGTAACACCTGCACATTCTGCACATGTATCCCAGAACTTAGAGTATATATAATTAAAAGAATTATTATCTAACACTTCCTGTCTGAAGAAATGAAGGGAAGTGCCAGTTGTAATGTCAGAGCCCTGGAAACAGAAACTGGTTGGCTCCCAGGTAATAAGAAGAATTTATCAACTGTATAGGTTAGAAAAGGAAAGTTTTATTAAATGGAATATAATGCTGCAGCACAGTGCAGAGGAGCACTTCAGCAAGAAAGGACTGAGCACACAGCGGTGGATTTTCCTTAGGGGTATTAATGAACCTTAAAGAGAGAACTTACAAGTCATTTGGACCACAATAGTCACATAGTTCATGGTAAATAATTACATTTGCAGATATTTTGGTGCCTTGATATCAGTAAGGGTTGCATAGTGAGTTTCCACATGCATGCATTCTGGAGATGTATGGAAATTCTAAGTACTTAAAAATTGTGGGGAATGAACCATTGCACCAGATGCCAGCTTTAGATAATAAGGAATTCCTCAGATGGAGTTTTGCCTCCACATAGTCTGCTTGATGGCTGGTCACCAGGTGATCTTTGCTCTCCTCAGGAATTTATTTAGAGAGGTGAACCTGAGCTGATGTCCCAAAGAAGGAATAGAGTATTTTATAAAAAAAAAAAAAAAAAAAAAACAAAGTATCAGGACATTCGAGGTAAAGGGATAAGTATATTCAAATCATATAGATTTACTTCATTGTAACTACAAATGAGGACATTACTTATACATCATGCTGTCTTAGTTTTCTAGATATTGTAGAGAATATATCTATGCTTAGTGATTTATCTAATTTGCTACTAGGTAAGTACAGAAAAGTATAATTTCAGATATTCTAGATTTATGCTATCTCAAAGAGCAAATAAAGTATTTACGCATTTAGGGTTTCTTTAAAAAAAAAATGCAAAGGAATCTTAAGACGCCGGTAGATTCAACATTTCATACTACAGTACATAAATACCACCGAATTTTTAAAAGGATGAGTTGGCTGGTGCGGTGGCTCATGCCTGTAATCCTAGCACTTTGGGAGGCCAAGGTGGGCAGATCACCTGAGGTCAGGAGTTCAAGACCAGCCTGACCAACATGGTGAAACCCCATCTCTACTAAAAATACAAAATTAGCCAGGTGTGGTGGTGCATGCCTGTAATCCCAGCTACTCAGCAGGCTGAGGCAGGAGAATCGCTTGAACCCGGGAGGCGAAGGTTGCAGTGAGCCGGATTGCTCCATTGCACTCCAGCCTAAGCAACAAGAATGAAACTCCATCTCAAAAAGTAAATAAATAAATAAACAGTTATGATATGAGTTATAAAAATATGAGTTATGTCAACATATATTAAACATATCTGTTGGTCTGACAAAGGGTGTCAGCCTGGCCTTTTCTACCAGGCCAGTCATACTTTCAAAATACAAGATCTCTCCCTGCAACTCCTGGGCAGAAAGGAATAAGAGGGATGAGGTGACCCTATGCCATGTTGCCAGCAGGCTGGCAGTAGTTTGCAACTGTTTTCTCATTTGTACCCTCTTCTCCAGAAAAGGTCATTGAGGCAGAAGTCCTCTTGACTTTCTCCCTTTCCGTGGATGTCAAAGCATCTTAAATTAATTAGCTACTGAGTTGGGACTAACATAGTCCTTTCAGCAGACCTGCTTCATTCTGGGGTGGCTTTGTTTGACTGTTCTTTATTACTGCATGCAGGGAGATCAGTTTTATTAAGATTGTAAGGGTTGGAGGAGTGACACCGTTACCTACTTACTGGAAAAAAAGTTGTTTTCTTCTTTCAGGGGGTGTTTGTGGTTAATTTTCTCCCTCCTGCCTCCTTCCCTTCCTCCCCTCTTTTCATGTCCTCTGGTGTAGTCTAGTATAATCTAACGAATATGTGAGGTTGTCAATGATTTATACTAATTATCCATTTGTCTTTAAATGTATTTCATGTAAGTGAAGAATGTGGAAGTTGATTGTACCATATGGACACATAAAATATTCAAAGTGTCATGTCCCTATTTCACAGTTTTCAGTTCAGATAAATCTCCCGGTATTCATGCAGAGTTAGATAAGTGACTCTTCAACCTTAAGCTGCCATGCTCACTCCACCATTTCAACTTCTTTTCTTACTCATTCACCTTCCTGCTGTAGGAAAACATCTCTTCTCACATAAACCTTAAATGAGCTGTTCCTTAGAGAAATAAGATTCTGTGACTGCCCTTTCACTTAAACATCCCATAAGTATAAAATGAAGAAAGAAGAAGGGACTATTTCTAAGAGTCTTTAGAAGCACAGTGGACACAAAATGAGTTTTAGCTAATCAGAAATTAAGAAACCTGCTCATCCTAGCACTGAACTTGCCTTCGGGATCTTGAGAAATCACTGCACCTCCTTAGTGTTAAGTTCCTCATCCGTAAAATGGAGAAAGTATTAATATATTAATATAGTCTAAAGTTTGTTTTAAAGATTAAATAAGCTCATGTATTTTAAAGTTTTTAAATGAATATAAAAATATCACAAGACTTTTACTGAAAGCAATGATAGACATGACTCCACTGACTCATCTATCAGTGCTTACCCTCAAATATGCCTTTGACTTTACCTCTCTCAAAGAATAATGTAACTATCCACGTGATTTTCTTCTGATGATTCTCAAAATGGATATTAGAACCACCTGGCCAATGCATAGAGTGAAGAACTCCAAAGTGCTGAACATTGTATTCTGTAATATAGAATCAGTATCAACAGAAATTGGTGACATGAAGGTAGTAAAGAAAAAGATATAGAAATTGATGTTTGAAAAGTTGGGTGAGAAAAAATTTTAAGTAATGTACAGGAGTGAAAATTTGAAAACATTGTTATACCTTGTAGAATTTATAAGACAGAAACTTAAAATACAGAAGCTAGAGCATTGACAACAATGTCTCTATTGTTGCCAAGTTACAATGTAACAATCCAGCCCACCTCCATGTGTAACAGCAGAAGACATTGAATAAAAAATTTCAGACTCATCCCTTCTCAACCTTTTGGCTAAGATCAAGGGTACAAAATTCCAGATTCCATTCCTATTAAAAGACTACGTTACTACTTTCTTATAGTTCATTATGAATTAGTACTCCTACATATTTTTCTATATGTTATGAATAGTACACTTTTATTACATTTTTGTGTTAATTTGCTAGATGTATACCTTTAAAGTAAACCACATTTAATTTCTTTAAAAAATTTCATTTTGAAATTGGTCTTGATTATTTGGATGCCTGAAATACTGGTAAAAAAATCTTTTTTTTAACCGATATTTTGGTTATCCAAATAATCTATTATTTTTCCAAAGCGTAGAAGTTATTTTCTGGCTACTTTCTGTTTTAGTTCTCTTCTATAAACAAGTGTAATCAGCTCTGCTCCTTTAGAGGTGAATATCTAAGTGTGATAACTGAGAAGGCTTTGGCTTTAATCAAAGGGACTACTCTTCAATGTAAGTCCAAGTGACAGATTCAATTGGATTATTGAGCTGTATAAAACCAAGACAAATCTATCACTTCACTCAGCAAGCACACTTTCTGTGAGCTTGTCATTCTTTTCTGCTGCAAAGGAATTAGCATGAAAAACAGTGCTTGTGAGGAAGACCATATATAATGTAAGAAAGGCTCAAATAAAGGAAATACTAATCTTGATCTATCCCTTACATCACTGAAAGCAATTCCAGGCAATCCAAACCGTTCTGGAAATCTTCATTTTTACTGGGACTCTGTACAGTATTATGCTTCCTACTGTGCTGGAATGAAGCCCTGTTGTGTACTGACCTCGGCATCTCAAACATTGTATTTGAGATGTCTGTTCAGGTTGCCATAACAAAATACCATAGACTAAGTGGCTTAAACAACAAAAACATATTCACAATTCCAAAGGCTAGAAGTGTGAGCTCAAGGTGTCAACAGAATTGGCTTGTTCTGAGACCTCTTTCCTTGTTTTGCAGATGTCTGCAACCCCATGTCTTCCCTTGTTCTTCCTTCTGTGTGCCTGTACTAATCACTCTTTTAAACATACCTGTCACATTGGTTTAGTGCCCACCATAATAACCTCATCTTAAGTACCTCTTCAAAGATCCTGTGTCAAAATATAGTCACATTTTCAGTTTCTGGGAATTGGGACATCAACATAGGAATTTGGGGAGGCTGCAATGCAGCCTACAACATTCTGTCCACTCACCCCCTAACATTTCTGTCCTTCTTATGTGCAAAATATATTCACCTCATCCCAAAAGCCCCAAAAGTCTTCATCCATTCCAATATCAAAGCTAAATTCAAGTCTTATTTATATTATCATCTAATTGAGATATGGGTGAGACTCAAGGTATGATTCATCCTGAAGCAAAATTTATCTCCAGCTATGAGCCTATGAAACCAGAAAAGTTACTTGCTTCCAAAATGGAAAGGTGGGAAAGTCATAGAATAGACTTTTCTATTACAAAAGAGAAAAACCAGAAAGAGGAAAGGGGTGATGGATTCCAAGCAAATCTGAAATCTGGCAGGACAAATTCCATTATATTTTAATGCTAAAGAATAATCTTTGCTGGCTCAATGTTATGTCCTCCAAGACCTTGAGAACAATAGCCTACTCTCTTGGTCCTGGGCAGCACTCCAACCACTCTGGACCTGAAAGAGGAGACAGCCCTACCTCACAGCCTGTGTGCTCTGGGCCTGTGGTGGCAGCAGCAGCCCTGCCAACCTCTGATTCACCTTTAGGGTCATTGTCCTTTTTTCTTAAAGGATAATACATGTTTGTAGCTGGGTAGCTCTACTGACCTGTCCTATAGAATCACAGAAGTCTGGCTGCCTTCCTTAATTTCACCCTGTATCTGTCCCCTTCAGTCAAAATCTGGCAGCATTTCTACTAGTATAGCCCCGTAATTTTTCCTGTCTTCTGCAGAGATACCTGATTAGATCCATAGGTCATATTCCTATAATCTCTTTATCAAATGCGTATCCACCCATACCTTTAGTGTTTGCTCCAGAACATGCTTTCTGATTTTTTACAATGTGGATCAGCTGAAAATTTTCCAGATCTTTAAGTTCTGCTTCCTTTTTGCTTACAAATGTCTTTTCAACTTCTTTCTTTCCTCTAACAATTTGCTGTAAGTAGAAACCAGGACATACCTCCAATACTTTGCTTAGAAAAGTTCTCAGCTAAATATCCAAGTTCATCACTTAAAAATTCTACTTTCTGCAAAATGTTAAAGCATAATTTGGCCAAGTTTTTTGTTGCTTTATAACAATAACTGCCTTTTTTTCAGGGTCCAATAACATGTTTCTCATTTCCATCTGAGACTTCACAAAAAGCACCTTTAATGTTCATATTTCTGTCAACATTCTATTCATGATGATATCTGTATATCTCTGAGACTATAAAAATCTTTCTCTATTGCTCTCGTCTTTTTCTTCTGAAACCTCATTAGAATTGCCTTTAGTGTTCATCTTTCTACCAGCATTCTCTTCAAAGCAATCTAGGCTTTTTCTTACATCTCAGAATTTTTCCAGCCTGTACCAGTTACTCAGTCTTAGAGCCTCTTTCCCATGTTTAGGCATTTGTTACAGCAGCACCTCGCCTCTCATTACCAAATTCTATTTTCCATGACTTCCATAAGAAAATACCACAAACTGGATGGCTTTAAGAACAGAAGTTTACTTTCTCACAATTCTGGAAGGTACAAGTCCAAGATCAAAGTGACAGTGGAGTTTGTTTCTTCAAAGACATCTCTCCTTAGCATACAGATGCCTGTCTTTCTCCCTGTCTTTACCTTTCTGTGTCTATTTCCTGATGTCTTCTTCTTAGAAGGACACCAGTCATATCAAATTAGGGTTCACCCTAATGGCCTAATTTTAACTGAATTTCCTTTTTAAAGACACTATCTCTAAGTATAGACACACTCTGAGGTACCGGGAATTAGAACATTGACTTATGAATTTTGTGGGGGGCCACAATTCAGGCCATTAAAAGCCTCTGTAAGTTTTTATCCCTAACCATGATGCCATAAAATCCATCTTTATTTTTTCTGATTTAATGTACTTACTTTTCTAATGCCATCAATCTTGTCTTCCTTTTTGTGGTTGCATCTTTTCCTTTGGTTTCACACCACTATAGGCCTGAAATCTTATAGCGCTCTCAAAGATCAAGTTTACAATGAAAACATAAAATTACTTTAAAAAGGAAACATGACCGATGAAATGTAAAGAAATAGAGTGCAAGCACAACACAACACAATACAACATACACACACACATGCATATTTTCCATAATTGCATATACATGCACACAGGTTTTTTCATTTGCTTGGGCTTGACATAATTTCTTATAGGCATTGCTCTAGGCTAATGTTAACTGAATGTGCATGTTAGTTGGATTTGGCAACAGTGCCCAATTTCTTAGATGACACTCACATAAAATGCCTATATTCTCACCCAGTCCTGAAATTACTGGCCAAATTTATCTTCCGAGTCATCCTGCACTCTGCAAAATATCATGTGATACTGAAATTCTTTTGTCTTTGAAAGTGAAGCACCAAAAGCCAAACCTAAATAGCCTATGAAGTAATACTTTCAATTTTGATGCTTTTTATTAACTTTTAAAACATCTTACCCTTTAGTATATTATTTTAGTCTGCTAATTTGTGATTAGAAAAAAAATGGCCTGAAATTTTTACTTAAAGGAAAATAATGATCCATTTGAGAACACTTGTGCAGGGCACAGATATGAGCAAGTGGTAGGGTGTGGTCCATGGGATGATTCTTCAAAACATATGCTCTAAGGAAATTCTAATCAAAACAAGAAGTTTTGTTTTGTTTTGTTTTTTGTCACACCAAGCTGACTATTTTTATTCTAAGCATTTAGAAAGAATCAATCCTGTACCAAAGAATATGACCCCTAGAGTTTTCTAAATAGTTGTCAGCATTTTAGTTAATTTCCTAAACTAATTTTTGCTTTTACAACCCAAACCTCAAAAACATCCTTCCTACACTAATTTAATGTGATAGATAAGAACAGCTGTAGGCATTTCAGTCTAATCTGTATGGTATACAAAAATCTAAGATCTTTCCCCTTTGATACGTGAAGGAGAGGTATCCAAAGTTTATTCTCACTAATATATGAGGACATGCAATTCCATCCTGCCTATGTAGTTAGACTCTTAACTGCTAAAAATAGGCACTGTAACTTTGTAAGGGCTACATTACATGTCCCCACTTCCTCCTTCATCCTGCTTGCAAGTTTCCAAGGATAATGGGTGGCTACCCACTTAATAACATTATTAAGAAATGATGAGAGATTTGAAGCTTCTCTGTCCCAGATTGTCATCTTGATCTTGCCTAAAAATCTCAAGATTCTGAAAGTTCACCACCTGATTCTTTTTTCTCTTTAACAGTTCATAGCCTGTCTGCCCTGTTACCATTGTTCAGCCATGCAATACAGTGGTAACTGCTTATAGTACCTGCACATCTATCATTGCTCAAGCTTCATGCTTCAAAGAGTTCTTTTCTTTGGCATTTTATCAGGAGGGTGATTTCAATTTTGTGATTTCAGCGTTTCACAAAGCAGACAACTTCTCCCACCCAAGAGCTTATGTTTGCATTCACCTCAAAACTAGGGTCCAGAGAGTTCATCATCTGAAATAACACTACAAGATTTTGTAAGCAGAGAGCCAAGGTAACAGTATTATATGGAAATAAGTACAGAAAACATATTATAGCCACTGTTTCACTTTTAAAAAATGTTGTAGGGTATTTTAAACTTTTCTTAAAATTCTAAAAATATGTTTATAAATCTTTCACAACAAGTCCTAAAGGCCCTCTGTATGAGAGTTAGAAGGTATCTGAAGTCTCTGTTCCATTTTCCACATGCATTTTAATTTTTGCATGTTTTTCTGAACTTTTTGCACTTTGAAAATGGAAATTTATCTAAAAGGACTCTGATAGCCTTAGCAGGTTTTCAGCCATTGTCAGAAAACAATTTTGTGCATAGGAGTTTGTAGTCAGTCTGTATAAAATGATTCAAATACAATTTATGTTAACATTCTCAAAGATATTTTACTTGCTCTTAACATTTGCTTAGAATGAAATCTAATGCTTTCATGTGCCCCGTAAAAATAATTATATTAGGCCAGGTATGGTGGCTCACACAGGTAATCCCAGAACTTTGGGAGGTCGAGGTGGGTGGGTCACAAGGTCAGGAGTTTGAGACCAGCCTGGCCACTATGGTGACACCCCTTCTCTACTAAAAATACAAAAATTAGCCAGGCATAGTGACGCACTCCTGTAATCCCAGCTACTAGGGAGGCTGAGGCAGAAGAATTACTTGACCCCGGAAGGCAGAGGTTGCAGTGAGCCAAGATCGCACCACTGCGCTCCATCCTGGGTGATCAGAGGAACTCCATCTCAAAAAAAGAAAAAGTTATATTATTTTTGGACTCATTCTCTTTTTAAATTTGTTTGCCTTGAAAGCAGAAATAGCAGTAAATTCCATGCTCATTTTACATACACATGGTCATCTTAAATGAAAAACAAATGATACTAGTAATTGATGACTGAGTAAAATCTTAGACATTACTTAACTGTCTGTGTCTTTCAGTTTCTTTTGTTTTATAGTCACTTTCACTTGTTCATTTAAAAAATTTCTGAGTACGCTTTATGTATGAAGTCCAGTCTAGGTGCCTGAAATACAAATGAACAAAACAAACAGAAAATCCTTGCTCTTTTACAGTCCAGCATCAGGAGACACAAAATAAAGAAAAAACATAACAAACTGAAGAGAAAGAGCAAGCTAAGAGGTTCTGGGAGGGCTGAAAGGGCAGATTGCGATTTTAAATCAGTTGGTCGGAATAGCACTCAAAGAAAAAATGACAATTGTGCAATGACTTGAAGGAGGTGAGGTACTTAAACCCTGGGAATCATGGTTAGAAGAGTGTTCTAGGTAGAGAGGAGCCAGGGAAAATAATCTATGGCTGGAGCTTAACTACCCTGTTCAAGGAATAATAGAATGCTCACAAATTCAACAATGAAAACATCAATAGACCCATTTCATGTAGTCTAATATCCTCTGAACCTACAGTTAGTAGGCATGTATTGAGTCAGTCTTTGTTACGATAAGCTAGTAGATTCTCATAAATATTATTTTAAATTTTATCTGCACATGTTCATACTCAACATTTCAATGCATGCATTTTTATTAAAATTGTACATTCTATTTTTTTTCATTATATTGTAAACTTCTGGATAAGGAATTGGTCCTCAACCACTATTTTTCTCAATGTTATTTTCTAGACTCAAGATATTTGACAGATGTTTTTATCTGTAAATAGAGGGTAAAAAGAAAAGAAAGATCTTTCTTAGTTACATGAATCACAGTGGTCAGAGCTTTGAGTTTTTGCCTCAATTTGCTAATGTGCAATTGAAAGACAATTAATTAATCGTTAAATATGTAAAATGTTGCATAAATATAAATTAAATTATATCACTTGTTTTTCACAAATATATGAATTATGAGTAGGAAATCTGAGAAATAAAATACAGAAATACAAAAGCAGTTCCTCAGAAGAAAGCAATGTAATTTGAAGAACACTGGGAAAATCAAAAGATGTTATATGGTGTGACCAGTGATGACATTTCGTGAGTTGTTGACCTGGATTTTCATCTCTGATGGCCAATTTCCATCTGCTCAGTGCTGGTCACCTGGATGGTACAGTGGTTTGGCCCTTAGGGAAGAGTTACCTTCCACATTGATCCATTTCATGCTTTGTCTGTTTCTAAAATCATGTCTCTCCTGACTAAACCTTGCCAACCTTCATCTGAATCCCTAATTTGCAGTCAAATGACAAGTCCATTTCATAACTACTGTATCTTCCTAGTTCCGAGGTGCCTCATAGGCCCTTTACATCAGAGCTTTCTCTGATTTGTTTTAATCTGACTGCAGGTAAGCTTCAAAATTATTTAGCTTAAAGTATCTTATTTTAAACTTTTTACTATTTCCAAATTCCCAAAAGAGACATGAACGTATTTAGCAGATAGATTGATTCTGAGAAATATCAAATGAGATATTCAGAGAATATTATTTTAAATGAAAAGTCAAGCTGCTCAGTGTTTAATACCTTTGATTCTACCTTTCTTATAAACACAGAAAATGGAATAGATTTTATTTTATTTAGAGACACACTAAACATCCTTCATTTCAACCTCCTGCTACAAACTGTACATTGCTATTTATTACTCATTCATTCTATATCTATTTATCTCAGCTATATACCAAGGACTGTGGTAGATGCTGGGAGTAAAAAGATAGTTAAGACATTCTGTCTTCAGGAATTTTAGGCCTAGTGGAAGAGAAATAATAGCTGACATTCTATTTTGATTAGAGCTGTCCAGGATATTATCATTCACAAGTATACAATCAAAGGAAATGGCCTATGCTTACCAATGTCATAAAAGCTAATGTACAAAACAGTTGCATAAACCAATAACCTATTTGCAAATCTGAAGTTAGTATTTTCCTCACAGTAATGTGAATATTTACATATAATCACTATTTGGGGAAATCTTCCCCAATATCAGATTATAAGAGAAACCAAATTAATACTCATAAGGTTGCATAGTGAGCAGTCTATTAAAGAAATCTGAATAGTCTTAAGCTATAGTCAGGCTATAAAAGAGTACTGACTTGAACAAGCCCAGCCCTAACAGCCTAGTAAACCTCCATAGTGACTTACTTGATTTCCTGGAGATAATGTCTCCACTATTGTACAATGCAGGCTACACAGCCACATCCTAGTTCCTATCTTGTAGAGATCGCAAACCAGATGTTACCGATTAGTCCTGCTCTTGCAAATGAAGCAGGGTGTTCCTTCCCTGCAAACAGGGAGGATAAAGGAGCCAGCTGCAAACAGCAGACCCTGGGGGCTTGTTTGTGTGTAAACATCTTGAAAATCCAGAAAGTCAGGGAAAGGTCAGAAAAACAACAATGTGTCTTGTGATTTGGCAAAGTTCCACAAACGACTATATAAAATAAAGCAGAGCGTGCCATTCGGGGTGGCTGCCATGTTTGTCTTGTCTTGTGTTGTCTTGTGTGTTCATTCCTTTGTTTAGGAAACACGCGGACCCCAACACACTCTCTCTCTGTTCTAGGCTCTCTGGATTTTTGTAAACACTTATTTTCTTCAGGCCAATCAAAATATACTTGTCTGTGTTTGAGTTAGCACTACCCATTCACTTAGATAGGTAGAAATGAAGAGTGACATAGCATACTTTCTTGAGACTTACCTTAGGCAACTGTCCCTATATTGCTTCACCATTTTTTAATATATTGACTATTCCCTAGGCATGATGTGTATTATCAGAAAAGCATGATTTGCAATAAGCTGTTGGAACTATTATATTCAATGAGTATTACATTTGTCAAAAATGACTTTTTTTCTTTATAGGTTGTCAAAATGATGATTATTGTTGTCATGACATTTGCTATCTGCTGGCTGCCCTATCATATTTACTTCATTCTCACTGCAATCTATCAACAACTAAATAGATGGAAATACATCCAGCAGGTCTACCTGGCTAGCTTTTGGCTGGCAATGAGCTCAACCATGTACAATCCCATCATCTACTGCTGTCTGAATAAAAGGTAAAAACAAAACGAAATGCAAGTTGCTTGTCACACCCGCCTTCGCTGGAAACATACAATGTTTTTCCATTTTCTTGGTGCAAATTCAAAGTGCAGAAGGAAAGGAAAATTTAAGAATTCACTGAGAGAGGCACAGACTTTATCTTTTAAGACCCCCCATACATACTTTATAAAGCATCCCACATTAATAATTAGATGCCCCAAACAATGTTCTTGGGGTTCTAACTGGATGATTCTTCTATGGGCCAACTTTTTCCTCCAAAAGCTCAGAATTTTATCTGCCAAAGAAAAAGAAGTACCCTCATGATTGAAGGAAAATTGAAAATATGCTCAAATCTTCAAAGAAATAAAGATACTTCCTAGAAATTCTTGAATAATTTCTATAAGATGGAGAGATTATGGCATATGTGAGCAGACTTTATTAAAAAGGATATGTTGTAAATAAATAAACTTTGAAGTAGAAGGTTTTGTAAAAACAAGGGGAGCTCCAATCCTCCTTCCTGCATGGTGAGGTGGGGTGAGTAAGAGAGTGTGCAGCCTCCATGGAGATGGCTTGTGAAGAAATCACAGTGGTCAAGGGAAAGATGTTTATAAAGTTAAAAAAATGAAAAGTGAGAATATTTATAGTCAAATGTAAAACTAGAAAAAAATGATAAAATCTGCTTTCCAGATAAAACCACCTTGGTTTTATTGGTCAGCCCATGAAGGGGTAAGGTTAAATTTCACAGGGTTGGTAAGTCCTGCAATAAGTTAATGTGGTTTTTTTTGCAAGTAGAATTGGGACTTTATGTAAGTAACTGCATGAATTAAATCCTAAGCTCTCTCTCCCCAGTTGGGGCTCTACCACACTGTGCTTTAAGTTTGTTAAATACTTAATTAATTCTTGCCTTTTTTTTTCACTAATTGCATAAGCCATATCTCAATTCCCACCACCCCACAAGCATTACATCCACTTTTAATCAACTTCATTTAAAGGTTTACAAAGATAAGGATTTTGTACTTTCATACATGATTAGATAAAAACCATCAAGATTAGCAATTAATTCTAACATTAAATGAGACTTTATAAATGTGTAATCATTTCTGAAAGGAGCTATTTTGAAATATATCATTGTTAAGTGCCTTAATTAGCAAGACTAATTCAATTATATTTATGTAAATGTATAAAATTATTTTAGAAAAATATGCTGTTTGTTTACTATATTGGTTACCTGACGCTATGCGTTTGCTATTGATGACTTCTCACTGGTGGGAATGAGATGCTTTTCATTGCTGGGAATCAACGCTTCTCATTAATGGGAAATTAATTTCCATTCAATTCAATTCAAACAAGAACTAAAAGACTAACAACGATACTGTGACACAAATTCTAAGTTTGGCTAAAAACCAAACTCAAAAACTGAGTTGTTATAACTACCTTAAGTAGAATTTTCTGTGGCAGCTGAAAGACATATCTGCTTAAAAAAAACAACTTTTTCTTTCCGTGGCCTGCTTTTCCTCAGATTTCGAGCTGGCTTCAAGAGAGCATTTCGCTGGTGTCCTTTCATCAAAGTTTCCAGCTATGATGAGTTAGAGCTCAAGACCACCAGGTTTTATCCAACCCGGCAAAGCAGTATGTACACGGTGACCAGGATGGAGTCCATGACAGTCGTGTTTGACCCCAGCAATGCAGATACCACCAGGTCCAGTCGGAAGAAAAGAGCAACGCCAAGAGACCCAAGTTTCAGTGGCTGCTCCCGCAGGAATTCCAAATCTGCCTCCACCACTTCAAGTTTCATAAGCTCACCCTATACCTCTGTGGATGAATAGCCTTAATTTCATTTCCTGAGGTAAAAGATTAGTGTGGGTCCATCATGGTGCCAGTCTAGGCCCCCATTCTCCTATTTATCAGTCCTGTCCTATATACTCTCTAGAAACAGAAAGCAATTTTTAGGCAGATATGGTCAACTTGAGAAAGGTAGCATATAAATGTGACAAAGACACTAATAAAATGTTAGCCTCCACC
Organism: Colobus angolensis palliatus; assembly: GCF_000951035.1. Lineage (NCBI taxonomy): Eukaryota > Metazoa > Chordata > Mammalia > Primates > Cercopithecidae > Colobus > Colobus angolensis. The sequence goes on along the minus strand of NW_012115344.1, from coordinate 4,431,479 downwards.
CAAAATAAAATGGGCTTTAAATGTATTCTTTGAAAACTCTAAATTATTATATGCAACAAACAAAAATATGTCAGAAAAATACTATGTCATTTACAAATTGCAATATACATTTGTGACATTAAAATGACATAATTTTTCTAAGAGATTAAAGAATCTTTAAAACATAATATCGTAAGCTAAGGGAAACAAAATCTATACAAAATGGACTTTTTTTTGCCTAGAGAAATAAAATGGGAAAAAAAGTTAAATGATTCATTTTCCCACTAGAGTAACAGAAAATTAACGTCAAGAAATAGGAACTGAAAATCTTTGCTCAAGAAAACTCATTTTGTAGAATGCAAAGGTTTAAAGATTTAAAGATTTCTTCCATGGCATTTAACTGAAAAGGAAATCTAGTTAAATCATTAGGCAAATGTATATTTCATTCTCTTGATTTTTATTTTTTGTGAGAGAGTGAAATTTTTAAAAATTATATACTTTTTGACCATTACTTATTTTTGAATGCCAAGCTAAAAAGTAGTCAAAGTTAGGACCTTAAAAAATATAAAGAAAATTCCTATCATTCTCTTTATTTTTCACAGATTTTTTAAATAGTTAGATTATAAAACAGTAAAGGTACATTCCAATAAATAGGGGAAGAATGCTATTTGTGTTCTCTTCCTCTCCCCTCACTGGAAATAGAATAAGGACTAGGAGAAATTATCAGAAAATATCTTCAAAGGCAACTCCTTAGGGAAAAAAAGTCGTAAGTGTGACAAAAGAAAATATGGTTGAAAAATACCAATATATGATACATATGAGCAAACCAGGCAAGGTGTGGAAAGGTGAGTTACCTCTTGGAAAACAAACCTGCACAATAGTTTGGATATGTGTGAACTAATACCAGCTGAGCAAGAGGGTGAGTCTAACACACCTCCTTCCACACAGAGACCTTTTCTTTCATTTTGTTATTCAGAAGTCTTACCAGCAAGAAATGAGATAATAGTCCTAGGAAAGCATCAATTTTACTGCAAGAAGATATATACTAGCACATTTCTAAGACTCATAACATAACAAGAAATACTTTTAAGTGTAAAAAGTAACATCCAGACCTCAGTGCTTATAGATCATCTTTCCTTGAATTAGGGATACCGTCAATCCTGCTCAAGAAAGCAGAAACTTTTTGAGAATGTGAATGTGTATACAAACTTCTCCTTTAAACTATTCAGTTTGATTTTTACAGATATTTGTCTAAAATAATACTCTCTAACACTTTATTGTTGTGCCTCCACCAATATTAAAACAAAATATTTTTGAAGAACAGAATAAAAGCAAATATTCAACGGCAAATCATGGCCTATTTCTCAAACCTCTTCCCTATTTTGAAGCCAAAAGCAGAAATGTTCAATTGTTACAAAGTGTTCAAAGTCTAACCAAGCTAAACATATGTGTTCCAGCTGAATTTCTTCTGATGATACCAATAAACAAAGAGACACATACACATACAAATGTGCCTACACATTCAATCATTTAATGAATGCAACAACTTCAAAGAATTAAAATCGAATACTGAAATAATAAGTGGTCATTACAGCATTCCTATATGCTCAATAAAGTCTGTGAAGCTTGTGTGCATGTTTTAAATAAGCGAATTTATTATTATATAGTATCTAATTGTTTGAATATAATTTTTTTGAATGTTCATTCTTGAAACATATGAATGTTTACCATACAATGTAAAAGTGTCAAGAAAAAGCCCAATATGTAAAAACAGTTATCATTTTCTTAAATTTGTGAATGACACGGTACTAACATCAATTAGTGTTTTAGACATATGGAACCATATTCAGCTGTAAAATAAGAATGTGAAGTTTAGCTCTCAAATTTAATGTCATCAGCCACTACCCGAGTATCATACATTTGAAAAATGTAATTCCTGGCCCTCACATATTAGAGAAATTCAGTAGAATTTTCTAAGACATTTGTTTCTAAGGAAAAATACTGGCCTCGTCAGTTGGATTGTTGGTTTGGCTTGGCTTCTGTGAACATATTTATTGCTGTGTTGCTTACCGAGCACCTCGCTTCTAGTGTGACAGAAATACCCAAGGTTCGGACAGTATTTTTTCAATGCTCTCCAGAAAAAAAGCTGGCATCATTCACTCACTGCTCATGGTCCTTAAACTGAGCCCTATAGGCAGAATTTTTTAAGTTCAAAAATTTAAACAACAATAATAAAACGAGAGTGAAATACAAAAGAGAAGATGTTCACCCTTCTGTCTGAATTTTGACGGTAAGAATTACAGAATAACGCACAAAATCAAATTCAGTGGGATTCATTTTTAAATAAAGTCATGCCAGTGTTTTCATATTTGCTAAGCTTTGAAAGAATCTGCCTTCAAAATTTACTCTACCCTCTGTTTCTAAAGTTCAGTGTGAATCTTTCCATTGTTTGAAGGCAAACACTGGCTCAGACTACTAGGCAGATGGTTAAAACAGCCCAGGATTTTTTGTTTAGATCAGTATCAGAAAATTTCAAAATATTTTTTAAAAAAATATGAAAGAATCAAAAAGGTTTACATCACTGTAAGGATTCTCTTTTAAATAAAACACAGTAAATCAAAAATAAACATTGCTTACTATTTTGCATCTGAACAAAGTACAAGATATTGAAATTACCTGTACAGGAAAATATTAAAGCAGACATAATTATTACAGAATCCACTCTCACACTTTTTTATTTTTTACCAAGTATAGTATACTGTTGCATTATTCAGGCTTCTAACTTTATGATGGTGATATTTCTGACCCAACAGCCGAATTCATGTCCTTTTCCAGATCATGCCAATGTCTTAGAAACAGCAAACTGAGCAATTTCAGAGTGAACCCCACCCTTACAAAGCACATCAAGAATACCTAGAAGCTTGGTATCAAGCCTATGAAATACAAAATGAATGTGAAAAATAAATGCTGGCCAACTCAACATATGAATTTAGTTTTTGCATATGCAAAGTTTCCTCTAAAATTTTCTGATTAGTACTTGGTAAACTATTTCATCAAATAGAAAAGCAGGAGAATTACAAACATTTCTCACACTTCTAACAGTAACAATTTCCTACTTGTCATTGATAATGTGTCAAAAGCTAAGGAAATCCAGAATGACAGGGACCATGTAGAATAATAAGTTTGGAATAATTTCCCTTAAGGCCAAGCAAGAATAAAGAATAAAGTTCAGTAGGGCTGCACAAGGTCATTAGTTTTGTGTTTTAATACATATATATATAGGTGAAAAATCTGTTTATATAAGAAGTAAATGTACATAAAGTTTGTAGTGAATAAAGTATTTTCAAGTTGTGGTAATTATACTGAATATGTTTAACATATTGACACCCTTTGCATATGTGATAATGTGACAGATTTAATTTCTATTTTTTCTTTAAAACCATTAAAACTAATATTAAAACTAAAAGAAGTCTTACTATTTTCCTATTGGCTAGTAAAATAAATATTATGGAGGGTCGTCTCTTTTCTAAACACACTCACCCAACCATTCCTCAAAAACTACATTGTGCTTCCTTGTTGATTTTTCCTCATAGAAATGTCTAATTTTCCTAAGTTATTGATTCAGAAAAAAAATTATCGGGACAAAATTCTCAAAATATAAAAAGAAATTCTGCTTAGAGAGCCAGTGAATTGGAAGGGAGGGCCAAAAGTACATGTAGCTGGGTAATGGAGCATAGTATTTTAGAGTTGTGACAACCAGGATAGTCCAATCAACAGACATGGGTTACATCTGATCTTCACTAACAGTTTACTGGAGGACTTCAAGCAAGGGGTTCTCTGCTCTGAGCTTCACTTAATTCATCAGCGAAGAAGGGAAAAATAATAATTTCTTCAAAGTACTGATATGAGAATTAAATGAGCTAATGCATAAATAGGGCAAAGCCAAACAAAAAAACAAATGTCCAAAAACATAATTACAATAGTCTCCACCCCATTTCCTTTATACAGTTGATTCTCAATAAAGTAACCAGAATGATTATTTTAAAACAGCATGACATCATCTTGCCCCTCTACTCAAAACCCTCTACTGCCTTCTCATTTAACTCAAAGGAAAAGCCAAAATTTTTACAATGGCCTAGAAGCACTTTTATGATGTGGCCTTTTCTATCCTTCCTCCGTATTCACCTGTTCTTTCCTGTGCTTATTAGGATTCAAGGATCCGTCTACATTGGCTTCCTTATTGTTCTGTAACTTTGCCAAGCATGCTACAACCTCAGGACCCATACTGACTATTCCTTCTCTATAGAATGCTGGCCACCAAGATAGTAGCATGACAAACTTCTTCATTTCATCAAATCTTTTCCCAATAAGGCCAATCCTGATTACCTTATTTAAAATTGCATATCTCCTCCCCCTCAACAACACACACAATTTTTCCCTATCCTCCATCCTGATGCTTATTGTTTCATAGAATTTATCACCTTCCAGAATACTATATAATTTACTAATTCATTATGTTTATTGTATATCTCCTCAATTAAAATGTAAGCTCTATTAGGGTCTGGACTCATTAATAGTTATTGAATGAATGAATTTTTAAAAAATAATCTGAAAATAAATTTTAAAATAATTGATTTCTTATCAGAAATTATGAAGGCCAGAAGGCAATGTGATGACATATTTAAGGTGCTGGAAAAAAAATTCTAATCCATCATAACTGCCCTTCAAAAAATGAGGAAGAAATTAAGATCTTCTCAAATAAACAAAAACCAAGAGTCCCTTATCAATAGGCCTGCCCTACACAAAATGCTAAAGGATGTTTTTAAGGTTGATATTGAAGCATACTAGGCAGTAACTCAATGTCATTGAAGAAATAAAGCTCTCTGGTGACTACGTGTGCAAATATAAAATCCAATATTATTGTACTGTAGCTGCATTTTTTATTCATAATTTCACTTTTCATTTACAACACAATTTGAAAGACAAATGCATAAAAATAATTATGATCTGTTGTTAAGAACATGATGTATAAATATATAATTGATGATAACAACATAGAAGTGGGAACAGAACTGTCCTAGAGCAGAGAATTTTCTATGCTATCAAAGATAAATTGATACAAATTAAAACTAGATTGTCATAAACTTAAGATGGTAAAGTATTTCCATGCAACTGCAAATAAAATATCCTTAAAAAGCAATACAAAAAAGGAAATGAAAGGGCCCACAAAATGGTTTAACTACAAAAAATAAATTGAATACAAAAGGAGTCAATAAAAGAGGAAATTAGAAACAAAAATGGCCTAAGGCATACAGAAAACAATTGCAAAGTGATTGAAATGACCCCTTCTTCTCAGTAACTGCTTTAAATGTAAACAGATTAAAACTATCCAACCAAAAGGCAAAAACTGGCATAATGAATAAAAAAAAAAATTGTGATCCAACTACATGCTTTCTGCAAGAAACTCACTTTAGATCTAGAGCTACCAATAGGATAAAATATATTTCATGTAATACAGTAACTAAACAAGAGCTGAGTTAGCTATACCAACAGACAAAATAGACCTCAAGTGAAAAACTATTTTAAGGGACAAAGAAGGATATTACATATCTCTAAAAGGCTCAATTCATCAAGAAGATATAATAATTGTAAATATATAAGCACCTAACAACAGAGCTCCAAAATGTATAAAACATATATTGACAGAAATAAAGAGAACAACAGTTCTACACTAATATAATGCTTGAAGACTCCAATACCCTCTCCTTTCAATAATGGACAGAACATCTAGAGAGATGATAGTTAATAAGAAAATAGAGAACATACACAATACTATGAACCAACTAGTCATAACATACACATATAGAAACCATGGAAAGTGAAACCACAAATATGGAGGGACTACTGTACCCCACTGTCTTTTCTGGTTCCCCAGCTTGTGGATAGCAGATCATGAGACTCTTCAGCCTCCATAATTGTTTGGGCAATTAGGGAATTGGAAATCAAAACCACAATGAAATACCACTTCACACCTACTAGGATAACCATAATCAAAAAGTCAGACAATAACATACTGTGGCAAGAATGTGGAGAAACTGAATGCATCGAATGTGGATACATTGAAATTGAAATGAGTGTAAAATGGTGCAGCCACCACGGCAAACACTTCATTAGTTTCTCAATATGTTAAACACAGAGTTACCATTGGACCCCAGATATTCTACTTCTAGGTATCTACCCAAGAGAAATGAAAGCATAAATTCACACACAACTTATACATAGATGTTCATAGCAACATTATTTATAACAGCAAAAAAAAGTGAAAGCAACATAACTACTTGTCTACTGATGAACGGATAAATAAAACATGGAATTTCAATAAAATGAAATTTTACTTGAAAATCCATAATAAGAAATTAAATACTGATTTGTATATTTGTATTATGACATAGACTAATCTCAAAACCATTATGCTAAGCGAAAGAAGCCAGCCACAAAAGACAGTATACTGTATAATTCCAATTCTATGAAATAAACAGAATAGGTAAATCTAACGAGAAAGAAATTAGTTCTGTAGTTGCCTGGTTGCCTAGTGCTGAAGGGGAGAGGAAGGAGTATAAAAGGATAATGACTGTGAAGAGGCACACAATTTCTTTTTGGAATGATGAGAATGTTTTAAAATTAGATTATTGGGTTGGCTGCACAACTCTGTAAATATACTGAAAACTACTGGATTGAACATTTAAACGTGTAAATTATATGTCAATAAACCTATTTTAAAAATAGGAGTTTTATTAAGCAAAAGTCAATGACCTATGTCTTTTAAAGGAACCCTAAAGAAAAAAATTATCAAATCACCAAGCAAAACAGTTGAAGAAACCTTAAAAAATAACTCACAAAATAGTGAAAGAATCAGTTTCTGTCTTTGCAAATGGAACTGGAATTTTTCATTAATATTTCCTTTAATTATGAACATAACTCTGAAACCATACATAAAAATTTCCTTCAGAAAATTCCGGTCCATAGGTAGAATTTACCCCAGACTAAGAAACATGGTAAAATAGGATTCCAACCACACAATAAAAAATAATCCACTGATTCGATATTTTTAGTTGTGAGCAGTATAAACTAACTCAGATAATCTTAGTAAAAATAAATTTTAATTTATTTATTTGTTTGTTCGTTTACAAGAGGGTTCACTCTCTTGCCCAGGCTTGAGTGTAGTGATGTGATCATAGCTCACTGCAGCCTCAAACTTCTGGCCTGAGTGATCCTCCCACCTCAGCCTCCTAAATAGCTGGGACTACAAGCATACGCCAGCACGCCTGGGTTTTTTTTTTTGTTTTGTTTTGTTTTGTTTGTTTGTTTGTTTTTGTAGAGATAGGGTCTTGTTATGTTTCCCAGGCTAGTATCAAACTCCTAGCCTCAAGTGATCCTCCTGCCTCAGCCTCCCAGAGTTCTAAGATTATAGGCCTGATGACTATATTAGGAAACTTGCAAACTTTGAGAGCTAGAAGAACAAGTGTGGGGCCTGGCAGTCACTGGCAACACACAAATCACACCTCAGAACCATTAAAGTGGCTACACTGCCACAAGAACTGCTGGGCATAGTCACTGTCACTCAAAAATGTTTCATCACCAAAACCATGTAAATGATGCTGACGCTGAAACTGTTGCTTCTTCTCCCTCCAGAAATGGGATACTGGTGCTACTGCCTCTCCGCCCCACGAGAATACATTCTCCTGTGTCTCTGCTGCTTTGCCTCAGGAATTCTCAATCCAAAGCTCAGAGTGTGCATATCAAATTGGGATAGCCGAAGTTAATGTGCTTGCACTTAGCTATGAGACCAACTGAACATAAGCCTTGGGTTTTCCGCTTCTAAAATGGGAGGCAAGATCTGCTTCATAAGCTGGAAATTCCCCACACACACATACTGAGAATTCAACAAGAATGGCAAATATCTGTTATAGATGCCTTGAGAAAAGAAAATATACCTAAATGTTATGTAGATGTCTTTGTTTAGTAAAATTACAGTTTACAATTTTCCTTTTATTTTTCTGTGTTAACCATATTTTCCTTAATAAGCATGTACTGCATAATAAAAATTTTAAAAAGCATTATTCTGAGGAAAATGTGAGCATTCTATTTTAACTGAATTCACAGGAAATGTCTCTTTTTTCCCAACGTTATTGTCACTTTGAGTTTCGAGCATGAAAAATAATTGCTACATGTTTTAAAGTTTAGAATAGGTGGCTATTGATAGGCAGATAATATCACAATTAGGGAAATTAACATAACTATTGTCTAGATATAATGTCACACTCACAAAGGTTTTGTATGAGTTAACAAGGAACTGACAAGTCACATAGGCAATTATGAACAGCCCAATCTTTCCCTAACTGACTTGAGCCTCCACCTTGTCTGAGTTTTCAGGAGGACAAAGTGAAGACCTCTTTTGATTACCTATATCTTTTATTTTCATTGATTTGTTCTTCTCAGTTTGCAGCAAGAAGCCCACAGTTTATTCTAAAATGTACTGGAAAGGCTATAGAAAAGGATACTAGTGCATGAATGCAAAGTCACCAGAATATTGTTATATGTTCTAAATCATAAATCCTCTCTGTACTAGAAATATCTATTGTTGAGTGCCCTCTTCCTCCTATTTTCAAACAGCCTGAGAGTGGATGTTTGCGGGCAACCCTAAGTGGCCTGAGAGGACAAGTGCATTTTAATGAATCCATCTCTAAGCACGTGTTTAAACACTAAGCTATGGAAATCACTAAAACATTTAAAGCTTCAGTTTTGTGCTCTTAAAAGGCAGTGACCCCCAAACATAATCCTGTATTTAGCAGAGCACCATGAATTCTTGGATATGCAAGTGTAATGAGCAGAGAGAATTGGAAGGATGCGGAGATAATTGGAAGAAATCAAAGAATTCATTGATTTCAGCATATGCAATCATGGTAACAACAAATTCTGAGCACTCAAGAAGTAACTGAGAACCTGAACTAGGGAAGAAGAACAGCCCAGTGGTGGTTAAGTGAGGACGCTGGATCAGTGAAGAGTAGTATGTAGGCTTTAGGCAAGAAAAGCTAACTCAAAATGTTGGGTACTAGTGGCAGAACCCAGGCGTCTCAAAGAAAATTTTGCATACTTAAAAGTTGTTTACATATTGAAAGAAGGGGTGTAGAATGCAAATCTTGACTAATATGGCTCATTATTAAAGAATAAAAGGATTTGGCTAAAATTAAACTCTCTCTGCCTCTCTGCCTATACAATAAAGACAAGAGAGAAAACAAAGAATGTAAATTCCCTAGCCAACACTTCAGCGTTTTAATCCAAAGCCAGGCCAGAATAACATTGTTTTTTTTTTTTTTTTTTTTTTTTTTTGATGAGAGGGAGTGTCCCTCTGTTAGCCTAGGCTGGAGTGCAGTGGCGTGATCTCGGCTCACTGCAAGCTCCACCTCCTGGGTTCACACCATTCTCCTGCCTCAGCCTCCTGAGTAGCTGGGACTACAGGGGCCCACCACCAGGCCTGGCTAATTTTTTTTTGTATTTTTATTAGAGACAGGGTTTCACCATGTTAGCCAGGATGGTCTCAATCTCCTGACCTCATGATTCGCCTGCCTCGGCCTCCCAACATTGTTTATTTACTTAAGAATAGTCATCCAGCTAATGTGGTCCAAAAATTTGTGATACTTTTGAGTAACTACTACACAGTTATTCCATGTCACCTTACCTCATTACTCTGTGTTACATCTAATCCATCCCACCCTATCCATCCCACGCCACCCCTTGTCAAGTGAGTGCTCTGCTTTTACCCTACCTTTACACTATCCCAGGGTTGCGTCTGCAATATTAATAGTAGGAACAGCAAAGAGATAGTTGTCTGCAAGCTCGTTAAAAGCTTTAAAAAGAACACGAGGGACATATAATTTCTTAGTCCTCTGCAATTTAAAGATCAAGGTGATAGCACAGAAAACACAGATCTGTGAGGAAACTACCAAAGTTGACAGTTTAAGTACCTCAATAAAAAATGAAAAATAATTTTAAAAATCAAAAAACTGCAGGGCCAATTCAAAGTCACCAACAAATGAAAGTTAATTTTAAGAAATTGACTTTTAAATGCCAAACATATTTTTCAATACGTATAGTAATAATCATTTAAATATATGATACTAAAAATGTATAACACCTTAAATGGTTTATTTTTCACACTAAGCTTCAAAATAAGATTTTTGCTTTTGGAGGATGTGGTTCTCCTTCAAGCTATGAGTCAATGAATTGAACTCTATCCCTCCTGTGGTTTTGGTACTGCCAAAATCCAACAGTCAACGTGTTTTCTTGCATCAAGGCATGAATTAAAAAAAGTCTTAGAAAAGATACATCTAATTCCTAACTGCGTTCCACTGACAATACTAGATATATGATACCACCTAACTGCAAGGGATCCAGAGAAATATAGACCCTGACTAGGCAGCTACTTCCCAGCAACAACTTAGTACTATGGGGGAGGCAGCATAACTGGTGAAAATATAGCCTTATGCTACCGATTACCTACCTGGCTACCACATATGTATGAGCACCATTAATGCCCAAGACAGAACATACTCTGATGCATCCCACTGTTGACATTCCCAAATAGCTTCCAGTTACTTCATCCTATTCAAAGTTCAGATATCCAGCTGGTGTGTGGTCTTCTCCATCTGACCTTAATGGGGCTACTCATAGTTCTACAATCTATTATCTAAAATGCCAAGGCATCTGTCCTGCTCTACCTCCAACATACAATAGAGGAGAAAGGATAACATAAACATAATTACAAACTCAAATTCAGAAAAGGGAACAATGGAAAACACACAGCAGGCACTGGTCTACAGCAGTGACAAAGTTCTAGGGATTAAGTATTGCGTGCACTTCCTCTCCTGGCAGTGGTGTATTTCAATGTCTGATTTTAAATGGCTGTCATATCTGTAAACACATGTATCACAAAGATATATGAAGATGCAAAAATGTATATCATTAGCTTCCCTTACTGATAATGGATATTTAAACATAAAATAAGTGAAAATGTTCCTTATATGGACATAAGCAGAAAATGATGTCAAATCCTAATTATTTTTCACTATGCAAAATTTTTCTTAATCTTCTGGTCTGTAATGTTCATAATTCAACATTCTATCACTTATACTTAAATGCTGAAAGCTGCTTTATTATCTTAGTTGTACGAATATTTTAACATGCCTTATATAAACATGGAAAATGAAACTCTTTAAAATAGAATGTTTAAATATTTCTGAAAAAAGTCTGTGTTTAGGTTTTGTAAATATGTACACAAGAAATTAAAATTTCAGAGAAAGTTTCCTCTTTTTTCTATGAATTATGAGAAACCTTCTTTTAGGCTTAGAGCTCCAAATTCATAATGAAATATAATCAGACTGGGTGCAGTGGCTCACCCCTGTAATCCCAGCACTTTGGGAGGCCGAGGCGGGGGCATCACCTGAGGTCAGGAGTGCAAGACCAGTCTGACCAACATGAAGAAATCCCATCTGTAGTAAAAGCACAAAATTAGCTGGGAGTGGTGGTGCATACCTGTAATCTCAGCTACTTGGGAAGCTGAGGCAGGAGAATCACTTGAACCCAGGAGGCGGAGGTTGTCATGAGCCGAGATCATGCCACTGCACCCCAGCCTGTGCAACAAGAGTGAAACTCTGTCTCAAAAATAAATAAATAAATAAACACAATCAAGCAACTACTTTGAAAGTTCTTTTGACCCTGAGTATGACAACTAAAGTACACATGTTAGCTGCTCTCAGGCTGAAAGATCTGTCATCCCATCTTAAGTCCAAAAAGATAGCTGCCTCCTCTCGATGGCTTAACATTTCTTAGATTTCACCTCCTGATTTCTCTCAGGAATTGAATGAACTTCCACAAACACAAATCAGCCATTTCTATTTTATGCCTGTCAAAATCCATGGAATTCATGGTCCAATACACAATATAGTTCATCTACCTCGTATGATACTAACCTACCTCACATAATCTTGTAAACTATGGTTATTAAGGACAACCCCTTACAGATAATAGTGAAAGCAACTAAAAATATCTAAGCACTGTATAATTGCATTGCGAATACTCTTAAATTATCACATGAAATTGCATTGCTAAGAATGGGGTTGAGATCATTGTGATATTTCAGTCTACCATTATGATCATTCTCAGAAAACAAGAGCATATATAGAATACAGAGTCCATAGAACATTCACAGTGGTCCATAATATTATGCCAAGAACAAAAGAGTTTCCTTTCCACGCAGTCTTAGAGATTGTTCAATTTATGCATCTTATCTATTTTTTGTACTTCAATTTTATTTTAATAAAATCAGAATATTCACAGTACATGCATTGTTAGTATCTGAACTAATACAATAAGCAATTACTAAAGCTACAGTGACTTGAGGTGCAATCTTTATACTCAGCAAATTTAAAACCTTACGTGATTTTGAAATCTTATTAACTGAAAATACTGCCTGCTGATAAAACTTGCTCAAACGCTATCACTGAATGTACAGGTCACTGATTATGCCAACTAAATTGCCAACTAAAGATAACCACATGTTTGAGGATTGCAATGTGCCAGACATACACTGAAAAAAATACACAAAACTAAATGAAACTCACACAACAAACATCTGAGAATCTGGACACTTCATATCAGTGTTGTGAAGCATTTCATTAATATCTTTAGACAAGTGTATCAAAATCTTGGCATGATTTAATTTCAAGTCACCAATTCTGTTTTTACTAATATCAGAAAGTTATAGCTATTGTGCCATGCCAGGTCTGCTTAATTTGACTTAAGAGTTTAATATGACTTAACATTAAAAGCTCACACTACTCTGAAATACCTAATTTCATGAATATGGTGACATTCAACATTCAGGTGTCATCATGTTTGTACTGTCTTTAGTCAAGTTTCTTTAAACTTTCAAAGAATCACTTTTAGGCTTACAAATAAATATTTGTCAAAATTTTCAATAAATATTATATAAAACTAACAGCAAAAAGTATCTACAAATTTGTCGTGTGCAAATACTTTTCTTCCCAATAGTCCCAAATAAATTTTAGAATCTAGTCCCATCCCCTTCCCAGACAAGCCGTGTTCAACAATCTCCAAGAGACAAAATAAGGTTGGAAGTTTAAGGACATGCACACAAGACAAGACATATATATATATATGTGTGTGTGTGTGTGTATATATATGTTTGTGTATACATATATATGTTTGTGTGCATATATATATCTGAATGTGCAATAAAATAAGCACTTTGTACAAATTATGGGCAATATGTACCAGAGCCTAAACTTAGACTAACTGAAGTAACAACATGACAAATAACCTCAATACTGTCAAGTGTACCTACTTAATAAAAGTTTTAGAACAAGGCACAATACACTTGAAAATCTATTGCACTTTAGGAAATTTTTGCCATCTTCCTATGCAACTGCAAAAAGATTGAGTGCTTTAATCACCGCATTCTGGCCACAAAATTAGAACTGAATTCAAAGTGGCAGAGGCATTTTAGTGGTGAACAATGTTCATCTTTGGCCAGATTTAACTTAAACAGACTATAAATACAGTGGAAACCTATGCAACTAAAACTGCGCTGTAGAGCAGAATTGACACCTTGTGCAGTTATGTACATATTTCCAACCTGTGTGATCTTAAAGATTTCAGTTAGTTACTCTTCTGGAGCCATTTTTACAAAGCCTATAGTAAGCCAGTTTAGCATCTCAACTCAGCTTGAACAGTCATGTGAATCAGCATTTAAAGTAAAGCCTGCTGTGTAGTTCTTCCTGTTCCTACCCTCTTGACCAAAAAACATCAACGCTAGCATCTGTTACTAGACCAAAAATCATCCAGGACCTTAACAAGGGTTGGTCACCGCTGTGGTCCCCATCTACCATTTCAGTTTCATTTATGGCAGGCATTTAAAAAGTCTAAGTAGATGAGTTCTCCTAAAACCTTATTTCAAGTTGCCAGACCTTTAAGCATTCCCTGTAATAGTATGCCCACATTTGGCTAGCTCATAGTCAATAATCTGCCTAAACACTGAAAGAGGAGTTGCTGTATTTACTTGTATTAACTTTGAAGACAGTGTTTGAATGTATGCACGTATTCATACGTCACCTCATCATGACTGGAATGGCTTGTTTAAAGGCTGTGAGGTTACAAATACCTATCCAGGATAGAGTGAGCAAATCAGAACTTTAACTTACTACAGTTTGCCACACTGGAAACTAATTTCATCAATATGCTTTACAACATTTGTTGTTTGTTTTCCTCCAATTTTCAAGTATCAAAAAGTCCTAATGCAGGCTACCAAATACGTTTATCCTTAAAGTATTTTTGGATGAATCGATGGTTCCGGTTAAGTTGTATCACACCTGTGTCCCAAGGTTTGACTTTAGCCCAAGTTCAGTAATTTTGTCAAAACAATTGATATATTGAGCCAACAGGACATCAAAATAAAAAGTTATCTAAAGTTAACATTAACAAACAAATAATCCTCAGTCACAAAATTATAAATGCTGTTTGGGATGGAGGTAAGCAGGAGGGGAATTAATCCGAACAATGGCAATTAAGTCTTCAAACCACCTTCCGAACAAGGTTGTTAATTGTTCTTTTCATTTCTTCTTGTAGATCCTTGAGCTCCCTTAAAAAAAATAGTGGAGAATCACAGCTGGTAATATAGTATGAGTTCTTCAAGCTATACAAGATATCATCTGGCTAAGTTACATATGGTTTCCATAGTAACTTGTTTGGCAGAGTGACCTACTGCAAAGCAGGGTCAGTTACCCACCAGTCAACCCCCTGGGAGTTATAATTTCCTCCATATCTATTAGTGTTGCAAAAGCCTCCATAGCCACCTCCACCAAATCTGCTGCTGCTTGTGTGGCTGCTGCTGAAGCTGGAACTGCTGGCACCACTATTTTGTCAGTAGTCTCTGGCACCAAATCCTCCACTAAATCTGCTACTCTTAGAACGTCCACAGTTACTACCCTGGTAATGGTGTTCACAAACCATGTTTTCTAACCAAGATGGCACTTCTTGTTTAGTTTCAACAAGAAGAAGATGCAACAAATCCTTAGTGATATTTATGTTCCTCTCATTCAAGAATGAGGTGGCCAGGCCAAGGTTTCCTACACGTCTTGTATGGCCAATGCCATATACATATTCTTCAATATCATTTGGCAAATCAAAATTGATAACATGTTTCACATTTGAAATGTCCAGTCCTCTTGCTGCTACTGCTGTAGCCACTAGCATTGGGCTTTTTCCTGAGGGTAACTGGTGAAGGGCCTCTTCCCTATCCCTCTGAGAATGGTGTCCATAGATACTGGTACGTGACTATCCTTCATGGTATAAGATATTCTCTAAAGAATAAAAACCCTTTTTGGTCTCCACAAACACTAAGGTTAGTGCATACTTGCCTAGGATCAAGTGGATGTCTTAGGAGGTCAAGCAGAAACAACTGCTTGTCTGATTCTTCCACCCAAACTACTTTCTTTGTGATGTTCTCAGAGGTACAGCCAACTCCTCCATAGAGCCAAGAAGATACTAATATATTCATTGAAGAAATCATGAGCCAGCATTGGTATTTCCTTAGGTAAAGTAGCACTAAACATCATAGTGTGGTGGACACCCTTTGGAGGCATAGTATCTTGTTCAACTTTTCTATGTATCTGAGGCATTAACCCCATATCCAACATCTGATCAGCTTCTTCTAACACCAAGTATTCGCAAAAGTTTAATCCAATCTTTTCTCTTTCCATCATATCCACTAGATATCCTGGAGTGGCTACTAACAAATGCCATCCACCTTCTAAGACTCAAATCTGCTGAACAATATTGGCACCACTATAAGTCATGCAAGGAGGAACTCCAGATCAGTATGAAATTTCCTGCTTTCTCATTGATCTGTACTGCCAATTCTCTTCTTGGTGCTAATACCAAGAAGATTGGGTATTGTTTGCTGCGCCCCCACCTTTAATTTTCCTTCATGGCCCCCAAAGCCTCCTTTGGACCATCTGAATACATCTGACTCAAGATGGGCAAGAGAAATGCTGCAGTTTTCCAGACCCTGTTTGGGCACAAGCTGTCAAGTCTCTTTTCTCTTTTATAATAGTAAGAGCATGCTTTTGCACTGGAGTCAGGCGAGTGTAATGAGTAACCTCCATGTTTCCCATGATAGTTTCTCTCATCTCAACATCACTGAAACTTTCAATATGTGGAGGCCAATTGCTGCCTGCTGCCTCAACTAGAATGTCACCGTATTTCTCAAAATTAATCCCAGTGCTGCCTCCAGAAAAGAGTTCCTGTGCTAAGCGTTCACTTGGGAGGAGTGGTTTTGATCAATTCTCTTCATTTTATTTGTCACACCAGTGACTGTTCCCACCATGTTCTAAATTGCCAAAACCACTTCTGTCACCATGGCTGTCAGTGCCATCATAATCACTCCATCCACGATTATCAAACCTTCCCCTTGATCCACTTCCATGATCACTGAAGAAGCTAGAATTAGCACTTGAATCATTAGGAGATTCAGAACTGCTCTACGCATCCTTATCTTTGCTAGAACACTACCCTAAATTGTCTTTATGGTGGAATCCTTTAGTAGCTGCTCTATTCCTTAACAAAGAGGGATATAGTGCCCTTTGCTGGCTGTACTTCCCCTACTCTGATTATCTGAAGAGGCCAGGTCTAGGCCAGAAAACTGCTGCTCCAGCCAAAGTGCATTTTCCATCACCACATGACTCATCCCTGAAGAGTATCCAGGAGTCTTCCGCTGCTGAGCTAATATGTTTGTTTCACCATGAAGGCACTCTCACGAAAGAACTGTGGCTCTATTTTATCTATCTTTAATAGAAAATATATGTAAGACTGCAAAAAATCTATGTTCAGTTTAGTAAGAGTTGTTAAAAGTTAACATTTATTTTGTCAAATATAATTTATTATCTTTAATCAGCCTCACACCTCATGTTACCAACTTAAGCTTTTAGTCAGTATTTTGAAAGTCATATATGGCTTCTTAAACACAACTTAATGAATTAGAGTATTATCTCAATCTTACAAATGAAGAAAATAGAAATTTTAAGCATCTTGTCCAAACTACAGTTTGCTACTCATGAAACTAAGCTTAGCATCCAGGTAGTTTGACTCTAGAGCCTACCCATGGCTTTAACTAGTAGTTTCTGAGATCCAGCCACACGAACTTGAAGTAAATGCTATGTTTATCCATCTATGACTGTCATAACAACCCTAGGAAACAAACAATTGTTTTGCATTCTGATGTTTTACTCTTTAAAGCGTAGATGTTATGCATTTCGTATAGTAGTTTGGAAGTAGATGAACTACTATCTATAAGTATTTTGTTTTGTTTTGCTTTGTTTAAGATGGAGTCTCACTCTGTCACCCACGCTGGAGTGCAGTGGCATGATCTCGGCTCATTGCAAGCTCTGCCTCCCAGGTTCATGCCATTCTCCTGCCTCAGCCTCCTGAGTAGCTGGGACTACAGGTACCCGCCACCATGTCTGGCTAATTTTTTTGTATTTTTAGTAGAGATGCGGTTTCACCGTGTTAACCAGGATAGTCTTGATCTCCTGACCTCGTGATCCACCAGCCTTGGCCTCCCAAAGTACTGGGATTACAACTGTGAGCCACCACCTGGCCCACCTCTAAGTATTTTAAAGCACATAGTGTTTTCAGAGAAGAGGCTTATCAGATGAATGCTTAGACATTGTATGAAGCCTGGTTACCATGATGAATTAACCCCAGTTCTGGCTCTTATTCTAAGCCTTAGGGTGTCCCAGTGTTGATTCCAAATTAAAATAGTTAAGTAATATTAACAAAGTTCCCAAGAAACTGGAGAAAATATCAGAATACTGACTAACTAGTATATTGTCTTCCTACATGGAAAGACAAATTTGAGAACATATGAAAGAATAAGTATTATTATATAGTCATTTTTTTATATATATATTGTTCCTTGGATAAAAATTCTAATCTATGCCTGACAGACTTGATTAATATTGCATCTATCCTTGATGATCTATCTTGTTGAACCATCAAAATGCAAATTAACCTCCAGTTACATTTGTGAACAAATAATTTCACTACAATATAATAAATTATCAAAGAATACATATATGTGTGTGTGCATACATACATATATATGTGTGTGTGTGTGTGTGTATATGTGTGTATATATAGTGCCATGAGAGCAGGTTGGGGAGAAGACTTCTGCCTATCTCAAAGAATTGGGAGGAAAGAAGAGATAAACGGGGAATAATTTTCACAAAGAGATGCTTGAGCTGAATCCCAAAGAATAAATACAAATTCTCAGAAGAGGAGAAAAAAGGCAAGCACAGAGAACAGAGCATGCAGGAAAAAGCAAGCCTAAGCAATACACAATTTTTTTCCACTAACTGCTAAATTACTTTCGAAGTTAAGAAAGCTAATGGTATATCATTAGGCACCAATAAAATTATCTTGAGATTTGACAATGCCAACGGATAAATTTCTTCTGCAAGGCAGAGCCAGTTACCTTTTATAATATCAATTTAGATTTGCACAAATGAAGACATTCTCATGGCTTCCTTGCATTCTTCTCAGGTTCTCTCAGTCAGCCATCAAAGTCATGTGACTGGACACTAACCTGATTACAAATGATCAAAACTTTTCCTAACTGTAACACATCAGATCAAACTTGGTGTGCAGTGTGTTTCCTGAATCATTATTAGCAACGAAAAAAATTTATTTTAAATTTCCACTATATACACAAGTTATTGGAGCTACTGGGTACATAACATTTTGACCCAGCAATACTAATGCAGTCATTTTTATTTCAGGAAGGCTTTTGATGAAATATTCAGCTTTGTTTTATTACCACAATTTTTAAAGCAATGTGCTCACTTCATGCCTGAGACTTATCACTTCAGTTCAGAGAGGGAAATGTGGGAAACAATAAGGGTCAAGTGTGAGCGGAGAGATAAAGGGCTTGAGGTACAGGGAGGAAAGATATAAAGATCAAGAACTGAGTGACACCAAGTTCAGAGTGAGCTGCGCAGTTGAAATGAAGATTGTGTATGGAATATAGACAATCCCCTATCTCAAAACATTGTCTAGGGTTGGTAAGTAATTACTGATACTCAAGACCACGGAATGACAAAAAGAACTTTGAAGCGTTATTCCATTAACAAAATATCTTCCCATGTTTGTTAGTCATAATATTTTTAAAGTATATGCAGCGCAAAAGTAACAACAAAAGTAGGTAAAATTTTGCTGTGAAACTGTATATAAACTGGTGTAGCTTTCCTGAAATAAAATATTTTTATGTAGATATTATAGTTTGATGTTCGATGAGGTTTTTTAAACAGTGAAGTTGAGCACAGAAGCAAGTGAGTTAAGCAATACTAATACTTTAAACAGAATAATTTCCATTTCAATAGTCTTATCCTATACATAATGTAATTTTTTTAATTGAAATGGATTTTGTCCTTATCCCTACCTTTGAATGAATCCCTTCAATTTCCACTTATGACTGGGAAGAGAAAATCAAAGGAAAAATAGAATAGAATAATAGTAAACATTCTAAAGTAAATTTTTTCATCTGTAACAAAAATAAAAATAAAGAAGAAGAAAAAAAGAATTAATAAATTATCTGCCACCTCCCTCAAAAATAAACCTCTGGTATTTATTATTATTTTATTTTTACTATTTATTGCTCACTCTCTTTACACTAAGACTTGTGCCAAGCACCGGAAATACCATGAAGAATAAAATATACTGAGAAGAGGACTTCATAGAATTTATAGTTGAGTAAAGGAGATAGTACTGAGATAATTACATGAACATGGAATGAAGATGCATTGAAGAGTCGTAAAGGGAAAAATCAGAGTATGAGTGCATTGTAGGGAAGCATAAGCCAATTTATGAGACCAGGAGACTTTCCTGAGAAAGCGACATTTAAGAAGAAACCTAAGGTGAGCTAAGGTTGAGATTATCCAGAAGAAAAGAGATTATGTTTTTAGACAGGGAGAAAAGTATGTGCCAGTGCTCTAAGGTGGGAGCTTGTCTTATTTATGAAACTAAAAGAAGGCTAGCAAGGCCCCAGTATGACCAATCATGGAGTGTGCCATGCAGAAAGGCAGGCCACGGGGTGCCTGTTATACTTCTGCCTACGACCATAAGCAATTGCACTATTGGATAGAAAACAGCTCACAAAATCTTACATTGCCCTCTGAAGTGGAGATGAGGCCAATTTTCTATGGAATTCCATGCTTATCAATTTGCCTTTGATTCCATAGGAGATTATTTTTTACATAGTACAATTAACAGAAAACAGTAACTAGAGGCTACAGACCAGCAGACACCACTAGTTTCAACTAACTATAAATAAGTACCTACCAAGAACCTCCAATTTTCATACAGCCAACAGACACATGAAAAAGTGCTCATCATCACTCGCCATCAGAGAAATGCAAATCAAAACCACAATGAGATACCATCTCACACCAGTTAGAATGGC
>NW_012115344.1:4389018-4410176 GCF_000951035.1 Colobus angolensis palliatus | reverse complement strand
AAAAAAAAAAAAAAAAAAAAAAGAACCTCCAATTTCCCACAACTCTACAGAGACTCTCTTGTCAAGGTTATCATGTTGTAAGTCTGATGATTACTTATCTTCTATGACAACTCAGCAGCATTTGTCAGAGATAATCACTTCCTTCTTGAAATGCTTCTCTCGGCTCATAACACTTTGCCTTTCTGGTTTTCTTCCTACCTCAATAGCTACTCTTCCAAGTCTCCCTGATGCTCCCTTTCCTCTGCTCCAACTCTCGATGTTGAAATGCATCTAAAGTTCAACCCTTTTCTCTATCTACATATTCTTCTACTCAGTACCATGATGTTAAATGTCCTCATCTCCTAAATCTTTACCTCCAGTTCTGACCTCTCACAGTTTCAGACTTATATATACAACATGATGTCTCCACTTGGATGCAGTCTTTACACAGTCATCTCAAATGTAACATGGCCAAAGCGACCTTAATTTCCCCGATGTAGGGTAAGACCTAAAATTTCAAGTGCTACCTTGACATTTTTTAACTTCACAGGGCCTGAAAGACCTATCTGTGAGTTCTCTTGCTGTTGCCAGATACATCCTTACTCAGTAAGAAAGGTTCTCTGCCCAGCTAGTTCTTCTGTCAGCTGTTGCATTCTACCCTGTCCTCAACCTAACAGGTTTTATCTTCCTGCCAACCCATACAATTACTCAAACAAGGCAATCCAATCCTTCTGCAGGAACCAGGGGACATCTCACCCTCTCATTACTAACAAAGCCTGCCTCCCACAGCCTGGTTCACTCAGTTCCTGAGTGCAACACCTGTGTGGCCCTTCACAGCATGCAGTGTGTTGTGACTGGATGATCTCACCTGTCCAGTGTCAGGTGTTGTATGTTTCAACATCTCCTACAATTTTAGGCACAAAATTCTTCCTTCACCAATTGGATGAATAGGAAGTGGTCATAACACCCCCAAAACTAACTTTTCCTCAGATCTTCATCTTAATACATGGTGCTATCTTTCAATAAGCTGTTTAAGCAGATAAATTCTTTGATTCTTATCTTTCTTTCTTACCCACATCTAATCAATCTGAAAGCCTTGTCAACTCTGCTTCAAAAACATAATCCCAAACTATCTGCTTCTCTCCATCTGCATTACCTTCTATGTTTACCTAATGTTATCTCTCATCAGTATCACTACAGGGACACCCTTGCTGAACTCTCAGCCTTTACTTTTACCAAGAACAATTCACTGTTTACATAAAAGACATTTTTAAAAACTCTAGCAGTTTTCCATTACACTTAAGAGAAGAATTATTTCCCTGGCTTATAAAGTCTTAAATGATTTAATTCTGCCTGCCTCCTAAACTTGCCTTGTGCTTCACATCACCCACTCATTTCAAGCATATTCAACTTCTCATTTCCCTAGAACAGGATAAACTGATTCTTGTCTTTGGCTTTTTACACTAGCTGTGTTTTCTGCCTGCCTTCTTCTTATCTTGTTATGGCTAGTTAATTATTATCATTCAGATCTCAGTTAAAACGAGAGCTCCTCTTAGCTATATGTCCTTATCTATATCATATCACCTTTTAATCTTCTTCATACATTTATTGCCATCTGTTATCTGTTTATTTACTTACTCATTTACTTGATATTTGTGCCCACTACCAGGCTGGAAACTGGGGAGAGTCAGTGCCTTGACTGGCTTATTCACCACTGCAATCTCAGTATCTACAGCCATGCTAGACACATAATGGGAAATTAATATATAATGGTTAAAAGAAAAAAATGAATGAATTAAACAAAGTAATACAATTATTAAAGCATAAATTTATGATTTATACAGGCCATTATTCAAATCCCATTAGCTATGTGATCTCTCTGAATCTTAATTTTCTTTTGTCTAATGGGAATAATAACTATTTCATGGAGATATTAGGAATTAAACTAGATATAATGAGTTTTACATTTCTAAACCTCTCCTAGAATATACTACCTACATAATAATATAAACTACTATCAAACAATTCAGTTGGCTTCTCAAAAAAATTGGGAGACAACACAAAAGAGAAAAGCAAAATTAGAATCATAAACTCCAATTCACTTAGATCACTTAATTCCTAGATAGTTTTTTTAAAAATCAAAGATTGAACAGAAATTGTATAACTTCCTTTTCAGCTTCTAGTCATCTATTTGCTAAACAATAGCAAAAAAAAATCTATATATAAGAAGCATGTAAAAGATAAAGTCTTCACAATTTATTTGACTAAGTTGTAATCTTACTGGCTTTTTAAAAGTGTATCTCTCAAACTAGGCTTAAGGCTCACTACAAGTGTGTAGAATATACAAAAGTCATAGTACCATTTCTCATGTCAAGGTGCTTGGAATTGCAGTGAAGTAACTTAATAAGCAATTTTAAAAAGCTGAAACAGAATTTAACTTGCCTTACACTTTTGAGCTGTTATACAAATGCTATACATTTTACATTATTGGAAAATAATAGTCTCTGATTGTTACTTGTATTTCTGTGGGGTCAGTGATAATATCCCCTTTGTCATTTCTAATTGTTTTTATTTGGATTTTATCTCTTTTCTTCTTTATCAGTCTAGCTAGTGGCCTATTTTATTATTTTTTTCAAAAAACCAACTCCTGAATTTATTGATCTTTTGAATGGTTTTTCGTGTCTCAGTCTCCTCCAGTTCTGCTCTGATTTTGGTTATTTCTTGTCTCCTGCTAGCTTTGGGATTGGTTTACTCTTGGTTCTCTAGTTCTTTTATTTGTGATGTTAAGTTGCTAAATTAAGATCTTTCTAACTTTTAGGTGTGGGCATTTAGTGCTATAAATTTCCTTCTTACCACTGTCTTAGCTGTGTCCCAGAGATTCTGGTACGTTTTATCTTTGTTCTCATTAGTTTCAAGGAACTTCTTGATTTCTGCCTTAATTTCATTATTTATCCGAAAGTCATTCAGGAGCAGGTTTTTAATTTCCATGTAGTTGTATGGTTTTGAGCAATTTTCTTAGTCTTGATTTCTATTATTGCACTGTGGTCCAAAAGAATGGTTGGTATGATATTAGTTCTTTTTTATTTGCTGAGGATTGTTCTGTGTCTGGTTGTGTGGTCAGTTTCAGAGTGTGTGCCATGTGGTGATGAATGTATATTGATGAATGAAGAATGTATATTCTGTTGATTTGGGGTGGAGAGTTCTATAGGTGTC
Source organism: Colobus angolensis palliatus (assembly GCF_000951035.1). Classification (NCBI taxonomy): domain Eukaryota; kingdom Metazoa; phylum Chordata; class Mammalia; order Primates; family Cercopithecidae; genus Colobus; species Colobus angolensis. The sequence goes on along the minus strand of NW_012115344.1, from coordinate 4,406,984 downwards.
TATCAGGTCCATTTGATCCAGTGCTGAGTTAAGGTCCTGAATGTCTTTGTTAATTTTCTGCCTTGATGATCTGTCTAGTCAGTGGAGTGTTGAAGTCTCTCACTAGTACTGCGTGGGAGTCTGAGTCTCTTTGAAGGTCTCTAAGAATTTGCTTTATGAATATGGATGCTCTTATGTTGGGTGCACGTATATTTAGGATAGTTAGATCTTTTTGTTTAGTTGAACCTGTTACCGTTATGTAATGCCCTTTTTTATCCTTTTTGATCTCTGTTGGCTTAAAGCCTGTTTTTTCTGAAATTAGGATTGTGACTCCTGTTTTTTTCTGTTTTCCATTTGTTTGGAGATTTTCCTTCATCTTTTTATTTTAAGCCTATGGGTGTCATTGCATGTGAGATGGATCTTTTGAAGACAGCATACAATTGGGTATTGGTTCTTTATCCAGCTTGCTACTCTGTGCCTTTTAATTGTGGCATTTAGCCCATTTACATTCAGTAACATGTAGCTAATAAACTTTTGTTAACAAGAAGATTAATTTTATTATGAAACATGATATTCTCCATAGACTTGTGTATAACACTTAAACAAAACATTTATCAAAAATAGGTAATGAGCATTTTCTCCAAAATTATTCCCGTTTACACTATCCCCAATGTATAACATATAATATATGACAATAGAAAGTGCTCAATGATTTTAGGTTATAAGAGTATGTCAAGTCCAACAACTTATCATCAAAAATAAAATTCAACATTGGACTCAAGACTTTAAGTAACATTTAAAAGTAACTGCTTTGAACTTTCTTTTCTGTGTGAGATTTGAAATTTCTTATGTTAGTTTAATGCTATATAGTACTCCACTGTGTGTATATGCCATACTTTTATCTATGGCTGATGGGAATTGAGGTGTTTTTAATGTGGACTATTACCAGCAGTGATGCCACGAAATAGTCTTATACTAGGTTTTAGAAACATAGGTCATAGAGTTGTAGGAAATATGCATGTTCAGCTTTAGTAGGTATTGCCAGTTTTCAAAAGTGGTTGCAATAATTTAAACTTCCACTAATACCATATGAAATTCCAGTGGCTCCACATCTTCAATTACTTTTGTATTTGAAAAATACTGTAATTTTCCATGTTAGCCATCTTATCAGGTGTGTAAAAATTTATATATTTGTTTAAATTTGTATTTTACTGATGACCAAAGCTGAGCACCTTTATAGAGATGCTCACCTTTTAAAATAAGTATTGTACCTTAATGTTGATCACCTTTTAAAACACTTATTGTACCAGGTTACTCACTTTTAAAACACTTATTACACCTATTGCATTTGATGATCAAAGTTGAGCACCTTTTAAATATTTATTAGACATTTGGAGCTATTATTTTATGAGCACTTAGGATTTTTGCTCATTTTTTAAATTGGATTATTTGTTTCTTCTAATTGATATGTAGAATATTTTCTATATATTTTAAGTATGAATGTTTTATCAGTTAAATTTAAGTATAGTTTCCTACTATGTCACCTGAATTTTCTGACATTGAGTGATATCTTTTGATGAACAATAGTTCTCAATTTTAATATACTATAATTTACCAGTCTTTTCCTTTATGGTTAGTACTGTGTCCTCTAAATAAACAATTGCCTGCCCAAAACCCATGAAGATATTCTCCTTGAATTTCTTTTAGAATATTCATTGTCTTACTTTTGACATGTAGATCTACATTCTGTACAAAATAATCTCTGTGTATAATGCGAGATAGGTATCAAGATTCACTTTTTGCACATATTTAATTGCTTGAATATCATTTATTTAAAAGACCAGCTTTTCTCCCACTGAATTGAAGTGACATTTTTGTTTTAAATCAGGTGGCAGTATGAAGATGTGCAGGTGTTTTTCCAGATGCTGTTTTATTACATTGGTCTGTTTGTCTGTGTTTCATTATCACAATGTCTTGATTACTGTAATTGTATAGTAAAGTACTAACGTGTTAGTGAAACTCTTCCAACTATTTTATTTTCCCTCATAAAGACTGTCTTGATTATTCTCACTTCTACAAAGTTTTGAATTAGCTTTGCATTTGCAACAAGAAAATCTGATCAACTTTGAAGGAGATTGCATTGAATGTAAGAATAAATTTGCACAAAGTTGACATCTGAACAATATTGAGTTTTTAATTCACAAACACTATATATGTGTCCATTTACTTAGGTTTTCTCCTATTTTCCACAATAATGACTGATACGTTTTCTGTGTAGAAGTAATTAAATTATTCATAATACTCCATTTCAGATGCTATATTGATGATATTAATTTTAAATTTTATCCTATCTCCTTTGGTATATGGAAACACAATTGATATGTGTATGTTGATCTTGAATCTGGATGACTTGCTTCATCATTCATATGTTCTGAAAATATGTCCATAGATTCTTTAGGGTATTCCACAAACAGCATCAGTCTGTGACCATTGTGACCATTTCATTTCTTTCTTTCCAATTCTGTAACATTTCATTTTTCTCTTGCTTTTTTTATTTCTCCATGTCTTATTTATTTATCTTAAAATATCCAATTGACAGATAAAGATTGTATACATTGAAGTTGTACAACATGATTTCATATACATATATATTATGCATTGTCCCAATCAAATTAATGCATCTACCAGTACTCATGTTGTACAAGAGATCCCTCAAACTTAATTATCTTATAATGAAAAGCTTGTACCTTTGATAAACTTCTCCCCCTTTTCCCCACTTGCCAGCCCCACACAACTACATGCCACTCTCTGTTTCTACAAGTTAGAATTTCATAGATTCCACGTATAAGTGAAATCATTCAAAATTTGCCTTTCTCTACCTGGCTAATTTCATTTAACACAATGTCTTGCAGGTTCATCTATGTTATCACAAATAGCAGAATTTTCTTCCTTTTCAAGGCTGAATAATATCCCATGGTATATACCACATTTACTTTATCCATACAGTCAATGATGAACACTCTGGTTGTTCCCATATATCAGCTATTGTACATAAGGCTGTAATAAACATGAGGGTGTAGATATATCTTCAAGATACTGATTTAATTTATTTTCAATATAAACTCAGAAGTGAGATTTCTAAATCATATAGTAGTTCTATTTTTAATTTTTTAAGGAACCTCCATAGTGCTTTCCATAATAGCTGTGCTAATTTGCATTCCCACCACAAATATATGAAGGTTCCCTTTTCTGCACACCTTTGCCAACACTTGTTATCTCCTGACATTTTTATATTAGCCATCCAATAGGTGTAAGATGATATCTAATTGTGTTTCTCATTTTAATTTTTCTAACGATTAATGTGTTGAGCATCTTTTTGTATACCTGTTGGCCATTTGTATGCTTTGGAAAAATATCTGTTCATTTATCCTATGCTGATTTTTTATAAGGTTGTTTGTTTTCTTGAGTTGTGTGAGTTCCTTATACATTTTGGAGATTAATCCCTTATAAGATACATGGTTTGCAATATATTCTCCCATTCTATAAGTTTCCTTTTTATTTTATTTTTTTCTTTGTCATGCAGAAGCTTGTTATTTTGATGTAGTCTCACTAGTTTACTTTTGCTTTTGATATCTGTATTTTGGATATTATATATAAAAAATCATTAATAAGACCAATGCCAGAAGGCTTTTTTCCTTATTTTCTTCTAGGAGTTTTTTGCTTTCAGGTCTTACATTTAGATCTTTTATCCATTTTAAGTTGATTTTTGTATATGCTATAAGATAAAGGTTCAATTTTTCTTTTGCATGTTGATATTCAGATTTTTCTGTGTCCTTTATTTAAGAGAGTTTCCTTTCTTTGTTGTGGATTTTTGGCACCCTTGTTAAAGATTAGTAGCCCATATAAGCATAGGGTTATTTCTGAGCTCTCCTTTCTGTTCTGTTAGTTTATGTGTCTGCTTTTAAGCCAGAACAACACTGTTTTGATTACTATAGCTTAGTAATGTAGCTTGAAATTTGGGAATGTAATGCTTGCAGCTTTGCAGGCTTTGCAAGACCACTATTGGGCTTTCATAAAATTTATTTGGCTATTTGGAATCTTTTGTGGTTCCATGTGGATTTAAGGATTGTATTTCTATTTCTATGAAAAATGCCATTTGAATATTAATAAAAATTGCATTGATTTGTAGATCACCTTGGGTAATATGGACATTTGAATAATATTAACTCTTCTTATTCATGAAGATTAAATATATTTCCATTTATTTGTGTCTTCTTCAATTTCTTGTATCAATATCTTATAGCTTTAGTGTACAGACCTTTCAGCTCCTTCACTAAATTTACTCAAGTATTTTACTCTTTTTCATGTGTTTGTAAATGAGATCGTTTTCTTAACTTCCTTTTCAAATAGTTCACTGTTAGTGTGTAGCTATGCAACTGATTTTTTATATTAATTTTGTAGCCTGAATATGAAAACCAGATTAAGATGCTACAATAAAAGAAATTACAGGTCAAAATCCCTAATGAACATAAATGCAAAAGACCCTCAACGAAATATTATCAAAGCAAATTCAACGGCATACTTAAATGATCACACAGCATGATTAAGTGATATGCAAGGATGGTTCAGCATCACAAATTAATAAGTGTGGTAAACCATTTGACAGAATGAAAGACAAAAAACATACGATCATCTCGATAAATGCAGAAAAAGTTATTTGACAAACTTCAACATTATTTTACGATTTTAAAAAACTCTCAATAAATTAGGTACAGAAGGAATGGGCCACAAAATAATAAATGCCATTTTGACAAGCCCTCAGCTAATATCATACTCAATGATGAAAAGCTAAAAGCTTTTCCTCTAAGATCGAGAACAAAACAAGGGTTCCCACTCAGCATTTCTACTCAGCACAATGCTGAAGGACCTACCTAGAGCAATTAGACAAGAAAAAGAAACAAAAGGTGACCAAATCGGAAAGGAAGAAGTTAAATTGCCCTGTTTGCAGATGATATAATCTTACATACAGAAAACCCTAAAAACTCCACCTAAAAAACCTTTCAGAATAAACCATTTTTTTGCTATTTTTCACTAAAAATTCTAGCAAAATACTGAATAGAACTACAGTACATACAACATAGAAAATATGTGTTAATTGCTTGTTTATGTTACCAATAAAGCTTGTGGTCAACAGTAGGCTATTAGTGTTTATGTTTTTGGAGAGTCAAAAGTCATATATGAATTTTTAACTGTCCAAGGGTTTGGTGCGCCAACCTCCACATTGTTCAAGAGTCTACTATAATGATAATGAATGATTGTCTTGCTCCTATTTCAGAAGACAGGGTTATAGTCATCATTGAACGTACTGTATAGGACCTTTGCAATTACATTTCACCCACTAAGTTAATTGTCCATTAACTTGTAATATATATGATTATCATCAGTTCTTTTAATGGTTAGCCTAAAAATTACAATATTCATCCTTGACTTATTAATGTAGTATTTCTAGAGAACACAGAGATCTTATCTTAATTTCATTTACCCCAAAGCTGAATTTGGTGATGAAACCTAGGCACTTCTGATGGCTGGGGAAGACCAAAATTTCAACTTGACAGTCACAGACGATTGCTGAAGCAGATGCAACCACAAAGGCAGAAATCTGATTGCAAGGAACCTGAACTCCTCTCTGACTTGAACACCTGCAAAGGACAGGGATTGGGGCCCTTAGGTACACTGCTCTGCACCCAGGAGTTACAGATCACTAACACTCTGAACTGTGACTTTTGTGGTGCCCCATTCAGATGTTTTATATGATGTACATGGTTTTTATTTGCTCTGTGGCCTTGCACAAGCCACCCTAAGACCTTCATGGTAAAATTTCTATCCTGTCTCAAATTGACAGTTTAAACCCTTAATAAAGCCTTATATTTTAAAACACACACACACACACATACATACACACAAATGGACATTTATCCCACTCCTGCTTTTGTGCTATTGTGGTCATACATGGTATTTCTTTTTTGTTGTTGTTTTTCTTGTTGTTTTCACTGTCATGCAGATATTTATGATGAAAACAGAATCAGAGTCTGACCTGCCTGACTTGAAGTACAAGGTTTTGGGTTGTTTTGTGTGTTTTTAAAAAACTTATTTGTGTTTTTAATCAACAAATAAAAATTTTATACACATATGCTTCCTGATTTATAATGAGGATACATCCCAAGAAACCTATTGTAGGTTGAAAATAATGTAAGTCAAAAATGCACTTAATAAACCTAGCTTACCAAACATCATAGCTTAACCTAGCCTATGTTAAACGTTCTTGGAACACTTACAATAGTCTACAGTTAGGCAAAATCATCTAATACACAGCCCATTTTCTAATCAAGTTATTAGAAAGGATTTTTATTCAGAAATCAAAGTATGGTTTCTACTTAATGTTTATTGCTTTCACATCATTGCAAAGTTGAAAAATGTAGGTCAAGCCATCTTAAGTCAAGGAATGTTTGTATATCCTAAGAGTGTACATGATATTTTGAAATATGTATACTTTAATAGCTATATTGAGCTAATTAACATATGAACTACCTCACTTATTTATTTGTGGTGAGTAGATATAAAATCTACTCTTTTAGCAATTTTTTTTTTAACTATGCACTTTTATTTGTAAATCAGGTGATTTTTTTTCTTTTTGCTTATCTATATTATACACATTTTCTAAATGACTGACTTATTTGTATAATAATTTACAAGCGCTAGCTCTATTTGCATGAAAGTCAAACTAATATAGATATTTTGCTTAAAACAAACATGATAAATAAGTGTATTCAAAACAAATAAGACAGGTCCAATGAAGAGAACAACAATTTCAGGTGTGAAAAATGAAAAGCACGGAAGTGACTACAGTTGTTCAACAATGTCTGGGTGTTTTCTTTCCTCTGGATCTTTTAGCAATTTTTAAGTATATAATACACTACTGGAAGCATCTCCAGCTAAGTTGTTTTCTTTCTGAACAGACATTTCCCACGAACAAGTGCAGAAATTCCCTGTGAACAGGGGAAACAGTAATGCTGACAACAAAACTCGGATGTAAATTTAGAATAAAAAAAAGGCTCATGGTTGACTGCTTTGGGCTATACTTCCGTAATCTCTCAAAAAAATAAGTTATTGCCCTCTGGATTATTTTGATGTAAAATTTTAGGAAGACTTGATAATCTGTAAAAGTTGTAGGCCTGAGATCCTAAAAGATTTGTACTTAAATTCGTATAATCTATAGAAGTCTACTTAATGACTCCAGGTTTATTTTTCCTGTTGTAACACACATCTACCTCACAAAGGTGTTGTGAGAATTCAATGATATATTATTTACAAAGAAAGTATTGGTTACCTTCCTTCTGTCCCAGTGATAGACCACAACAAGAGATTATGAAGAGGGCATGGCCGCCCTGTCATTCTAGAGAGGGACAGAGTAAAACAAAGAAGGTGATGGAGTAAAGAGCAGTCGCCTTCTATATATTGTCCATTTTGTCTATTTTTTGTTTTTTGCTTACCTTTTATATTTATACCTTCTATATACAATAGGATTATAAGCAGCTTGAGTCCAGTGAATATACCATTTAATTTTGCTATCCATGACTGCACTTAGCTTAGAGGAAACAATCACAGCTTATTATTGATTAATTAATTAATAGATGAATGGTGAACAGATGATTATCATCCCAAGAAATGGGATTTTATTAGTTCTGGGCAACTAGGAAAGTTTTTAACTACAGAGAAATATTGACATGGGCAGCAACTTCATCATACAGCACAAAGTCTTGTTTTTTTTTTTTTGTTTTTTTTGTTTTTTTTGAGACAGTCTTGCTCTGTAACCCAAGCTGGAGTGGAGGGCAGTGGTGTGAACTTGGCTTCCCGCAACCTCCACCTCCTGGGTTCCAGCAATTCTCCTGCCTCAGCCTCCCGAGTAGCTGGGAATACAGGCATGCGCCATCACGCCCAGCTATTTTTTGTATTTTTGTAGAGACGGGGTTTCACCATGTTAGCCAGGCTGGTCACAAACTCTTGACCTCAGGAAATCTGCCCACCTCAGCCTCCCAGTGTGCTGGGATTACAGGCATAAGCCACCATGCCCATCCCAAAAAGTCATTTTATTTAATATTTTTTAAAAGATATTGCCAAGTTTGAGAGGGCAGAATGATTCATTTTACAACTGTGACTAGTACCAGATCACAGATAACATATGTATAAAAAACTTGCCTTTGTGGTAGTAACAGAGGCAGTTGGAAGACAGAAAGCAGATAAAACAATCAGCTGTTGAAGCTTTTGTCAACACTTTGTTCAAACATACACTAGAACAATTGGGAATGGTATTGATTTTCAACTTAAACCTGTAAGGTAATATCTCAAGAATTGTTACAGAAAGACTGAATAAATATATATAAGAAAGAGCTCTGTAATTTAATTACATTATGTATTAGAGAAAGAGCTCTATATTCCAATGTAACATGTGATTTAGGTATACCTCTCTCCTAGAAGAAAATGTAATTCAAGAGGCAAATTCATGATTTCTTTTTCAGTGGGTTGGGTGGGCTAGCTTACACTAACTTTCAAAAACTCAACTTTTGAACAAAATTCTGGAAAAAAGTTTTGGATTATGACTCAGGATGTGCATGTTAATGTATTTATTTTAACAGCAGCCTCTCTACAAGTCTCCTGACTTAACCTTGTGGGAAAACACTTCCTACCACTAAGGTCATCTACTTGATTACTGATACTTTGATCATGGAGCTTTGGGCATGCCACTTTATAGAAATTTGAAGAGCAATTATGTTTTTCAAAAAGAGTTTTGAATAATGTTAGGATAGATTGCATACATGACTATCAATTCTTCCCTTCCCAGCAAAGGACAGAGTCTGTTTATCTAGCCTTTGAATCTTGATTATTCATGTGACTTGCTTCACCAAATGTAACATTAATAAGCGTAATGCAAGCAGAGGCTTGCCAAGAATTTGTTTTGGTTCTAATGCTTAGAAGAAGAATGGCGTGCCATATTTCTGCATTTAGAACTCATGTGGAGACATGTGTGGCCCAGTTGCTCCTATTTCATCTCGGGCAATAACCAGACACGGGACTGAGGCCATCCAGGATCAGCCAGCCCTAGCCCACACACAACCTGATCACAGATGCATGAGTAAGCCTAACTGAGACCAGACAAGACCAGCCTAGAATAGAACTGCTCAGCAGCAGCAAAAACTAAATACATTGTTACCTTAAGCTAGTTTTAGAGCTATTTGGAAGTGTATTTTTGTGCAGCAAACATTTACTAACAGATAAAGTGGTGATTCTTTATCTTTGTTTTATTGATGTTTTAAAGAAATCGTTTCTGCTAAAAGGAAATATCTGGTCTTTGTCATGTTAAATCAAGTTTAGCCTAAAGTTGCCTCCTTAAATTTGCAGCACAACCCCTACCCTGCAACACCTCAAATTGTTTCGCCTTTTTTGACAGAACCAAGATATATCTTAAATGTACTTGATTGATGTCTCATGTCTCCCTAAAAGGTATAAAACCAAACTGTGCTCTGACTACTTGGGTACATCTTCTGAGGATCTCCTGAAGGCTGTCACAGGCCATGGTCACGCATATTTGACTCAGAATAAATATCTTCAAATATTTTATGTAGTTTGACTGTTTTCCTCAATATAACTCATCATTTAACCAGTTAAGTATTTGGAGTTAGTTTGGGATTAAATACGAGAGTTTTGACAGGGAGGTGAAACAATAGTAGTTTCATTAAAAGTTGATTCTTGGTGCATGTATGTTTTCTATTATAATGAACACAGATGATAATGATGCATACGTGTTTACCTAGATTAGAGAAAGGAAGAGAAAAAAGTAAAAATGTTGGAAATGAGATAAAAAGATATTGATCTCACTGATGTTTCTGCATCTAAGACTGAACTCAACTATTAGTTGTATTTACTGCTTATTAGATTTACTAAGAAAGTTCTTTAAGGTACTTGCAGCCCTAAAATTATTTGCAATATTCAATAGCAAGGGACTCACACAAAATGCCAAAAACAATTAGGCACCTTAAAGGAACTACCCAAATAGGTTTAAGATATCACTCAGGCCATAAAAATGTTCTTAAAACTCACTCCACAAAATAGCTAATTGACACATCAGAAACAAAAGCAAAAAAGTCACCCTAATTCAAGGCAATTACTTCAGCAATTCAAAATAAAATGTTAAACGTGACCAAAAAACAAATGCAAAATATTTTAATGACTTTAAATGGCTGTATAATTTCCTCATCACTTCGCTTGGCAGAGTTAAGATGGCATTTAACCTAAAATCACATCATTAATAAAAACACTGCACCATGATGCTTTTCTTAATATGCATTCTCAAATTAGCATACAGAGAAAAATGAAACTATAATAGAGATGTACATTTAATTCCTATTTAGGTCACCAGACATTTATTAGCCTTACCACAGGTTAATACACATGCATTTGCATCTGTTTCTAAATGCTAATTATGTGACCTCAGAACACTCATTTATGGGCTTCATTTATTGAAAAATAAGTCCCTATGATTTGATCATAGAATAACTTTTAGTGTCTAACTTTACGTAGTATATTACAGTTTTCAAAACATTTTTGTAAAAAGTATTTTGTTTATTTACAGCAACTATATATCATAGATATTAATTTGTATATTTTACATGTAAGCAAGTTGGAGTTCATAAGGTTGAATTATTTCAAATGTACAAATGCATAGTAGTGAATATTTAAAATATATTTTTAAGAATATGACCCAGAAAAATAGTGGGCATTTAAGAAATATAGGCATGGTATCTATCTCACATGTATATTAGGAGTGGACAGTTTTCTAAGATTGGAAGCAAACAATTGTCAAGCAAGGGTCTGATTTTTGTAAGTCTTGTGGGAAAGAAAGATAATAGAGGGTTTCATTGCAAAGATATAAAACTACTCTAGATAGTTTAAGCAAAAAGTAATCTAAAAAAATTGAGTTTTCCAAATTATTGAAATGCCTTGAGAACTAGGGCCTGGGCAGGCCTGGAGAAATGACTCCAGGAACATCATTACAGAACTCATCTGCCCAGTGGCAACACTGCCCAGATTGCTCTTCTCCATTATCCAGCCGGAGTTCCAGATCAGCTTGAATACTTCACCTCTGGGAAGACTTTGCAAAACCTCCAGATTTATGCCACCTCTATAACCTGTATAATATTAGTAAAATGCATATTATGTTCTATTTTACTTACAGTCAGCCCTCCTTATCTGTGGGTTCCACATACATGGATTCAACCCAGAGTAAAATGAAAATATTTGGGGAAAAAATTAATGTTTGTGTCTGTCCTGAACATGTAGACATTTTTCTTGTCACTATTCCCTAAACAATACAGTATAACAACTATTTACATAGTATTTACATTATATTGGCATTATAAGTAATTAAAGATGATTTAAGTATATGGAAAGATGTGTGTAGGTTATATGCAAATACTGTGCCCTTTTATATAAAGCACTTGAACATCACAGATTTTGGTATCAGTGAGGGGTGCTGAAACCAATTGCCCATGGAAACCAAGGGACAACTATATTTGTTTCAATGTGTACCTCTCCTTCTAAACTCAGTTCTTAAGCATATAGTATCTTTATAGCTATATACCTAGTATCTATCACAGACCCTAAACTATGGTAAGCCCTCAATAAATTTTATTGTTATAGGTAGATAGATAGGCATGAGTGGGACAGGAGAGGGCTCTCCCTCCACGCACTAGGAATGTCCAGTGATGTTTCAAAAATTGTCACACTGCTTCTCTAAAAATGATAATTCAGCAGCCAGGGAGAGACAATCTTCTATGGTCTCTAACACCTGTTAACATTAAAGTGTTATTAAAGGCAGACACCAGAGAGAAGAAACTTCCTGGGCATGCACATTAAAAGATAAAAATGGCAAAGTATGATCTTCCACATACCCTGTACTGGAAAAAGGAAGAAAGCTTCAGATGGGCATAAGTACACTTCCTAAACACGCTGCGCATGCTCACTTCCCAAGGGTACGGAGGGCTCTGCACATGTGGGCTGCCCATCATAAGAGAAGAATCTTGGGAAAGAGGTGAACCTATAAAAGTCCAAGGATCATGGTTGAAGGGGACATTTGACCTTCTCTCTTAAACCTTCATGTGTCCACTTGGGTCTCTTCCAACTGCACCTTCCTTTCTTTCCTGTTCTAAGGCCGTTTTAAATAAACTTGCACTCGTGCTTTGAAACTTGCCTCAGTCTTGTTTTCTGCTTCATGTCCCTCAGTCAAATTCTTTCTTCTGAGTAGGCAAGGTCTAAAGTTGCTTGTAGACGCATGGAGATTTGCTACTGGTAACTTGGGGTAACTTAGATCTCTGCCACCACTAACAGTATTAAACCTTTTTTTCATATCGTCATAATTTTAAGCAGTTACAGGAATTAATTAATTACTTGAATTAACTTTTTTAACGCTCATAATTTCCCTATGAAAGAGGTCTGTAAGGAAAATGACTGTGCTTCAGTCAGTAGGCCGAGGCAGACATCCAATACAGTATGACACAGCGGGTTTGGAGCCCAAGAGCACAACCCTATGCATTACACAGTGACATTATGTGCCTGCCATTGTTATCCCCACATTGCCTAGACACCCACATAACTGGAAGGCAAAATGTTTCTGGTTTTTGCCAATGCAACGAGCCCCCTGGTGGTTCTACTCCTTAGCATTAACTATCCCTGGAGTGTGTGTCATAACTGTAGAAGTGTAAGTTACGGCCCTTGCGGAGCACACTGTTTGAATAACACCTGAGTTGCCCTCGTTCTGTTAACAGATTAGGTTGATCAAACCAGGAAGGTGGTACTGCAGAACCGTATGGCACTAGACATATTAACTTTTGCCCAAGGTGGCACTTTTGCTCTTTTGGGACCACAGTGTTGTACCTTCATCCCTGACAATCAACAAAGCATAACAGCAGCTTTCCAAGGAGTTTCCCACGAAATCAAGGCAGTTGAGAGCCTTACCCATGAATCCCTACAGACATGGTGGGTGTCTCTGGGCTCTGGCCTATGCTGGACCCTAATAATAATGAGCAGCACAGCGGGAATATTAGTCATGGGTGCTGCTTCTGGTATTGCTGCTGTGGCCTCTGGGTCCAGTATTCTGCCCTATGGGCATGTCTCCCCACTAGGAGAACTCCCTCAGCCTAGGGGGTGGAGTGTAAAAAAATGGCTGTGCTTCAGTCAGGAGTGGGCTGAGGTAGACAAGTACAATATGACACAGCAGGTTTGGAGCACAGGTGCACAACCCCGTGCATTATGTAGCCATTTAATATAACCTATTTGTGTGAGCTCTTACCTGGCTTTGAGCTACCATTGCCTGTGAATAATATAAATGCACTGCTGACTCTGTAGGAGAGAGAGAATAAAGCCATGTCCCAGCTTCCTGCCATCTCTCAAGAGTTCTTTCGGCTACCTGCCACCCATCCCCCAACTCCTCTCAGACCCCAGCTCAGGTTAGAACCTGACAAGGTTTTATTTAAATGTAGGCAGTCTGGATCCAGAGTTCACATGCTAACCATCACGGTACTTTTCCTCATTGTAAAGATAATGTCTCCCAAAGATCACACCTTTAGAAGGTTAGAGGAAAAGCAATAAGAAAAACAAATGGAATAACAGTACATAAGAAGACTGAAGCTCCAAAGATTCAATCAAGCTGTAGAGATTAAGCTCACTTAATGGAACTTTACAGGAAAGATTTAAGGGCCACATATTTTTGTAAATAATCATCTACCACAGATTATTACTTTTTTACAATCACACAAAGAAAAAGCTAGAGCCTTTTTTTAAAGACTTCAAATGTGACACTCAGAATAATTCAGATATGATAGATCATGATTTAATGTGCTGTTTGAGTTCAGCACTCCCTGATATAAGTTTAATTAAACAAAGTGCATTTTTGTTTTTGTTTTGTTTTGTTTTGCCTTGTTTACGACTTTTATTTAAGTTTGGGGTACATGTGCAGATTTGTTATATGGTAAACCTGTGTTACAGAGGGTTGTTGTAGATTTGTGAGTGGAGCTTCAGAGGAGTGTTGCTAAAAAATGCAGTCTTTCAGGAAGATAAGAAAAAAGGGCTATCGTCTTTTTTAAACAGTTAAATATTTTTCAGCAAATGTTGGCTATTAAGAGGACTGAAAAATAAAAGCGATAAGAGAGTAACCAATTCTCTCTTTCTCCATTTAAAATGTGATTTCAGTGAGAAATTCCTAAAAAGATAAGCAGCATGAGAAAGAAGACAAAGGGAAGATGCCGGACAACCTGGAAACTGGATAATGAAGAACTGCGGAGGGTATAAAAGAGAAACTACTTTGTAATAATTTATATCAATTATTCCTTTCAATAGATTTTGTGGAGTAGTTCAATATTCCCATAATCCATTCTTTGTGACCTGAAGGAAAGGTGAATGAGATAGCTCAGTTCCATAAAAAGGCAGTGGCAGGTTTGAGACTACTGCTTTGTGCTCCTAAATTTGCCAGCTTTTTGTGTGCATGGTGAGGATTCCTGCCCTCTTAAAAGCAAAAAATATCATGCATAACAATCACTCAGTATTCTAAAATCCAAATGAAAGTACTGGGGGAAAAAAATCTGCATTCCAAGGATTTTTCTAAGCCAATCCTTTAGTCTCAATTCCTCATAAATATTTTATTCTGTTGTTGCTACTCAGGATATCTGCATTGTTCTTGGACCACTAGTAAAAAAAGAGATAAAAAGTATCAAGTTTTTTTTACTATCAAGTTTTTTTTTTTTTTCAACTTGGCTACCTCTGTCACCAAATACATTTTTACACAGATACAGTCTTAAAATTTTTTCATAGTACAAAGCTATCCACAATATTTGTGTTGAATACAATACATGTACACACAAGCAAGAAACTAACATGAATAACAAGAGATGAGCTAAAGATTCATTCTCAATTAGACTTTTGTTTTTATAAAGGATGTGTAGCTGTTTTTCATGTCTTTGACCATTGGTGTGAAACCTATATAGAGTCAGGAGAACATACTCATAGTAACCATATATAATTTAGGACTAGATGATGCTTTTCAATTTCATTGTGTGTAAAATAAATTTAATTATGTTTAAGATGGTATACAGAAATGAATTACTTAGTTACTGAGTGAAGTAGCCAAAATTTCAGCATTCGTATCTCATCAACTGTTGCTATTTATCATCAAACCTTTAGTAACTGTCAGGAATCTAAACTTTACTGACTCTTGTGTGAGAAATGTATAACCCATAGAAGTATTCACAAATTTAGAAATCTACTAAGCTCTCAGAATATATATTTCCAAAGTAGGGTGAACTTATATCCCCTGGGACAAACCTGTGTTACACCAATTGACTCAGCATTATAATTAGTAGTGCCCTTTCACTATTGATATACTCTTTTTTAGATGATGGATTAAATGGCTTTCTGGGTCATTGATTACAAGATTCTATCTTATAGCCATATTTTAATATTAAATATTTATCAAGATCTTCATGTACTATATCAGCAAAAAATTACTAAAGTTATATAAGGTGGTTTGATCTTACCTCTCAATTATTTGCTAAAAGACTAAGATGCTCTCTCAAGTAAATACCTCACTTTGGTAAAGTTCCATTACTAAAACTCCCAAGTATCTGAACCTTTCATTATGCTTCCCTGTACTTCTCTTTCAATCCAGTTTGTCAGTGCCTGTTCACAGCCTAATAGAGCAGTTCTTGCAGTGTTAGGGGTCGTCAACACTCTGTCAGTGGGTATAAGACTATTTTTAAAATAAACTAAAATACTGTTTGCCTTTTTCACTCTCATTCTCTGAGTGTCTGGTACAGTTTTCCAGAGGTTACATGATGTGTGATGATATTATCACTCTGATAGCTAATGGAAAGTATGATTGTATATTCTGTAATGTTCTAGAAGTTTCTGAGGTTTAGGTTTAGGGTATAAAAGGAGGCATGTTCAGAGATTAACTCAATTTTTTCTCAGTACTTCTATTGTGTTTTTACTAAGTACCTTTTCTTATATTTGCCATAATCTGTATAAATTTATTGTCATACAATAAATCATATTTTAAAAATCTCAATGTTTTCTTTATGCCTACACAGAAACAAGCAGTAATCTTGTTTTTCAAAAATGTTAGTAAATTTGGTGAAAGTTTTCTATATTTTAATTTTTATGTGGAGCTGTTGTTATCTTAGTGTTTTAACATATGTAATTCCAAAATTCAAAATGCATATTTTTTTCCATCCATTTTATTTTAAGCTCTGGGGTAAATGTGCAGGATGTGCAGGTTTGTTAACACAGGTAAACATGTGCCATAGTGATTTGCTACAAGGATCAACCCATCACCTAGGTGTTAAGCCCAGCATCCATTACCTATTCTTCCTGATTGTCTCCCTTCCTTCACCACCACCCCACCCCTGCAGGCCACAGTGTGTGTTGTTCCCTGCCATGTGTCCTATGTGTTCTCATCATTCAGCTCCCACTTATAAGTGAAAACATGCAGTGTTTGGTTTTCTGTTCCTGCATTAGTTTGCTGAGGACGATGGCTTCCAGCTTCATCCATGTCCCCACAAAGGACATAATCTCATTTCTTTTTATGGCTGCATGGTATTCCATGGTGAATATGTACCACATTTTCTTTATCCAGTCTATCATTGATGGGCATATGGGTTGATTCCATCTCTTTGCTATTGTGAATAGTACTGCATTGAACACATACATGCATGTACTGTAACTTTATAATAGAATGATGTATACCCTGTAATGGGATTGTTGGATCAAATGGTATTTCTATCTTATAACCACATTTTATCTTATGTCAACTGTATATTAAAGTATTTCTACCTTATAACCATATTTCTGGATCTTTGAGGAATTGCCACACTCTTCCACAATGGTTGAACTAATTTATGTTCACACCAACAGTGTATAAGTGTTCCTGTTTCTCCACAACCTCACTAGCATCTGTTGTTTCAGAATAATTGCTATTCTGGTTGGTATGAGATAGTATCTCATTATGGTTTTGATTGGCATTTCTCTAATGATCAGCGATGTTGAGCTTTTCTTCATGTGTTTGTTGGCCGCATGAATGTCTTCTTTCGAGAAGTGTCTGTTCATGTCCTTTGCCCATTTTTTAATGTGGTTGTTTGTTTTTCTCTTGTAAATTTGTTTAAGTTCCTTGTAGACACTGGATATTAGAACCTTTGTCAGATGGATAGATTGCAAAAATATTCTCCCATTCTGTAGGTTTTCTGTTCACTCTGATACAACAACAACAAAAAACCCTTCAGGCCAATATCTCTGATGAAAATGAATGTGAAAATTGTCCATAAAATACTGGCAAACCAAATCCAGAAGCACATCAAAAAGCTTGCCCACCACAATCAAGTTCATTTCATACCCAGGATGCAAGGTTGGTTCAACATATGCAAATCAATACATGTAATTCATCACATAAACAGAACTAAAGACAAAAACTGCATGATAATCTCAATAGATCCAGAAAAGGCTATCAATAAAATTCAACATCCCTTCATGTTAAAAACTCTCAATAAACCATGTATTGAAGGAACATACCTCAAAATAATAGGAGCTATTTATGACAAACCCATAGTCAATATCATACTGAATGTGCAAAAGCTAGAAGCATTCCTCTTGAATACAAGCCCAAGACCATGATGCCCTCTCTCACCACTCCTATTCAACATAGTATTGGAAGTTTTGGCCAGGGCAATCAGGCAAGAGAAAGAAAAAAGTGTATTCAAACAGGAAGACAAATTATCTTTGTTTACAGATTACTTGATCCTATATCTAGAAAACCCCATCATCTCAGCCCAAAACCTTCTTAAGCTGATAAGCAACTTCAGCAAAGTCTCAGCATTAAAAAAAAAAAAAAA
>NW_012115344.1:4376650-4388968 GCF_000951035.1 Colobus angolensis palliatus | reverse complement strand
GGTGAAGTGTTCAACTGAAAGAGAAAACTTAACTATTCTAAATATTAATATATATGCATCCAAAACAGGAGCACCCAGATTCGGCCCAAAAGCTCTTTACACTGATACGTTTAGCAGGCTCAGGATACAAAATCAGTGTGCAAAAATCACTAACTTTCCTATACACCAACAGGCACATAGAGAGCCAAATCATGAATGAACTCCCATTTACAATTGCTACAAAAGAATAAAATATCTAGGAATACAGCTAACAAGGGAAGTGAAGGACCTCTTCAAGGAGACTACAAACTGCTGCTCAGGGAAATCAGAAAGGACACAAAGAAATGGAAAAATATTACATGCTTATAGATATGAAGAATAAATATTGTGAAAATGGCCATACTGCCCAAAGTAATTTATAGATTCAATGCTATTCCCATTAAACTATCATTGACAGTCTTGACAGAATTAGAAAAAAATTATTTTAAAATTTACACGAAACAAAAAAAGAGCCTGTATATCCAAGACAATCCTAAGCAAAAGGAACAAAGCTGGAGACATCATGCTACCCACCTTCAAACTATACTACAAGGCTACAGTAACCAAAACAGCATGGTACTGGTACAAAAATAGACACATAGATCAGTGGAACAGAATAGAGAACTCAGAAGTAAGACCTCACCCCTAAAACCATCTGATCTTTCATAAACCTGACAAAAAGAAGCAATGAGGAATGGATTCCCTATTTAATAAATGGTGCTGGGAGAAGTGGCTACCCATATGCAGAAAATTGAAACTGGACCCCTTCCTTACACCACATATAAAAATTAACTCAAGATGGATTAAAGACTTAAATGTAAAACCCAAAACTATAAAAACCCTAGAAGAAAATCTAGACAATACCATTCAGGATATAGGCACGGGCAAATATTTCATGACAAAAACACCGAAAGCAATTGCAACAAAAGTAAAAAAATTGCAAATAGGATCTTATATTTTTTTCTCATGAAAAATTCATTGACTTCAAGAGTGACGAATGCACTCCAAAAAAATTTTAAAGCTGGGCAAAACTGTAAATGATATACAACAATATGAAAGTTACCTTTCCCTTAACTTTAAACATACTAATAATTTACCTTGCTATATATTATGTAATATCATGTAACAGAATATTTTCAAATAATATTATACCAGTTATGCTTCAGTGTCATTTTGAGACTATTGACATTTTAAGGTAAAAGAAATTTAGGACCACTTAAAGGCCAATATATCAAATGCTGACAAAGATAATGGAGCAACAAAAATTCTCATTCATTCCTGATGGGAATGGGAATGCAAACTGATTTGACCACACTGGAAAACCATTTGACAGTTTCTTAGAGAGGTACATAAACCATTATCACACAACTTACAATTTCATTACTAGTTACCCAAATGAATTGAAAATTTATATTGACATGAAAACCTGTACATAAATATTTGTAGCAGTTTTATTCATAATTGTCCCAAACTGGAAATAACCAAGATGTCCTTTTAACAGGTGACTGAGTAAAAACCCTGTGATACATCTGTGCAATGGAATTCACTTCTCAGCAATAAAACAGAATGAACTATGAATTCATGCAAGAACATGGATAAATTTTAAATACATCTTTCAAATAGAAGAAACCAGACCCAAACCTTATGTATTATACAATTCGATTTTTATAACATTTTGGAAAAGACACAAAAACTATAGGGATGGGAAACAGATTAGTGATTGTCATGACTTGGGGGAAGATTCCTACTACAAAAAGACTGTAGGAGGGAAATTTTAGGGTGATGGAATTGTTCTGCATGTTACTGTGGTGGTGGAGACATTTCTTTATGCATCTGTCAAAACCCAAAGAACTGTATACCACATAGAGTAAATTTTACTACATTCCAACTTTTAACAGTTAACTAGATTTGGAGGCTCCAAACCCATTTGTTTCTAATTTTGAAAGCAGACTATGAAAAAATGAATCTAACTGTATTACAAATGTAATGTGTAAAACTTCACTGAAGAGGGTGGGGGAAAATAATCTGATTTATGTAACTTTGGGAAACAGTGTATTAACTGGGTATTTTAAGACAAAAGTTTTCTTTTTAAAATTGCAGTACACAAACACTGTACTCAATGGCAAATGTGATTCTCACAAGAATACAGTTTAGTTATTCAGAAACCATTTTGGATGCATACTAGGGTATGCATATAAATAAATAAATGATTCATTAATTAAATGAATTGTAGATGATGGGAGTCAGAGTTCCTACTGTCAGAAAAATAAATTACAATAAAAAAATAAAGAAGACTAGAATAAAGTCTGTGGTGCTTTCAGTTGGATATATCAGTATATACTCAAACATTTTAATAAATAGACAAATATAGATATGTCTATGTACATGGATGTTTTACATACAAATATTTCCTGACTAAATTGGCCTATCAGACAGAATTAGAGCCTTTAGATCCAGTGACACTCCCATAGCAGTGAGCATGCTCTGTGCCCAGATACACTTTCCCAAATACCACGCTTTAATGAAGTGAACCAGTTACCCTCGGAGAAATGGTTAATGGTAGGGATGAGGGCAGGGAAAATTCAAGATGAGCCTAGAGGAACTGTCATTCCAGAAAAGATACAGGAGCCAACCTAAAAGAGCTCCCAATTGCCAAAGATGAAACACTTTGAGCAACAAAATAATGATGGTATTAAATTATAGTCCAAAGATTGAAATAATCATTCATGAGCCCATACTGATATATATAAATAATTTCATAAATAAATAAGCAAACAACTGGGGAAATGGAGAACTCTTCTTTACAAAGCAATTTCAAATAATAAATGTGGAGAAATGAAGGAATATTACCATTAGAACACCACAATAATTGCTGCAAGCAAAATCCTCTGACAAATGCTGCGATTAGTGGAAAGTCTTAGGAAAAATTAATATTTACATATCTCTCCCAATATTTAACTATTGTCTTCATACTTCCCTGAAATATTTATTAACTATTATGGTGATTTTAGCCTCCACCCCCAAACTTTTTATACTCTTCCTTCCAGAAGGTGGAGCTTAATCATTCCCAAATCCCTTGAATATGGGCTGAGTCTAGTTACTTGATTCCAGGAAATAGATTATATGACAGGAAAAATACTAACTTTAACCAAGTGATCAAAATTAACATCATCAGTAAGACGCTATTGAACAAATGTATTACTGATATGATATGAGGAAACAACTTTGCCTCTGTGTTATTCTTCCCCAAAATGTATAATCTCAGTCTGGTCATGAAAAAAAAAAATCACACCAACCTAAACTGAGGGACATTATACAAAATACCTTGTCAATACTCTTCAAAAGTGTCAAGGTCATGATAAAGAAGGAAAGCTGGTAAACTGTCACAGAATAGAGGAAACTAAGAAGACATAACTGACGCTATCTTGGGTTGGCTCCTAGAACAAACAAAAGACAGTGAATGAAAACCAGTGAAATTAAAATGAAGTCTGTAGTTCAGTTAATAGTATTATACGAATATTAATTTCTTGATTGTGATAAATGTACCCTAGTAACATAAGATGTTAACATTAACAAAAGCTGGCTGAAGGGTGTATGAAAATGCTCTATGCTATCTTTCTAAGTCTTCTATACATATAAAATTATTTCAAAATAAAAAGTTTAAAAAATGATTGGACTTATTTAATTGGTAATAATAAATGGTAAGGTAGTAACAATAAACATAAAAAAATACTGATTTATAAATATGCATAGAATATGAAAACATAATTCTCTTCATTTTCAAATAGAAAATGACAGGCTAAAAACCAGACAAATAAATTGATTTATCTGATTGACATATAAATTAGAATTGAAATTCTCTGCACATATTTTTAAGACTAAAATCTTGAAAATAATCCTGTCCTTGATTTCCCTTAGAAACTTATTCATACAGTTGGGCTTAGGAAGCTACTAATTTCTTCAAAAATCTGCTTAACTCTGATTTTATACTTCTAATTAAAGTGCATTATAAATGGATAAAAATGTTTGTCATGGTAAAGAATCACAAAACCATCAAAATCTTTGTGCCAGTGTCAATATGTCACAAAATTGGAAGAGACAGATAGTGTTCAAAATGTTTATATTGAAGCTTTTCACATAGCTATAAGATCATAATTTTATTTGTAATAAATGTGGATGCCTGGATTAACACTTTGCACCTTTCATTACAAAACAGTGATGTTAGTGAATGATGTTATAGCAATACCAGCAGTCTCATTGCTTTTCACTTCAAACCAAAATTTTGTTTTATTTTGTTGTATTTATGATTAAATTATAGCATTAGCTAATATTTACTGAGCACTTGGGTCCAAATACTGCAATATTTGCTTCATCTGTATTTTCTCTCTAAGCTTTACAAATACACTATGATAATGGTATTACTACTACATCATTTTACAGAGGAGGGAAATGGGATTCAGTAAGGCCAATGTAAGCAAAGCGTGCAGTCAGTTAATTAAATAAAAAGCCAGAATTTGAACCTAAGTAGTGTAACTGCAAAACTCACATTTTTTCATTATTATGCTTTTTTACCTTACAAAAATATATATATATCGCATGTCCTTTGGCAATTTCCTGGATATAATTTTTTATTTTATTTTATTTTATTTTATTTTATTTTATTTTATTTTATTTTATTTTATTTTATTTTTTGAGATAGAGTCTCACTGTGTCACCCAGGCTGGAGTGCAGTGGTGCGATCTGCAAGCTCCGCCTCCCAGGTTCACGCTATTCTCCCATCTCAGCCTCCCCAGTAGCTGGGACTACAGGCGCCCACCACCACTCCTGGCTAATTTTTTTTGTATTTGCAGTAGTTTCACCGTGTTAGCCAGGATGGTCGCCATCTCCTGACCTCGTGATGCACCCGCCTCGGCCTCCCAAAGTGCTGGGATTACAGGCATGAGCCACTGCACCCGGCCTTACTGGATATAATTTTTATATGTAATTATGTGCAAATATAAGATTTTCTGTGTCCAAATAAAGAGGTAGTTTGCTCACCACTAACGTTTATGCAACCTGTAAAATATTCAGTGTGATGCTACAGATAAGGAATGGCAACTTTTCACAACTCCTCTGTACATTTACAATGCAAGAGCCACTGAAGAAGTACACCAATCTCATGGCTTAAGGGCAATTCACTTCCCAGGGGATTCCCACAGGATAGCTATTTGCCTAGTAACTGTGTTCATGGCAGACAAATGCTTCTATCGCCAAACCTTGGTATTTTAAAGTGACTTCAGAGATTCTAGAGCAATCCATGATTCAAAAAGAATCTGCTCCACTTTAAAATTTCCAATTCCATGATATATGCTGCATGAAATTACACCAAGTGCTTAGGTTGCTGAGTGTTTTAGAAAGTTTATCCCATACCCTAACTTCTGCCTGGAGGAACCTTACTCAGAATTATCCAGATATACTGAAGTGGTAGCACAGCCAACAAATCTGAAATCTGTATAGACTAAAGATCTTTAAGTGCTTAGTTCTTTTTGAATCTGAAGTATCTGTAGGTTTACACCCTTTCGCATTACAAAATAGTAAACATTTCTTTATTCATTGAAAAAGCACATTCACATATATTATTTCATTTGATCCTCACAAGTTCCCTGTGAAATAGCTTAGACAGCTAATACGATTCCTCTATTACAAATTAAAAAGTGAGAGAGATTCAAAAACGGTAGGTTATCTGCTCAATACTTCACACTTGTTAGTTAATGGTTCATGATATCTTCATCTAATTTTTTAAATCTGTATCAGGTATGGGCAAAATCTATAACAATTTCTGTCTTTTACTTTCTTCTACTTTAACCAAATTTGTTATTCTTTATCTTGTATGACTATTGAAACTCACATCCTACTCAGAAACACCTAACAAATTCTCTAAACAAGTTTGTTTAGAATCCAGCAAAATCTTGAGAGATAAGTGTTAAAAGTGAAAGAATAAGAGTAGATACATTTGGCAAATGCTAACCAAATAAAGCGAGGATGAGTATCCTAATAGTCATTTAGTTGAAGGAATAGAAGCTACTTAAGATGTTCAAGAGAATTGATAGGAAATAAACTGAGGAGAAAGAACAGCTGAGTATCTTCAAAGACAGGAACCAACAACCAAACCATTTTTAGCACCAGCCAACACTGCCCTCCATGCTATCTGGATTGTATGGTCTTTGGTCCCTGCTTCTCTCTGCGTGTCTACTCCAATCTTCATTCTCTCTGAACACCGTATTTTCTTGCTTCACCCATGCAAAATTCAAACATAGTCACTTAAGCTCCAGCTTTGCACTACCTTTCTGTTCAAAGTACATAGCAAATAAGAAATCAGTCTATCTCTCAGCTAAAACTCTCAGTAGCACTAGTGTTTAATCAGTTCTGACCTTGGGAAAGAGTCATAGGGTCCAAGGAGGGCATTGAGAATAGAGTAAGGGGAGAGTGTGAAGTTAATGTTAGTTTCTTCTAGAGTGAGTTGTGCAAGAAAGATGGTAAAAATGAGTTTGCAATGTTAACATCCTAATTTTAATTTAATTTTAATGTTTAAAAAATGTCAGTGTAGACTCAATTATTGGGTTAATTCAAAATTCTAGTCCATAATGTAGGTATAAAAGTTGATACCAGTATTAACTTTGTGCATCAAATGAAAGGGCAACACACACATAAGCAAAATCTTTTAGGAAAAAAATAAGAAATTGATAGCAACAATCAGAGTACGAAATTTTCCCATATCTCTATCTATCTATGACATGTGAAATGGCCAATTAACAAGACATAGATTACTTTAAATAATGAGACTGAGTTAAATAAGTTCATATATATGTAAAAATGTATGCCCTTCAACTATAAACCATATCATCTTCTCAGTTATAAATATTCATCACAATCATAAAAATACCACAAATAAAATTTCAATAATTTGTCAAAATTATAACATTTATAGGTCATCTTATCTTAATATCACTCTGTGATTAAATTAATTTAATTAATTTCAAAATTGTAAGTTAACAACAAAAGTATAAGCAACAATATGCACTACTTGCAAGCAATGGAGCTAAAGTGCTTCTATTAAAAAAGAAAAACACAGCATATAATGGGTAACAAATTAAACAAATCATAGTTCAAGAATGGTGCTTTTTTCTGCTTATTGTAAATATTTTTCATCTAAGAGAACAAATCATTGTTTATACATATTTTAACCTTGTTTTGAGATTATCAGAGAAGTCAATACTGGCTAAATTCATACTAGCAATGACTGTCATGTT
This sequence comes from Colobus angolensis palliatus, assembly GCF_000951035.1. Lineage (NCBI taxonomy): Eukaryota > Metazoa > Chordata > Mammalia > Primates > Cercopithecidae > Colobus > Colobus angolensis. Next base: position 4,381,661 of record NW_012115344.1, on the reverse strand, counting down.
CAGCATATAATAAGTATTTAATATTCCTATTGTGATTGGCTTAATTGATCACAAAAAATGAGTAAACCTCTTTTCTAAGTAAGTTGTAACAGCTTGGATTTTCACCCAAGCATGTTAGGCATATGCTTTAGGCATCTTCTACACATCATATACGCTTTAGGTATCTTACATGCTTTAGGCCATGTAAGGGCCATCATCATTTAAATTTTCCAAAGCCAGATATGTAAGAGACAACTTTAGTTAGGTGAACCTACAAGTGGGCAGTCCACTGTCTGCTTAGGAACAGACACTGAGTCAGGCAACTGTAAACACATAATAAAGATCATCTTTTCACAATGCAGGTACTCCTCACGCTGGCCAGCTGCCTCAGGGCTAATGTAGGCCTCCCAGGAAACCTAGTGGTGTAGAAATCCATAGATCTCATATGTGTGTGCGGGGCATTATCATATGAACAACCACAACCCACATTTTTACCTTTAATGAAAAGGAAAATAATGGATGTCATTTGACTGTTTCAAGACTATGTTTCCAGGGAGTATTTATTCTTGAACTTGTTTTTCTCTAACTGCTAATTTTCAGCTCATTTTATTAAGGATTGGCATGTTCATATGTGGCATGATATGAATAATTTAATAGGATAGGAAGTAAATCAAGGTATAACACATTAGCCCAGACTATCACCAACTACATTGACAAAGTACAACAGAGGTCTGTCAAGAGCATTTTCTCCATATTTTTAAGCCAGGGGTTGTGGTTACTATGAACTGCTATGGGCAGCACAGTATGCTCAACACCAGGTAGGGTAAAGACATTTTATATGTGTGCTGTTCAACAGACTCAAGAAACTACATAAAGGATTAAAATGTTAGTTCTGCTGTGCATACCATCACTATATTCAACTACTGGAATATTGACAATTATAATTGGATACTAATTTGCATAAAGAATTTAAGTAAGTTAGATGCAAAACTTTACAGATGCTGATATTTTGAGGAATTAGAAGTAGTTGCTAAAATGTTTTCATTTACTCTAATATTTTAAGTACTTCAAAATAAAAACCAGTTTTCATGCTCTTGCTATGGTACAAATTCATGACAGGACTTTCAGTTGTGCATGCTGCTAGATTATTTTTCCCATTAGATTGTAACTGTTAGTTTAAGAACATTAAAATGAATAAACAAATGACTATAATAACCAATGGTCAATCAGCTGATTTCTTTGTGTCTGCACCTCAGTTTCTTAACTGTAGTGAACAAAATCTCAGATTATATATAAACCAGCAACTAGAATAATGTTGTCTAAATGGTGCAGCAATCCATGCAAAACAAATGTTTGATTTCCAAAGAACTTTTTTTTTCCACTAAAGTTTCCTCACCAGCCCTCTCACAACCAGACTGGTTCTACAGAATTGCTGCATAGCACATTACATCAAAGAAGTGAAAAACTTTTATATGACACAAAAAGTACAAAATCTCATAAAAATATGAATTTACTATGATTTTTAAAATTATTACTGAAATTAGTACATTTTCTGTGTTTGTTCTAACTAGAAAATATAACTGGAAAATATAAATTCAAACAATGCATGTTGTCATATATGTACATATATTCATGCATATGTATGTATTATGTATGTCTATATATACACACATGAACACACAATATTAATTTTAAATGGATGACTCATATTTCTCACTTTTTGACCCAATACATAAATCTAAATATTTACTTGTAGTATTCAAATTAAGTGCTATTAGTCACCTCAATAAGAGGTGAAATAATGATCCTAGAATGAACTAAAAAGCATCTAAGACTTGGACTAAAAATTTATCCCCTTTGGAGAAGTATAAATTTAATAGAGCTGTTAATACAGATTATCAGTGTCCCCAAAAGGAATCTAAAATGATGGAACACAGTTTAAGTTAGTATTTTCATGGTTAGAAAAGCAGAAAAATTGAGGACCTCAGTTTTCCTTGATAAAGACAAGTATATGTGGAGAACTAAGGTAGAAGCTTGAACAACTCAGGAAGAGATCAGCCCAAAGAAAAGGTCAATGGCCAATAAAGGTTCAAGGAAAGATAAATGTTACATAAAAGTTATATTAAATGAAACAGTAGGAAAAATTTTAACCTCACTCTTTTTTTCCCAAGAGTAACATTCTTTGCTAAGAGCAAAACTGTTGCTCAAATAGTAATTTGGCAACTTTGGACAACCAAGACAAAAGATTGTCATTAACAGTAGTATATGAATCTGCCTATCAATGCATCTGCATGCTCATGCAATGATAAAGTATATGGATTATTTGGTTACCACGGTAAATCCACTTGAAAGAATGGGGTTATTTTTAGAAAGTTTACAACTAAAAGTCATAACAGAAAACTTTAGGATGGAGCATTTTGAAGGAAAATTATGAACATCAGATTATGAGCATCAAAAATTATGAATCTGAATTTGCTAAATTAAAAAATAATAAAAGGCAACAGTGCCCGAAATATAATTTGGATGTGTGTCACCTCCAAATCTCATGTTGAAATGTAATTCCCAATATCAAAGGTGGGGTCTCGTAAGAGATGTTTGGACCATGGGTGAGATCCTTCATGAATGGTTTGATGTCATCTCCATGGTAAGTTCTCATTCTGGCAGTTGACAAGAACTGGTTGTTTAAAGGTGTGGCATCCCCCCACTTTCTCTTGTTCTTTCTCGCTATGTGATATGACTTCTCCCCCATACCAGCTGCCCATGATTGTAAGCTTCTTGAGGCCCACTCCAGAAGCAAATGCTGGCACCACATTTCCAATATGGCCTGCAGAACCTTGAGCCAAAATAAACCTCTTTTCTTTATAAATTACCCAGTCTTAGGTATTCCTTCTTAACAATGCAAATGGACTGATACAGCCTGACATGATATACATTTCTGAAGTTCCTTAAACTTGACATTACACATTAAAAATTAAATAGTTTTGGAGGCTGGGCGTGGTGGCTCACGCCTGTAATCCCAGCACTTTGGGAGGCCGAGGTGGGCAGATCACGAAGTCAGGAGATCGAGACCATCCTGGCAAACACTGTGAAACCCTGTCTCTACTAAAAGTACAAAAAAATTAGCCAGGTGTAGTGGCAGGCACCTGTAGTCCCAGCTACTTGGGAGGCTGAGGCAGGAGAATGGCATGAACCTGGGGGGCGGAACTTGCAGTGAGCCAAGATCATGCCACTGCACTCCAGCCTAGGCAACAGAGTGAGACTCCATCTCAAAAATAAATAAATAAATAAATAGTTTTGGAATTTTCTATCAATGATTTTACCTTTTTTGTAATCCTAAGTTTGAAATCATACATTATATTTTCCATAATAGATGCATTTTTTAAGAAGGTGACAAATTATAGGACATTCACTTGCCTAAATTCTTCTTTAGTTCCTATTAAGCAGACTTTCAAGGAGAAAAGAATCTAAACACATCTTTAAATTAGAATTTTATCTTAGCTGAGTTGAATGCCTGGAGTCACTGATAAAATCAAATAATGAAATAAATGCTAGGGTTATTTATTTTTCCCTCCCAAATACTTTGTAGAAAGTAAAGAGTGTCTTGCATCTATACTAAGACAGTTTATGGTTGTCTTGAGACTTTTTTGCTCTTTATAGATCATTTAATAGTCTACCTGCATTAAAAATTAATTTAGAATTAATCAGATTTTCAAGTAATTAATTACTTCCCAGAGCACAATGGCTAGTAATTCAATTTCTGGATACAAGCATTGGACTGATGTAAAATTTATATTTTAATAGAATGCAAATAGAATTCCAGTATCTCAGAAGAAATTACTCCTTCTGTGTAATGGCCTAGCCACCTTTTTGAAAAAGATAGTAAGAAGCAGAAGACATTTCTCACCTTTGAAATTCAACATTTAACCTAGTTAAGCACCTAATCTATTGTATGGCATAAATGTGCCTTTGATTATGGTTAATGGGTCTTTTTTGAATTTTCTTTCTTATATTTTCAACACAGTCACAGCTCTGAATGTGCAATCACTAAACAAAGGGTGGTTCTGCACTGAGTGCTGATGAAGAAATTTGAAGCATGAAAAATATGTAAAAAATAGACCTGGTGTAATTAGTGTTTGTCATTAATACATACTTTACTGCTTTATAATTTACACAACTCAAATCAATTATTATACACTTATTTTTCACAAACACACACGTTTCTCTAAGAATTACATACTTACTTTAGAAATTCAAGGACCAAAATTACAAATAATGAAATTTGAAAACTGTAGTTACCTTATAAAATAACTTTCCATGTAAAATAGAAGAATATTTTGTAACAGTGAATTGAGAAGACATGAGAGCAATTAAAAATAGAAATCACTGAAATAGAAAGCAAACATACAAAAGTGAACTTTAATAAAGCCAAAAGATAATTTTTCAAAAGTTAATGAATTTGATAAGTTCCAAAAAGACTAATGAAAAACAGTAAAAACTCAAAGTATCAATAATAAAAAGTAAAAATGGGTAATAATCACAGATCCATTAGACATTCAAAAATAATAGGATATTATGCCATTAACATTGACAATTTACATAATATAAAAAATTCTTAGAACCACAACTTGTCAAAATGTAGTACTGGCATAAGGATAAACAGAGAGACCAGTAGAATAAAAGAGATAGCCCGCAAATAAATTCTGACTTAAAGGGACAAATGATTTTTCGCAAGGGTGTAAAGACCACCTAATGGGAAAGAAACTATCTTTTCAACAAATGAAGTTAGGAAAACTGGATATCTGTGCAAAAGAATGAAATTAAGCCCTTATACCATATACAAAAAGTAACTTAAAATGAATCAGAGATCTACACATAAGGGTTAAAACTACAAAACTCTTAGAAGAAAACATAAAGGAAAAGCTTCATAAGATTGGAATTGGCGGGGGCGGAGCAAGATGGCCGAATAGGAACAGCTGCAGTCTCCAACTCCCAGCGCGAAGGACACAGAAGACCGGTGATTTCTGCATTTTGA
>NW_012115344.1:4369911-4370430 GCF_000951035.1 Colobus angolensis palliatus | reverse complement strand
AAAAAAAAAAAAAAAAGATTGGAATTGGCAATGATTTATTGGCTAAAACACTGAAGACACAGGCAACAACAGAAAAAGTAAAAAAAATTGAACGGCATCAAAATTAAAAACTTGTGCATCAAATGACATTATCAACGGAATAAGGAGGCAACTCACAAAATGAGAGAAAATATTCACAAATCACATATCTGATAGGAATTAATATTCAAAATATTAAAGAATTCCTATAGCTCAGCAACAACAACAAACCCTGACTTTAAAACGAGCAAAAGACTTGAATAGACATATCTCCAGAGAAGATATGCAAATGCCAATGAGAACATAAAAGGATGCTCCACATCACTAGTCATTAAGGAAATGTAAAATAAGATACCACTTAAATGCACAATCAAAACCACAGTAAGATGCCACCTCACATCCATTATCAGGTCTATTTAAAAAGAAAGAAAAAGAGAAAGGGAGAGAGAAAAACAATCAAAGCAAGACCAACAGGAAGGACGGAAGGAAGTATGGATGGAC
>NW_012115344.1:4280320-4369486 GCF_000951035.1 Colobus angolensis palliatus | reverse complement strand
AAAGAAGAGAGGAGAGGAAAAAGAAAAGAAGGAAGGAAAGAAAGAAAATAATTAAGTGTTGTTGAGGATGTGGAGAAACTGTAACTCTTACACACTGTTGGTGGGAAGGTAAAATGGTGCAGCCACCATGGGAAAAAGTATGGCAACTCCTAAAAATAACTAAAATTAGAATTACCATGTGATTAAGTAATTCTACTTCTGAGTATATACCAAAAGAATTGAAAGCACGGACTTGAACAGATTTTTGTGCACCTATATTCAAAGCAACGTTATTTGTAATTGCCAAAAGTTGGAAGAATTCCAACCTATGTGTTCATTGACAGGTAAGAGGAGGAACAAAACATACACACACACACACACACACACACACACACACCCCAAAATATTATTCAGCCTTAAAAAGGAAGAAAATTCAGACATGTGACATGAATGAATCTGAAGTCATAATGCTAAGTGAATAAGCCAGTCCCCAAAGGACAAATAGTTTGATTCCACATAAGGTTTACATGAGGTACCCTTACAGTAGTCAAACTGATAGACAGAAAGTAGAATGCTGGTTGTTAGAGTATGGGACAGCAGAAAAGGAGAGTTATCATTTAATAGATACAAAGTTTCAGTTTTGCAAAATGAAAAACATTCTATGGATGTGTGATGTTGATGGTTGAATGACAATGTGAATGTACTTAATGCCACTGAGCTGTACATTTACAAATGATTAAAATGGGGGAAAAACTGTCCCCCTACAAGAAAGAAGTATTTGAATATTATACTCCTATATGTATTTTTAACTGGATTCATTATTTAAATTATTCTGTAAGAAAAACTCGATGCCTAGGAGATTTAACCAATAAATTACTCTAAATTATTAAGATCTGTATAAAATGAATCTTATGCCAACTTCCAGAGAACAGTGAAAGGAAAATATTTCTCAACATCTTATTTTTATGAGAACAAAAATAAATTTGATTCTAACACTGGATGATAATATGAAAAGAAAAATATTAAATACCTATCCAACTTATGAACATAGATACAAACCTCCTAAATAAAATGTTAGTAATTTGAAGGCAGTAATTTATAAAAAGGATAGTATATTGCAATCATTAGGCTTTATCTAAGAATGCAAATGTAATGTTTTTACAAAAATCAATGTAATTCATTATATTTACAGAAAAAAGAAAAATTATATGATTTTTCAGTCACCTCAATAAATGCAGAAAGGAATATGATAAAAATTCAATACCTATTTATAATAAAACACTTTGCAAACAATAAATAGAAAGAAACCTCTTTATCTGATAAAAAGTATTTCAAAATAAATATTAAATGGTCAGTTATTGCATATTTTTGCTCTGACACTGAGAACAGATCAAGAATGCTCACTATCACCAACTCTAGTCAACATTGTATTAGAGATAGTGTAAAATATAAACTCCAAAAAAAACTACAAGAAAACTCCCAAAATCAATAAGAGGATTTACGAAGATCAACATGCATTTATATGTGTAATTTCAGTATACATAGTCAGTAAATATATATCTAATGAAAATTATATGTATAATGAAATGATATATATAGAAATCAATAAGAGGATTTACAAAGACTAATATATACATATATATATGTACATGTTTATAACACATATATAACTGCCCCACACTCTAACAACCGCCATTCTACTTTCTGTGTCTCTCTCTCTACATGCATATATCAGGAAAAAATAAAACACAAATAGACAATGAAGTTTTAAAATAATACAATTTGTTTCCATTTCAGTTACAACAGAATAAGATCATTCTAGATGACTGTATCACAGAAAATAAGAATTCAAAAAGCAACTCCCTGAAAGAACTAGAGAGTGAAGAAAAGCAAACAGATTCTGGTGAAAATTTAGGCTTAAAGACAGAAGGAGGAGAGCTGTACAATATACTTTCCCCATTTTCATAACTTTTATCCTTTTTTATTTTTTTAAGTGCACATTGGTGTCAAAAGCAATGCTAGAAAAAATCCAGTCTCTTTAGATAGTGAAATCATAGTTTCAAAAGAGAATGGAAGGATTAAGAAAAGAAAAAATTAGAATGGGGTGCCACAAATTCTAGTAGTTACAACTTTGCTGACTTCTGAGCCATGCGTGTCCTGAATAAACTCAGAACAACTAAGTCAAAGACAAAGTGCCTAAAGTTAAACTGGAGATGCCATCCCCCCGAAAAAGTTTGTAATCCAACCTCAGCCAAGATAATTACTTTCTAAAACAAACAAAACATTGCCCACTGTACAAAAATAAAAGAATACAGAATTTCCACAATTTAATATTTATATTGTCTAGAATTTAATCCAATATGATCTAATATATGAAGAATCAAGAAAATAAGCAACTTCTTAAGAGAAAGAAAATCAGCTGAATCCAAACATAAGATGAAGTCAGTACTAAAACTAACAGGCAAGGATTTTTAAAGGCTATTGTGGATTATCTAAAGTCAGTACTAAAACTAACAGGCAAGGATTTTTAAATGGCTATTGTGATTATCCTCAGGAAATGCAATATGGTTTCACAGATGGAAAATGGGAAATTTCAGCAGACTAGAACCAATAAAAAAGAACAAATGTAAACTCTAGAACAGAAAAAGGGAGTTCTAAAAAATGTTAGATCTGACATTAAAAATTTCTGTGGCTGTGGTTTGAACAGTCTATAGAGAGCACAATAAAAAAGTAGGTAAACATGAAGATGGTTCAACAGAAATTATCCAACACTAAAATACAGATTAAAGAATGTTGAAAGAAGGAAACAGAGTCTTGGGGATCTGTTAGATATCAAATGGCCTAACATATAGGTAATGACAATTTCAGAAGAAGGGTGAGGAAGAATGAGACAGAAGAAATATTTTAAGAAATAATGACCAAATGACCATTGAATAACCATATTATCATATAAATTATGGACATGTAGTACATGTAACAACTATAATATACACAATCAGTTCATTTGTAAGATTCCTGTATTTTACATGGATTTGTACAAGTTTAACATTGACTGGGCTATAAAATGTTAACAATGTTTATTATAACCTCTAGAGCAAACATTTTTAAAAAATAATTAGCTAAAATGAAATACAATCTAAAATAACCAAAACAATTTTAAAACATTTTAACACGCTTAAATAATCAAAAACAGTCAAGAATGCAGAACAAGCAGAAAAAAAGAAAATCAGAAGAGGAAAGTAGAAAAGACAATAATGAAGACATAGACAAAATCCAGTTATATACATAACTACATTAAATACTATAGACTAATCAAACAAAAACTAATAACCACAAAAGAGTGAACTTGTTGGAATGAATTTTTTAAAAAGACAATTACATGCTATAAAAAAAGTATACTTTAAAGACAGGTATGCTAAAAGTAAATGGATGAAAAAGAATATGACATGCAAACAATAAGCATAAAAGGGCTGAAGTGGCTATATTTATATCACAAAAAATATAAGGCAAATGTATAAGCAGAAAGAGGAATATTTCATTATAATAAAATGTCAACTTATGAGGAATAAAAATCAATAATGTGTATGCATCTAAAAACAGACCAAAAATTGACGTAATTATAAGGAGAGATAGATAACTCAACGGTCATAGTTGAACATGCTGACACCTCTTTCTCAACAATTATTAGAACAACTAGATATACAAATTAGCAAATATGTAGAAAAATTGAACAGTATTATCAGCTATCCTGATGATAATTACAAAAAATTATACCCAACAAGAGTAGAGTTCACATTTCTTTCAAATGTACATGGTACATTACTAGGATAAAACATAAAACAGGAATAAAAAAATTAAAAAGATTTAACTACACTGGAATTAAATTAGAAATCAATAGCAGTAAGACAATTAGGAAACCACCAAATACTTGCAAATTAAACAACACATATTTAAACAATTCGCAAATAAAAGAAGAAATCACAATGAAAATAAAAATTATTTTTAACTAAATGTAATAAAATCTAACATACCAAAATTTAAAAAATGCAACTAAAGCAGTTCCTAGAGGGAAATTAACAGCACTAAATGCTAACACTAAAAAAAAAGCTAAGAAATGAAACCAATAATCTGAGCACCAAGAAAGTTGTCAAGAAGGGCGAAATAAATCCATATTCACTAAAATAAAGGAAACAGTGACAAGAATAAAAATCAATGAAATACAAATGAGCAACAGTGAAACATCAATAAAGCTAAAACTGGTTCATTGAAGATATTGATAAAACTGATATATCTCTACCCACAATAATCATGAATAAAAAAGAGAAGATACGAATTAATAATATTAGAAACAAAGGAGGGGACATAACTGCAGACTCTTCACACACAAAAAGTATAATAAGGAAATACTTTTACCAACTTAATGCAAATAAATTTTGCAACCTGGATAAAATATACATATTTCTTGAAAGACATAGACGAACCAAAACTAATTCAAGAAGAAAAAAAGAATGAATAGTCTTATATCAATCTTAAAAATTGATTTTATCACTTAAAATCTTCCAACAAAGAAAACTTCAGGTCCAGATGGCTTCACTTCAAATTCTATCGAAAATTTTAGGAAGAAATACCATGAATTTCATACAAAAACCTTTCAGTAAATAAAAGAGGAAGTTTCCATTTTATTTTATGTGGTCAGCATTACCTTGCTATCAAATCATACAAAGATATCATAAAAGCAGAGAACTGCAGATAAGTATCTCTCATAAACATAGATCTAAAATATTGAAAAGAATTTTAGTAAATCAAACCCAACAATATATGTAAGAGATAATACATAATGACTAAGTGCAGTTTACCTGGAAATGAAGATTGTTAGCATCCATATATCAAATAATACTTTTTATTATATTATTAGAATACAGAAAAAGAGCTATATGATAATTTTAATAGGAGCATTAATTGTTTTTATAAAGTTCAACAACCATTCACAATAACAACTCTCAGTAAGCAGAAATAGAAAGAAGCTTCTTCAACATGATAAGGTGACCTACAAAAAACCTACAGCTAGAATCCTGTTCGATGTTGATAGCACTTTCTCTCTATGGTGGGAGTAAGGCAATAATATCTGCTTTGTCACCTTCAATTCGACATTATTCTGAAGGTCCTAGTCAGTGCAATAGGACACAAATAGGTATAAAGAGTAGAAAGAATATAATTATTACTACTTGCAGAAGTCATGGGTGTGCATAGAAAAAATACTCTAAAGAATCTACAGCAGAAAGCTGCAAAAACTTAAAAACTGTAAAAACAGAAAAAAACTAAACAATAATTTCACAGATTTTTGAAATGCTTAAATATGTTTTTGAGTAACATAATATTAATATTCTATTTTCATCTATCACATTAGCAAGAATTAACAACCATTTTTAAGTGATATTGCTGTAAGATAGAGATTGGATAAATGGGAATCTTTTGATGGAAATGAAGAGAAAACTTTTCTGGAAATTTATTTTAAAGGTAAAAGTACATATACACAATATAAAAGTATATAACATGATATCAATTATGGAAAGCAATAAAGAAGCAAAACCAGTGAAGGCAGGAGAGGAGGGAAGGAGGTTGAGGGGAGGAAGGGAGGGGAAGGGAGGGAAAGGGAAAGGGGAAGGGTAAAGTGAAAGGGGAAGGGGAAGAGGAAAGGGAAGGGGAAGGAAGGGAGGCAGGAAATGTGTATTTAAAATATTAGAAAGAGGCTGGGCATGGTGGCTCACACCTGTAATCCCAGAACTTTGAGAGGTTGAGGTGGATGGATTACCTGAGGTCAGGAGTTCAAGACCAGTCTGGCCAACATGGTAAAACCCCTTATCTACTAAAAATGCAAAAATGAGCTGCTGTGGTGGCACATGGCTGCAATCCCAGCTACTCAGGTGGCTGAGGGGGGAGAATTGCTTGAACCCAGGAGGCGGAGGTTGCAGTGAGCCGAGATCACGCCACTGCTCTCCAGCCTGGGTGACAGAGCGAGACTCCATATTAAAGAAAAAAAAAATTAGAAGGAAATACAGTCCACACTGAATTATAAAAGCAGGTGTCTAGTGATGGGATTTTGAGTGTGTTTTTAATTTTATTCTTATACTTCTCCTAATGATCTATAATAAGCATTCTGTAATAACTATTACAAAACAAACACCATATAATCAAGCAGAAGCGTAGAGAAAAAGAATAGTGAAGGTACACTTAGAGAGTGGACTTGTTAGATAATTTTTGTTGGTAGGATCCTGCTTTGGCCATCCTTTCTCTAGGGTCCCAATATGTGGGTGTTGATGCTACCCATAACCTCTGGGACCAGCATTGTGGCCAATAATTTACAATATTCTTTATCAAATATACTGTAGTACAAAGGTATGAAATAGAATATAATTTATGAGTGAATTAAATTAAATTTACAATGTATTGATTGAACAAATATTTATTGATTACATACTATGTATCAGGCATTGTTACATATTCTGGGCATATTGTGTGTGTATGTATGTTTATGTGTATGTGTACATACGTGTGTGGGTATAAAGATATACACATATATACATATATTCACCAAATGTCATGTAGAAATAAATCCACCTCATAAAAAAAAAAATTAAGGAGGGAGGACGGAAAAGGCATAAAAATTAATGGGAAAGAAGGGGCTACAATAGTAGCCCTTCATTATTGAATAATGGCATGTCCGAGTATGTGATAGTTTAGAATACCTTGCTGAAGTAAAGGCAGGAAGTAAATAAAAGCACCAAATAGAATCCAGGTTTGTTTGACAGCAGTGTCCATGTTATTTATAACTGTTCTAGGCTAACTAACTGTTAAATTTATTCTCCAAAGTGCTGGGGTTACAGGTGTGAGCCACCATACCCAGCCTCTAAAGGGAAAATTATATAAAAGTCTTTCTTTACATTGGTTTTATTATATTCTATTGATGCTTACAACACATTGACAGTTGAATAGAGAGTATGTCTTCCTTTTACAAAATAAAATAATATACAAATTTGTTCACTTAATCTTAGCCAAAAGGCTGAGATGACAAATTTCTTGAAATTTTTAATATCTTGCTAAATCAAAGTGACCTCTCAAGAAAATAATACCATCTAGTGGCAGGATTTTTCTTCAAAAATATTTAAACATCACTTTCTGAAAGTACCACTCAATAAAGAGATTCATAAAATGAAAACACTAATGCTCAGAGATATCATTTCAGTTACTGATGTAGGAAAAGTTGCCAAGTTGACCAAGTTTGAGCAAAATGACCAAACATATTGTTTAGAAACATTAATTTATCTTGTATAGAGAATATTTGGAAATAAGATTATTTCATAAATTGTATTCTTTCATTGTTACAGATGTCATGATAGAATCCATACAGTAAAATTTAAAAACTATAGTGAATATTCCTTCATCATTTAGACTTTACGTCAAATGAAATGATATTCAGCAATACTTATTTTTGAGAAATCTATATTTGAAAAATGATTAAAATAAAATTAAATAATGCAGAGAAATCTTAAAATTAAGCATTTTGCCTTAAGGTCTTCAGAAACAATATATTACTATATATCCTGGCATTATATTTCTATCCCATCATCCAGATTTGTTTTTTTAATCTGGATAACAAAGGCCACTTGACAAAATTCTATTAGTATGATGTTACTTTTCCTGAAGTTGAGATCGTCCCAGTCTTCCCAAAACTTTCAGGTATTTGCCCTCAAAAAATAATGTTAAGCATTTATTGGAGCCAAGGTGGCCAACTAGATACAGCCAGGAAGAACTTCTCCCACCAAGAGAGGGCAGATCATCAAGTAGTCTGGAATAGTCCAAACAGATTTTTGAAAACAAGGCACCAAGAGTGGACAAAGGGAAGATTCAAACTTGGCCTGAAAAGGGAGAAAGCTGGGACCCCATGCACATGGTTGCCTAGCACCAGGACTCATTCCTGGCCCCAAGGGGATCTTGGGAGAGGGATGAGTGAAATAGGCATAGAGTGGCCCACTCTCACAACAGACCTCCAGAATCCTAGTTGCAGGAGACCCCATGACAATCATGGACATTTGACTTGGCAGGGGGAATGTCCCAGAGAGTTGGCAATGACAGAATTTAAGCCTTCATGGATCCAAAAGATTTTGGTATGGGAATGGCTGCAGTGGGGCACAGTAAAGGGTGCCCATGCCCCAAAGTTCTCTGTACTCCTCTAGGTGGCTTTAGTCTTTGTTATCTGCCAGACCAGGACAGAGTAGGGCTATCTTGCCCATGAGTCAGGGATAGTATGATCTGGGTGTCCCCCCTGCCTGCTGGCCTATCCCAGGATCCCAGCCTGGCTGCCAGCTCTTACAGTGCAGTCTCAGCTGCCTAGCTGCGGGGTTTGCCAGCAACTAATGCCACAGGTCTTTTGCCAGCAAAACCTACCCAACAGTTAGAGAGCTTCTGCATGTAGGCCCCTTTGGGCATGTACCCGCCCACAGCCTTCCCCTTCCAGTCTGCACTCACCCATAGCTTCCTTCCACTGCTCTGATGGCTCATGTGCACATGCAGGACTCACAACTGCCCACCACCACTGGTGCAAGCACATACGTGGGAACCGCTGCAGCCCACCACCTCCCTGGTGAAACAATTTTGCTAGCACTTCTTATCGGAATTTGGTTGCCTGCTAACCAGGAACACCTCTGCCCTTCTAGTACAGCAGGTGCTTAATTTCAAGGGGCCAGGAAAAAAAAAAAAAGCCATGGGCCTGGTCCCAACCCCCCTACCCCCCAGGGTTAAAGCACAAATCCCAGGGTTAAAGCACAAATCCCAGGCTGAACCTCAGCCCCCTGAAATAATCCAGAAATGAATCCAATCAATAAAACCCGACTCATAACACGAACAAAACCCTCAAGGTCATCAAAGAATGTGAAAGCAAACAGTGCCATCCAAAGGACAGCGACTTTAAAGACTTAAGGAACATCAGGCTACACACATGAGAAAGAACCAGCATAAGCACTCTAGCAACTCTAAAAGCCAGGAAGTCTTCTTACCTCCAAATGACTGCATTAGCTCCCCACCAACAGTTCTTAATTGGTCTGAAATGGTTGAAATGACAAATATACAACTAAGAATCCAGATAGCAACAAAGATTATCAAGATTCGGGAGAAAGTTGAAACCCAGTACAAGGAATCTAAAGAATCCAACAAAATGATACAAGAGTTGAAAGACAAAATAGCCATTTTGAGACGAAACTGACCTTCTAGAGTTGAAAAACTCACTACAAGAATTTCATAATATAACCAGAAGTATTAACACCAGAATAGACCAAGCTGAGAGATTCTCAGTGCTTGAAGACCAGTTCTTTGAATCAACTCAGTCAGAAAAGAATAAAGAAGGCTGGGCATGGTGACTCATGCCTGTAATCCCAGCACTTTGGGAGGCTGACGCAGCGAGATCACCAGAGGTCAGAAGTTCGAGACCAGCCTGGCAAACATAGTGAAATCCCGTCTCTACGGAAAATACAAAAAAAAAATTAGCCAGGCATGGTGGTGTATGCCTGTAGTCCTAGCTACTCGGGAGGCTGAGGGAGAAGAATCGCTTGAACCCAGGAGGTAGAGGTTACAGTGAGCCAAGATCATTCCACTGCACTCCAGTCTGGGTAACAGAGTGAGACTCCATCTCAAAAAATAAAAATAAAAATAAAAAAATAAAGAGAATTTTAAAAAGTGAACAAAACCACTGAAAAATATGAAATTATGCAAAGAGACCAAACCTACAACTCACTGGTATCCCAGAGAGGAAAAGAGAGCAAGCAACTGGAAAACATATTTGTAGTTATTTTCCATGAAAATTTCCTCAAGCTCACAAGAAGTGAACATGCAAATTCAGGAAATTCAGCGATCCCTAGTGAGATACCATATGAGATGAACATACCCAAAACACATAGCATCAGATTCTCCAAGATCAACATGAAAGAAAAAATGTTAAAGGCAGCTGGAGAGAAGGGGCAGATCACATAAAAAGGAGCTCCATCAGGCTAACAACAGAACTTTCAGCAGAAACTCTACACACCAGAAGAGGATTAGGGGCCTATATTCAGTATCCTTAAAGAAAAGAAATTCCAACTAAGAATTTCATATCCAGTCAAACTAAGCTTCATAAGTGGAGGAGAAATGAAATGCTTCGCATATAAGCAAATACTAAGGGAATTTGTTACTACCAGACCTTCCTTACAAAAGGTCTATAAGGGAGTACTAAACATGGAAACAAAAGTCTGTTACCTGCCATGAAAAAACCTATTTAAGTACATAGCCTACTGACACTATAAAGCAACTAGACAATCAAGTCTACCTAGAAACCAACTAACAATATGATGACAGTATGAAATCTGCACATATCCATATTAACTTTGAATGTAAATGGGCTAAATGCACCCACTTAAAAGGCACAGAGTGAAAATCTGAATAAAGAAACAGGAGTGATGTATGCTGTCTTCAAGAGACCCATTTCACATGTGAAGGCACTCATAGGCTCAAAGTAAAGGCATGCAGAATGATCTAAAAAGCAAATGGAAAACAAAAGAGAACAGAAGTCTCTATCCTAATTTCAAACCAAACAGACTTTAAATCAATAATAATAAATAAGGACAAAGAAGGGCATTACATAGCTTGCAGTGAGCCGAGATCGCACCATTGCACTCCAGCCTGGGTAACTAAGCAAGACTCCGTCTCAAAAAAAAAAAAAAAAAAACGTAATGATAAAGTGTTCAATTCTTAACTACCCTAAATATAAATGCACCCAACACAGGAGCACCAGATTCATGAAGTAAGTTATTTGAAACCTACAAAGAGATTTAAATGACACATAATAATAGTGGGAGATTTCAACAGCCCACTGACAGTGTTAGGTCACTGAGGCACAAACTAACAAAGATTTAGGACTCAAATTTGACACCTAACCAAATGTGTAACAGACATCTACAGAATACTCTGCCCAAAAACAACAGGATATGCAATCTTTTTATCTGCACATAGCACATAATCTGTGATCAACCACAGGCTTGGTCATAAAGCAATTTTCAACAAATTTTAAAAAATTATACCAACCAGACCACAGCACAATAAAAGTAGAAACAAATACCAAGAAGATCTCTCAATACCACACAATTACATGGAAATTAAACAACCTGCTCCTGAAGAAATTAAGGAAGAAATCAACAAATTATTTAATACAAAAAGACAATATAACAAAATTTCTGGGACACTGTTAAAGCAATGTTAAGAGGAAAACCATAGTACTAAAAACATCACAAAGATCTCAAATTAACAATCAAACATCCCACCTAAAGGAACTAGAAAATGAAGAGCAAAACAACTTTAAGGCTAGTGGGAGAAAAGAAATAACAAAAATCAGAACTGAGCTGAATGAATTTGATAAGTGAAAATCCACACAAAACATCAATGAAACCAGAAGTTTGTTTCTAGAAGCAATTAATAAGATTGATAGAGCACTAGCTAGACTAATGAAGAAAAAAAGACAGAAGATCCAAATAAACACAATCAGAAATGACAAAGGTGACTTTACCTCTAACCTCAAACAAATACAAAAAATCCTGATATACTATTACGAACATCTCTATTCATACAAACTAGAAAATCTAGAAGAAATGGATAAATTTCTGGAAACCTACAACCTCTCAAGATTAAACTAGAAAGAAATTGAACACCTGAACAGACCAATAACAAGTTCCAAAATTGAATCAGTAATAAAAATACTTACCAATCAGAATAAGCCCTGCACCAGAGTGATTTACAGACAAACTCTACTAGATGTGTAAAGAAGAGCTGGTACCAATGCTACTGAAACTCTTCCAGAAAAAAATGCAGAGAAGGAACTCCTCTCCAACTCATTCTAAGAAGTCAGCATCATCCTGATACCAAAATCTGGCAGAGACACAACAACAACAAAAAATTCAGAACAATATCGCTGATGAACATAGACATAAAAATTCTCAACAAAATACTAGCAAATTGAATCCAGCATCACATCAAAAAGTTAATCCACCATGATCATGTAGGCTTTATTCCTGGGATGCAAGATTGGCTCTACATACACAAATCAATAAAAGTGGTCCATCATATAAACATAACTAAAAACAAAAACTACATGATCATCCCGAAGAGGCAGAAAAGGCTTTCAGTAAAATTCAACATCCTTTCATGTTAAAAACCCTCAATGAACTAGGCATTGAAGGAACATACCTCAAAATATTAAGAGCCATCTATTACAAAACCACAGTCAACAACATACTGAATGGGCAAAAACATTCCCATTGAAAACTGGAACAAGACAAGGATGTCCACTCTCACCACTCCTATTAAACATATTACTGGAAATCCAGAGCAATTAAGAAAGACAAAGAAATAAATGACGTCCAAATAGGAAGAGAGGAAGTCAAACTACCCTTCTTTGCAGCTGATATACCCAGAAAACCTCACAGTCACTGCTCAAAGGCTTCTAGAACTGATACTTTCAGTAAATTTTCAAGATACAAAATCAATGTACACAAATCAGCAGCATTTCCATGCTCCAATAACATCCAAGCTGAGAGCCAAATCGAGAATGCAATCCCACTCACAATAACCAAAAAGGATAAAATACCTAGGAGTACAGCTAATCAGAGATGTGAAAGGTCTCTACAATAAGAATAGCAAAACACTTCTAAAAGAAATTAATGGAGACGCAATAAATGGCAAAACACTCCATAGTCATGGATTGAAAGAATCAATATGGTAAAAATGGCCATACTGCCCAAAGCGATTTACAGATTCAATGCCATTTCTACCAAAATACCACTGACATTCTTTACAGAACTAAAAAAGCTATTCTAAAATTCATATGGAACCAAAAAAGAGGAGGAATAGTCAAAGCAATCCAAAGCAAAAATAGCAAAGTCAAAGGCATCCTACTACCCAACTTCGAACTACACTATAAGGCTACAGTAACCATAATATCATGGTAGTGGTACAAAAACAGACAGTGAAACAAAATAGAAAGCCCAGAAATAATTCTGCTCACCTACAACCATCTGATCTTCAACAAAGTGGATGAAAACAAGCAATAAGGAAAGAATTCCCTCGTCAACAAATGGTGCTGAGATAACTGGCTAGCCATATGAAGAAGATTGAAACTAGACCCCTTCCTTACACCATACACATAAATCAACTGCAGATGGATTATAGACTTAAATATAAAACCTAAAAGTATAAGAACTCTGGAAGATACCTTAGGAAATGCCATTCTGGACACAGTCTCTGGCAAAGATTTCATGACAATAGTGTCAAAAGCAATTGCAAAACAAAACAAAAATTCACACACGGGACTGAATCAAACTAAAGAGTTTATGCAAAGCAAAAGAAACCATCAACAGGGAAAACAGTCACCCTACAGAATGAGAAAATATATTTGCAAACTATGCATCTGACAAATGTCTAATATCCATAACCTATCAGAAATGTAAATAAATTAACAAGCAAAAAACAACCCTATTAAAAAGTGGGCAAAGGACATGAACAGACAGTTCTTAAAAGACATACACACAGCCAACAAGCATATGAAAAAAAGGTTCAGCATCACTAGAGAAATGCAAATCAGAACCACAATGAGATATTATCTCATACCAGTCAGAATGTCTACTTATTTAGTCAAAAAATAACAAGATGCTGGTAGGGTTATGGAGAAAGGTTTATGTTTATACACTGTTGGTGGAAATGCAAATTAGTTCAGCCACGGTGGAAAGCAGTTTCGAGATTTCTCAGAGAACTTAAAACAGGTCTACCAATCAGCCCAGCAATCCCATTATTGGGTATATACCCAAAAGAATATAAATCCTTCTACCATAAAGGTACATGCCCATATATGTTCACTGCAGCACTATTCATAATAGCAAAGACATAAAGTCAACCTAAATACCCACAAATAGTGGACCAGATAAAGAAAATGTGACATATATACACCAGGGAATACTAAGCAGCCATAAAAAGGAATAAAACCATGTCCTTAGCAGCAATGTGGATGTGCGTTAACTTGATCTGGCCAATGCTTGACCAGATACTTGGTTAAACATTATTTTGGATATGCCTGTGAGGGTGTTTCTAGATGAGATTAATGCTGGAATCAGTAGACTGAGCAAAGCAGATTGTTCTCCCCAGTATGAGTGGGCCTCATCCACTTCATTGAAGGTCTGAATAGAACAAAAATGCTGGAGTGAGAATTCATTTTCTGTGCTTGACTATCTTCAAGCTGGGACATCAGTCTTCTTCTCCTTAGGACTTACACTCAGACTGGAAATTACACCATCAGCTCTCCTGTGTCACTAGCCTTCAGACCTGAGCTAGAATTTATACCATCAGTTTACCCTGGTCTCCAGCTTGCCAACTACAAATACTGGGACTTCTTATCTTCTATCTGAGAAGCAATCAGAAGGAATGAAGGGTCTGACATCTCACTGTCTGTATACAATGATCTAGTGAGTTTCAGTCCCTTGCCTGAGAGAAAGTTTCCTGAAGGTGGAACTCAGATGAGACAAAAGTAAATTTCAAGTTTTAAGACTGGAAGTTTCTATTTCCATGTTTATTCAAAAACCCATAAATATCATCACTATGGGACATTTGGGTGACTTTCAGGATGCCTTGATGTCTGCAGGAGTGTGTGTGAGCCCTGGCATCAACCGTAAATCCGATGTTCCCTTTTTTGTTTCTAAAACACAAATAAATTAAATATTTGTGTATTTTTAAAAGATATCTAGACAAAACACTGTAATTCTTTTTTATTTCAACTTTTATTTTAGATTCAGGGGGTACATGTGCTGGTTTATTACCTGGGTATATTGTGTGATGCTGAGGTTTAAGGTACGATTGATCCTGTCAATCAAGCGCTAAGCATAGTAACTAATAGTCAATTTTTCAATTCTTGCCCCTCTCCCTCCCCGCTAGAGTCCCCAGTTTCTATTGTTGCCATCTTTGTGTCCATGAGTTTACCTGCTACTTATAGGTGAGAACATGGGTTACTTGGTTTTCTGTTCCTATGTTCATTTTCTTATGATAATAGCCTCCAACTGCATCCATGTTAGTGCAAAAGATATTACACTTTTTATGGCTGTATAGTATTCCATAGTGTCTATGTACCACACTTTTGTATCCAATCCAACATTGATGGGCACCTAGGTTGATTGCATATGACATCGTAACTCTTTTGTTTAAACAACAACAACATGTTTTCCAGCCATGTATGAAATGTGTGAAAATATCTTAATTCTTTGGTGATTAACAGCTAACATTTCATTTCAAAAATGCTTCTCTCTCTTTAGCTGTAGTCATGTCAGAGTACATTTAAAATTCTAGCAGGATACTAGGAATGTGCTTCTTGTCACAGATTGAGTGGGGAGATGGATGGAAAGGATGGAAGAGGAGACAGAGGAGGAGAAAGAACTTGAAGCAGCCTATAGAACCCTTTTGGTGCAGCCCTAGCCGGGAAAGTACAGATGGGAGAGATTCAGTCCCTGGCCCCTGCAATCAGAGCTTGGTTTTTACATTTAACATTCATTTATTTGAATTAAATTGGTAAATAATCAAGTTAAAAAAATTCAAATGGAACACTTCTATTCATATACTGTGCGGACAGAAAGCAGAGAACAAGTGTCAATCAACACAGAAGCTCATACAGGCCAAGTAATAGAAATCTCATGTCTGATCACACCCTAAAGTAACCCCTAGCAACAGCTTTTGGGGTTACTTCCAGAAATTTAATATAATTAACTCCTGCTATTGGCATCTTGGCCAAGAA
This sequence comes from Colobus angolensis palliatus, assembly GCF_000951035.1. Classification (NCBI taxonomy): domain Eukaryota; kingdom Metazoa; phylum Chordata; class Mammalia; order Primates; family Cercopithecidae; genus Colobus; species Colobus angolensis. Next base: position 4,353,660 of record NW_012115344.1, on the reverse strand, counting down.
TTTTCTTGCCAAGGGGACTGTCCATCATGATACCTGATCTACCCTTATGCAGTGACAGCAGTGCCTCCCCTACAGCTTGTTATAGCCTGGAATGCAACCCACTTCTTACATTTAAAAACTCACAAAACTTGCTCAATTTGATGGGTAAGATTTTAAATTGCATTTTTTAGTTTGCATTTTTAACTTAGAAATGAATATTTTTATTTTAAACCATTATATTTCTTTGTGAATAGATGAACATATACTGTGCTCATTTTTCTTTTCAGATGTTTCTCTATTTTTCTGTTGATTTGCACCCACCCTTTATCAATGAAAGACGTTAAACCTTTGTCCATCATTTACAGCAAAATGTGAACATCATGTGTACTTTTGTCATTCAACAAGTGTTGGAAATATAAATTCATTTTGATATACACTTAAGAGAACATATCTTAAATTTTAACATTAAATAAAGCGAATTTTTGGATAGGTTAATTGTGTTTCTTCATTTCGTTCACTAGTATGTGTTTGTTCATCATTATTTACTGTGATTACCAAGATTCTCTGAGGCCTAAGTTCAAAACAGTACTTTTCATATTCTTGGAATTTCTCAGGTAAATGATAAAACAGCATAGCATAAGGAATAGCCCATCAGATCTTTTCAGCTATTGCATAATAGTTTACTTCCCTTGTTAATTAATGACTAGAGTACTTTGCATGGGTCTTATTTTTAGACTATGCTATTTCTTTTGCCGCTCAGAAAAATTAGGGTTTGAATTAAAATATCTAATGACATCTCTATCGACAGAACCTAAATCATATTTTGCGGAGAAGGATGAAAAGGAGATGTTACGGTGAAGTAAATCTCTAACTTTGTCTTCACTGATGAGTTTGGGGATCAGTTATAAAGACATACCTATCTTTGGTCTGGTATACTTGTAGATTAATCCAGATATTTATTAATCTAGTTATTCATTCTTAGATGTTATTATTTTAGAACTTCTTTTGAAAACCTTTCATTTTTAAATTTAGATATCTTATTTGAAATAGTATGCAACATAAAATAAAAATGTTTGCTTTAATATTGCCCAAATAAGTAGCCCAAAAGTTGATGTGGCTGTAGATTACCAGGGGTAGTTTCATCCTCATTTTGTGATAACCCGACGTACCCTCTCTCCCAACACACAGGAGGCTTGAATAGGAGGGAAGTCACAAAATTAAACAATCTCGTGGGGTTTTGCAACTCCAAACAGCTTTGAAATCCTAGTCTGTAGACTTCAGCACTAGCAGATCTCTTTCAGACCAGCAGTAAGATCTACTGGGGACAACGTCTTCACATGGATTTAACCTCTTCTTTCTTTAGCAAAGGGAAAAGCAGCTCCCAGAGGAGCTGCAAACCCCAATCTTATTTTGGAGGATGGCAATAAATGGATAAGGAATCATTCATGTAGAGGTTCATTTCTTTGACGTGTCAAATGATACCAGGCTGTTTAGCATTGTTGGTTCAAGTATGGTGGTGGCTCTGCTTTTTCCAGCATCATAGGGCATTGCTTGAGCTATGTCTAGTTGTATCTAATGTACACTTTTCATTGTACATTATTTTTCAATGTATTTTTCAGTTCTAGAACTCCATTTTTATAGTTTTTAGTTCTGTGCTGAAATTCTAACTCTTGAGTTTTAATTTCTTCAATGTATTAATCACAGTTGTTTTAAAGTTTACTTCTGGTGATTTCATTATCCTAATTCTGTGATCTTGTCTTTTAGTCACGACTTGCTTTCTTGTCTGTTTGGGCATTTTTTCATTGTCTGTTAGACATTTTTTTAAATCAAAAGCTATAGAGAAAATCTGAGCCTATGAATGATGCCCTCCTTCAAAGAGGAATATTTTGCTTTTCTCAGCAGCTGGTCTGTGAATGGCGGCGATGTCAGACTCCTGAATCCTGAAGTCATGGGATCTGAATCTGGGCTTTGGTCTCGGTGAAAGTCAAGTTTCTTTCCAGTTTCTAGGTTTCTCTTCTCAAGGTATGGCTGTTGGGGCACCCCAGAGTTAGATATTTGCCTGGAGCCCTGCATCTTGGCAGTGGGTTGTGGGACCTCAGCTCTAGGTTTGGTTTCCAAGCTCCATGAGTTTCAGTTCATCAGCCCCTCTGTTGCCAGACTGGGATGGGGTGCTCCAGGGCTGGAAAAGTGATCGACTCATTTCCCTGGGTTTCCATTCCCTCCTGGGTGTGGATCCTGGCCCTTTACTTCTCCCTGCCTAAGGAGTGCTCTGATTTTATTACACAGATTTAAATGCATACACATTTCTTAATTTATTAATATTTTGTAATTGCTTTCAGCAGCAGACTTGACCTGAAGCTCCCTATGCTACGTTTCTCAAATATAGCACTGTTAGCTTTATCTTTTCCACTTTGTTCTCTTATCTACTTAGAATATATTTATCAATGAACCTTAGCTCTACCCCAAATTTCCTGGCATAAATTCATTTGTTTATATTCCAGCCATATCATCTTGCTTTGTAGTAGCACTGTGAAGTCTTCCCTAAAATGGGGGCTGTGTTGGCTTTCACAACTGAAAAGGGCAGAGGCTGAGGGGGTCCTAATATCTCTCTACTCCCACAACTTAGTGACTTGAAACAACATTTACCACCTCAGTTTCTGTCAGATAAGAGCCTAGGTCCCGAGCCCAGAGTCTGAGGGGCTACAGAAATGACATCGGACAGTGTGTGGTTGCCCTGAGTGCCATTAGGCAGGACCCACTTTGAGCTCACTTGCCTGGTTCCTGGTGGGATCTAGTCCCCCAAGGGCTATTGGCTGCAGGTGGCTCTCAGTTTCTTGTCACATAGACCACTCCATGGGGCAACTCACATAATGATGGCTGGCTTCCTCAAAGCAAGTGAGAGAGAGACAGAAAGAGAGAGAGAGAGAGAAAGAAAGAAAGAGAAAGAAAGTCACAGTCTCTTGAAACTTAATCTCACCTTTGATTCTGGGGGTTAGAAGCAAGTCAGCAGATCAGCCACATAAGAGGGGGGAATCAGACAAGTCTAACTCTGAAAAGCAGGATGGTTGAGGCCATCCTGGAGGTTACCTTACCTCTAGGGATTGGATTCATTTCTAGGCATGTTCTCCCTTCAAGCGCCAAGAGGACTATTGGCAACTCCAGGTTGCAGTTCCACAGCCCAGCATCCAGAACAACCTCATCCCCCAAGTGTGTCTTGCTGCACCTGGCTGGGTCCAGAGCTCATCCCAAGGCCAGGTGAGAGAAAGGTGTCATTCAGTCATGGTATTTGTCCATTTAGGAGTCTGACAGAGGGGTACCCAGGAGCCACAAGCCCTGATGAAGTAGACAGGGAATTCTCAGAATCTGAGGGCTATTGCCAGGAGGGCCATGGGTTCCCGACTGGTTTGGGTTCCAGATGATAAAGCCATTTGGATCATGTTCCCATTGATTGGGGCTGTTTGCAGGGTTGGACTCCTCTCCAGCCCTCTTCAAAAATCTGTTTTGCAACTCTTTGAGATCATGCTCAAAACTTGTGATATTTATTTAAATTGCATTTATCATGCAGTTTGATTTGTAATATTAATATTTCAGTCCTATAACATGTTATGTATTTATTCCAATCATTATTTGTATCCCTCAGGGAAGATAGGTAGCTTTCTTTTTGGTTCTGCATACTTTTTATATTGATTGCTCCTGGGTATTCTAAGTTCTTACGGCTACCGTGAAAGAAGCTTAATTTTTATATTTTCTACTAGTTTATTGCTAATATAAAGGAAAGCTATTGCTATAATAGTAGTTCTTTTAATGATTTTCATGAAGGCAAATAATGATAATTTTTTGCATTTCCTAATTGGCACAGGCACTATCAGGAAACACGCGGAATAAGACAAGAGTGCTTCTGACCTTTAGTAATCATGATGCTGGCTGGGGAGTTGAGGTGTACCATGTGTAAACCTTGTTCAGTCAAAATGGACAATGACCACATTATGTGTGTTCCTAAGGTAGTTTATTCATCCATTTTCACACTGCTGATAAAGACATACCTGAGACTGGGAAGAAAAAGAGGTTTAATTGGACTAGTTCCACATGACTGCAGAGGCCTCAGAATCATGGCAGGAGGTGAAAGGTACTTCTCAGAAAGCAACGGCAAGATAAAAATGAGGAGGAAGCAAACGTGAAAACCCCTTATAAACCCATCAGATATCATGAGACTTATTCACTCTCAGGAGAATAGCATGGGAAAGATCAGCCTCCATGATTCATTTATCTCTCCCTGGGTCCCTCCCACAACATGTGGGAATTCTGGGAGATACAATTCAATATGAGATTTGAATGGGGACATAGTCAAACCATATCATTCCATCCCTGACCCCTCCACATATCATGTCCTCATATTTCAAAACTAATCATGACTTCCCAACACTCCCCCAAACTCATTTCAACATTAACCCAAAAGTCCAGAGTCCAAAGTTTTATTTGAGATAAGGCAAGTCCCTTCTGCTTAGGAGCCTGTGAAATCAAAAGCAAGCCAGTTACTTCCTCCATACAAAGGGAGTACAGGTGTTCGGTAAATATAACTGTTCCAAATGGGAGAAATTGACCAAAACAAAGAGGTTACAGGGCCCATGCAAGTATGAAATGCAGCAGGGCAGTCAAATTTTAAAGCTCCAGAATGATCTCCTTTGACTCCAGGTCTCACATCCAAGTCACGCTGATGCCAAGAGGTGAGCTCCTATGGTCTTGGGCAGCTCTGCCCCTGCAGCTTTGCAGGGTACAGCCTCCCTCCCAGTGGCTTTCACAGGCTGGTGTTGAGTGTCTGTGGCTTTTCCAGGCACACGGTGCAAGCTGTTGATGGATCTACCATTCTGGGGTCTGGACGATGGTGGCTCTCTTCTCACAGCTCCACTTGGCAGTGCCCCAGTAGGGATTCTGTGTGGGGGCTCTGATGCCACATTTCCCTTCTCCACTGCCCTAGCAGAGGTTCTCCATGACAGCCCCATCCTGGCAGCAAACTTTTGCCTGGGCATCCAGGCGTTTCCATACATCTTCGGAAATCTAGGCAGAGGTTCCCAAACCTCAATTCTTGACTTCTGTGCACCCGCAGACTCAACACCAGGTTAAAGCTGCCAAGGTTTTGGACTTTCACCCTCTGAAGCCAGAGCCCAAGCTCTACATTGGTCCCTTTCAGCCATGGCTGGAGCAGCTGGGACACAGGGCACCAAGTCCCTAGGCTGCACACAGCACAGGGACCAGGGCATGGCCCACGAAACCACTTTTTTCTCCTTGGCCTCTGGGCCTGTGATGGAAGGGGCTGCTGTGAAGATCTCAGACATGCCCTGGAGACATTTGCCATGTAGTCTTGGGGATTAACATTAGGCTCCTTGCTACTTATACAAATTTCTGCAGCTGGCTTGAATTTCTCCCCAGAAAATTGGTTTTTCCTTTCTATGGCATTGTCAGGCTGAAAGTTGTCTGAACTCTTATGCTCTGTTTCCCTTTTAAAACTGAATGCTTTTAACAGTACTCGTCACCTCTTGAATGCTTTACTGCTTAGAAATTTCTTCCACCAGATAACCTCAGTCATCTTTCTCAGGTTCAAAGTTCCACAAATCTCTAGGGCAGGGATAAAATGCCACCAGTCTCTTTACTAAAACATAACAAGAGTCAGCTTTGCTCCAGTTCCCAACAAGTCCCTCATCTCCACCTGAGACCACCTCAGCTAGATCTTATTGTCTATGTGGCTATCAGCATTTTGGGCAAGGCCATTCAACAAATCTCTAGGAAGTTTCCAACTTTCCCACATTTTCCTGTCTTCTTCTGAGCCCTCCAAACTGTTCCAACCTCTGCCAGTTCCAAAGTTGCTTCCACATTTTCAGGTATCTTTTCAGCAACAACCCACTCTACTGATTCCTAGTCCGTTTTCATGCTGCTGATAAAGACATACCTGAGACTGGGAAGAAAAAGAGGTTTAATTGGATTTACAGTTCCACATGGCTGGGGAGGCCTCCAAATCATGGTGGGAGGTGAAAGGCACTTCTTACATGATGGTGGCAAAAGAAAAATGAAGAGGAAGCAAAAGTGGAAATCGCTAATAAACCCATCAGATCTTGTGAGACTTATTCACTATCATGAGAATAGCATGAAAAGACCGGACCCCATGATTCGATTACCTCCTCCTGGGTCCCTCCCACAATACATGGGAATTCTGGGAGACACAACTGAAATTGAGATTTGAATGAGGACACAGCCAAATCATATCAGGCAGTGAAGTCAATAATATATGCAGATTCCTTATGCTTATATTTGTGGCTTTGTCTCCAGTTGGTCATTGTGGACTCTTTCAGTGTGCCTTGTAAACACCTACAAGTGAGATTGGTGTAAGCATTCTTGCTCTGTGGCATCATTTTCAAGTTTTTGTGTCATTTTTAAATCTCTACTCTTTCATCCTTTTATTTGGTCCTTTAACTTCATGTTTTCTTACTTCTGCACTTGAATATCACCTGCATTTCAACTTTGCAGCTTCATTGTGGTGTTGTCATTGATCACAAATTAAATTGAACCAGCAACACTGTGATTTTCTTTTTCGGGGAATACTAAGATAATTCCATGCTCTACTTAGTTGGTTCTTGCTGTACTTCACCATTGTCAACGAGGTCTTTATTAGGTTATTCAGTTTTCCTTCAGGACCAGTTTCCAAAAAGGATGCAGAATTTCAGGAAATCAAGCACAGTGATGAGAAGGCTTATGCTACACCGTTTGGGGTGTGGAGGGTGGAATCTAGTTCTTGTAGGTGACTATCCCAATGACCTTTTCACATGGAACTAAGTTTATGGAGGGTTCAAGATCCCTTCAAAAATATATTCAATGACTTACCCAGTTGATGAAAAGAAACACTTTTTTTATGTTCTAGAGAAAACTCTTTCACCACTGTATTAGGTATTGATTGCTGTCAAATAACCCCCAAATTCACTGACTTCAAATGGAAATAAACAATTATCCCTCACCATTTCTGTGGATCAGAAATTTGTAAGTGGCTTGGTTGGGCACTTCTGTTCTGAGGTTTCTCACATTGTTGAAGTTGAGATGTCGCCCTTATCTGCAGCCATGGGAAGGCTTGTCAGGGACTAGAGAGACTGCTTGCAAGACGTCTCACCCTCATAACTATGGGTAGGAGGTTTTGGCTTATCACCAAGAGGGACTCTCCAGAGGGCTGCTTGACTATCCTCACAAGATGGCCACCAGCTTTCGCCAGAGCAAGTGATCCAAGAGAACAGGAAATCATCTACCTTCAGAAGTTACATTCTGTCATTTCCAATCTCCTATGGGTTATAGAAGCAAATTCTGTGAGAAGAGGATGACATAGGCACGAATATCAAAAGGTGGCACCCTGTCTTAGCCCATTCGGGCTGTTATAACAAAAATGACACAAACTGGGTGACTTATAGACAACAGAAGTTCATTTCTTCCATTTCTGGAGGCTGGAAGTTCAAGATCAAAGCACTTGTAGATTCAACATCTGGTAAGGGCCTCCTTTCTGGATCACAGATAGCACCTTCTTACTGTGCCCTTATGTGGAGGAAGGGGCAAAAACGTCTCTGGGGTTCCTTTTATCTGGCATTAAACTCACTTATGAGAGCTCTACCCTCAGGCCCTAAACACCTCCTGAGGCCCCATTTCCTGATACCATAATATTGGGGATTAGGATTTCAACATGTAAATTTGAGGGGGGCACAAAAACATTCAGACCATCAAATTGCCCTCCTGGAGACTGGCAGCCCTGTCAGCCACCTTTTCAGCTATCAAGTGTGTGTGTGTTGGTTCAGGTATAACAGAAGTCTACCATTCAAGGTTATATCTCAGAAAGTTACCAAGCTCCAGTGTTGGTTTATAGAAAATTTTGTATTATTGTTCTTCACATTATTGATGAACAAAATTATAAGTGGTATTTTTGTTTTCCAGTTTCCTTTATAGTAAAGAACTTGCATTTCTTTTGAGATTTTGACATACAATGTGTTATATAACAGTTATTTTCTGTGATTGTAAAACTCACTACAGGGTAAGGTAGTACTAGTACTGCCATGATGGGTGTTTACAAGCAGCCACAGGAACCCACTGCTAGGCTCTTTTTATGTCAGATTTCCTGTCTTCTAGGTGTGATGCTCCTTTAACTGAAAATTAGAGTTGAAAATATAGCCAACTGTATATTTATTTAAGTATCATCTTTGAAGAGATCTGTTTTAGAGTCAGTGTAGCTCCAGATCTCATGCATTTAAGTCAGTGTTTCTCAACTGAGGGTGATTTTATAATATTGGTGTTGGTTGCAGGACTGGAGAGTGCTACTGGCCTCTAGTGGGTGGAGGCCAAGGATGCTGCTAAGCACTCTGCAGTGAAGGAAAGATCCCCAACAAAGAGTTATCCCGGCCCAAATGTCAGCGGTGCTGTGGCTCAGAGAGCCTGCTCTGGATGCTGATTTTACCCTCTTTTCTGTCACCCATTCCCTCGCTGGTTCTCCCTGGAGAAAGCTAAAGGAAGGATGAGGGCACATGAGGTACAAGTGCTTATCAGGTAACCAGCCTAACGGCCGGACATACGGTCAATGGAACTGGCAGATCAAGGCTGTAGGTTTTAAAAATGCCAGAAAATTTTCTTTCTTAGCTTCTTTTTGGAGTGCAAGAGACAAAAACAATTTTAGTGAGCACAAATAAAGGAATTTATTTTAAGCATTTTTCTGTAACAAAATGATTGTTTGCAGATGTAGCTGGAACCATATATGTTAAAACTTCTTTCAATAGTTTGGCACATTATGGGTTTGCATCATTCTCTTCTCTTGCTACCAGAACTGGCTACCCTTATTTCTTGGTCTATGTACCTTCCAGTTACTCTAGCTTTATGTCATAAATTTGAGGCTTGTGGAGAAAGCCTGACCCCTTCATCCTATCTCAGGTAGGCCTTATCTATTTAATACAATTGTTAATAACTTCCTTGCCTTACTAAACTGACTTACCTACCTGGCCTCAATGTCATGGTCTTACCTTACCCTTCTAGTAAGGGTCTTGCTGGTCCACTTTTGGCCAGCTAACTCTCTGTCACAAGAGAGCAGCTGCTCTAAAGCAATATGGCTGAAATAAGGAGAAAGAAGCACTTTTCAGAAGGGGTTGTACCTGGGAACAAGCCTTGTGTCCCAAAATGAGTCATGTACTACCACCATGAGTCAAGTAGTACATCTGTATATCTCCCCTCCTGCAATGATTTGCGGTGGGGGAGGGGGTTGTGGGGGTTGTTCTCTAGGACTTTGGTTTACCTAGGAGTGGATTGCTGTGGGATTACAGGGTTCATGTCATAGTTGGGGCAGACTACTGAGACCTAGGGGCAGAGCTGCATCTGAGGCAACCTGGCCCTACAGCTGGACCGTGCTACCACAGGCATTGAGGATAAGAAAAGGCTGCAGTAGGTGTGGGTATTGCAGATGAGGCTGTAGCTAGACAGAGCAAGCATGAGTTTTAGGGATAAGGAAAGGCTGCAGCCTCTGCACTGCTGCCAGAGATTCCCACCAGGCAGGAGGGGATTCGCATTCCCCTTGCAGTGCCTGTGTTGGTGTATATTAGAAATGGATCTTTGTGAGCAGAGGCATAACGTGATTTATGAACACAAGCACAATAGTTGGCATCGTCACCGTCGCTGCAGTAGGCTGTGTTTGAGAGTGCCGCATCCCCAGGTGTTTTCCCTTTATGATGGAGCCTGACTTGCCATCAAGGCAGGACTCCTCAGTGGGCAGTAAACAGATGTCATTCTTGTCGTGTCTTATATAAGCTCTACTGCTGCCAGGAGTGAAACAGTCCCAGCTGGCTGCACCCATCAACAGAAATCCATTTCCCTACCAAAGGCAGCAAATGCCACCACCTCCTGCCTTCAGTCCTTGACCCTGTACATTTTACACATCTCTTCATTTCTTAGTTGTAGTAGTGAAGAAGGATTAATAAATGGGGAAGCCAGTAGCAAAATAACTTCTGTGAGTGACCCTTCTATGAAGTTAATAAACGGGATTTGCCATAGGGAAGAATGGGATGCATGGATGATCTGCAGGGGCCCTAGGAGCTGGCATAGACTTGACATGGGGCAAATGAGCAAGTGAGAAGGTGGCCATCCTCCAGTGGGTGTTTGTCCAGTGTGAGGATGAGTTTGTCCCATTTAGTCCATTAAATCATGATGGTGATGACACAAGAGAGGAACTAACCTGAAGTAGTGGTATATGCCATGCTTCGCCTGTACTTCACATAGTGCTTCCCAAGACCAACAACCCAAAGATTATCATCTCCTGTGAAGAAAGTGACGAATGAGGAACATTATATTCTCACAGGTGTAACTGCTAAAACTGAGACTTAGGCTCAGCCAGAACCTGGCCAAGGTCTTTAGCCCCAGGTCTATCCATCTGAGCTTAACTTCCTGGTACTACCCTCCTAAACTTAGCCTCTGGGTCCCCCCTACCCAGCCTTAAGCTGGGAATCATACTTACCTGGTTTTATCCACCTGGCCTCAATCTCCTGGCCCTACCCATGTGACCCTGCCCACCTTGTATGAATCCATAGCTTTATTTGGTAGACCGTTACCTTACCCACTTGGCCACATTAACCACCTGGCCATATTACACAGTCTTAACTTCCTGGCCTTACCCACCTGTCCTAACTCAAATAGCATTACATAACTGGCATTGATCTAGATGTAGGAGCCTAGATTTATTCACATGATCTTATTAACCTTGTTGCCTCTCTTAGTCTTAAGCTCCTGGCCTCACCCACTTGGCCTTACCCTGTAAGCTTTAGCCTTCTGAACATAACCTCCTGGCCTCTCCCACCAGGTGTAAACCACCTAGCATTATTCAGTTGGCCTGGACTTCCAGGTTTTAAACTCTTAGGCTTAACCTCTTATACCCACCCACCTGGCTATACTCCCTTGCCCAGGACACCCCGTTGGCCATTCTCTCCTGGCCATACCCCAGTGGAAGTACCCCTTTAATCACACTTCCCATGCCACATACCCCTGTCTATACCATGCTGACATTATGCTCCTAGCTATAACCCCCAGGCCTTCACCCCTGGCTATACCCACCTGGCCTTACACATCTGCCATTAACCTTCTAGCCTTACCAACCTGGTTTACATAAGAGGATTATACTCCTGACTGTGCCCCCCAACCTTATACCCCTCATCCCAGCCCGCTTGCCTTACCCACAAAACCTCACCACCTGGCCTTCCCACCTGGTCTTAATCTTATGGCTATAATCTCTCTTTGTAATCTCTTAGCCATACTTGCTTGTCCTTAAATACCAAGTCACCCACCTGGCATTAATATCACAGTCATAACCACCAGTCTGAACATTCTATCCTTAATCTCCAAGGTTATGACTGTGATATTAATGCCAGGTTACCTACTGGTCTTGCCATACGAGCCTTAACCTGTATTTGCCCACCAGGTTACCTACTTGGTCTTACCATATGTATTATTCTGTTCTCATGCTGCTAATAAAGACATACTCGAGACTGGGTAATTTATAAAGGAAAGAGGTTTAATATACTCACAGTGCCACATGGCTGGGGAAGTCTCACAATCATGGCAGAAGGTGAAGGAAGAGCAAAGCCACATCTTACACGACGGCAGGCAAGAGAGTATGTGCAGGGGAACTCCCTTTTATATAATCAGCAGATCTCATGAGACTTATTCACTATCAGGAGAACAGCATGGGAAAAACCCACCCCCATGATTCAATTACCTCCCACAGTGTTTCTCCCACAGCACGTGGGGATTATTACAATTCAAGGTGAAATTTGGGTGGGGACACAGAGCCATACCATATCACCATCCCGGCCTTAACCTCTTGGACTTACCAACTTGGTGTTAACCACCTAACTTTATTCAACTAGGAATACCTACCTGGCCTTACACACTGATCCTTACCCTGCTGGTCTTACCAAACTGGCACTTAACTGCTGGACCTATCCTTCTGCCTTATTTAATGGTTTTATTAACCACCAGCCCTCAAACACTCAATTTAACTTCCTGCTCTTACCCACCTGACCTCAGGCAATTGGCCTTACCTGCCTGGCTTTAACTTCTGCTGTTACCAATCTGGTGATAACAACCTAGGCTGATTCATCTAACCTTGACCTCCTCGCTTTAACATCTTGACCTCACCCATCTGACCTTACTCACCTGGTCTTATCTATCTACAATGAATATCTTTACCTTACTAAGCTAGTTTTAATACTATCTACAATTAACTCCTTTACCTTACTACCTGGCTTTAATGCCATGCTCTTACCTATCTGGTATTAATCACCTGGCTTCATTCACCTGGTCTCAACCTCCTGGCCATAACCTCCCAGTGTTAACCTCTTGTGCTTACCCACCTGGTTTACTCCCCTGACCCATCTGATGTTAATCATTAAGCTTTCAGTAGACTTAGACTAGCATTTAAGGTTAAGTTCAGAAGGCTAAAGCATACAGGGTAAGGCCAAATGCTAGTAGACTAGCATTTACCCACTGCTCATAAACTCTTGTGCTTAGTTATACCTGTCTTATCCACATGGTCATACACACCTGGCCTTAAAGTTATAGCCTTAAATTCCTCACTTTAAATCCTTGTCTGGGCATTCTGAACTTAATTACCTGGTTTACTCACTTGGCCTTATTTTCCAGGTTAGCCACCTGGGCTTCACTTTCTGAACTTATTCACCTGAACTCACCCCGACCTTACCCATGTGGACTTAATCGTATTGCCTTAACTTCATATGCTTTAACTCATGGCCTTACCCACATGATATTACTCTTCTGGCATCACCCACCTGGCCATATCCTTCTAGATTTAGCCTCCTGGCTTTATCAAACTGGTGTTGACCACTTAGCTTTATTCACCTGGCCTTGATCACATAGTCCTAAACTCCCGGCCTTAATCTCCTGTACTCATCACCTGACCTTATCCCCTTGGCCATTCCTCCCTAACCCTTCCCACCTTGTCATAACCCCTTGATCATACTCATCTTGCCCTAACATCTCTGGTTGTACCACCCCAGCGTTATTCCCCTGGCTCTTACTGCAAGCCATTAAAAACCTGGCCTTAAACTTATGACCATAATTAATGGTGTTATCAACCTGGCCTTAACTTCCCAACATTAGCCACTATCCTTAGCCACTGGGTAACCTACCTGGTCATACCCACCTGGCATTTTGGCCTAAACTACTTAATGTAAACCACCTGCTTTATTCAGCTGGCCTTGCTCTCCTTGTCTTAACCCCCTAGACTTCACCTCCTGGCCTCACCCACGTGGCCCTACCCAACTGGTCTTACCCATGTGCAATTAACTTCCTGAGATTTACCAACCTGGCCTATGTGAGATTATGTCCATGTTGGAAGGACATAATCATGATCTTACCTAATGGCCTTAATCATGTGCCCTCATCCACCTGGTGGTGACCACTTAGCTTCATTCAGCTGTCTGGGCCTTCTAGCCTCAACCTCCCACCTGACTTACCTCTGAGACTGTGCCTCCTAACTGTACACTCCTGGCCATATTCCATGGGTCCCAGCACCTGGCCTCACCTCTGAGATTTTTATCCCCTGTCGTATGTAATCTCATGCCTCTAACTTCTAAATATCACATCCTGGGCTTAACCTCTAGACTTTCCCCACCTATCCTGGCAGACAAGTTTGCCCACTCATCATGCTGGACCCATATTGACCTTAAAAGGAATGGCATCATGTTTCAAAGGCCAAAGAAAAGACCTGCAGCCAGTGAATGAGACATAGGGTTTATTGAAAGGACTTACATACAGGACAATCTAGTTGTGGTGGGCTGAACAGGAGAACCATCACCATTTGTAAAAAGCACATGGTTCATATATAATTTTCTGGCGACTTTCGTTTAACCCAGAACAAAGGGTCTCAGTCCTCTGTAAGGCCTGCATTCCATGGAATAGGCCAGGGATTTCAATATTCCTCATAGAGAAGGAATGAATCTGCAGGTTGGCCATTCCCAGATTCCTTAGCTCGAAACGCTGGACACACATTCTTCTTAGACCACAGGATCATTCCCAGGGTATGCTTAAGCTAACTTATTGCTGTTAGGTGCTGCTCTTACCCACTTTTTTTTTTTTTTTTTTTTTTTTTTGCCTTCTGGCCTTACATCCCTTTGCAATTCCCCTTGACCTTAACCATTTGCCCTTCACATCCTATGTGTAATCTCTTGGCCTTATTGAGGAACCTGGTCCTATCTGTGAGGCTTTACATACCTGGCTTATTCACTTGGTCTTACCTATCTAATGTTAACCACTTGCCTTTACCAACTGGGCCTCCTGGCATTACTCAATCACCTTACCTACCTAGCTCTAACTTCCTGGCCTTTCCCTCCTGGCTTTCCTCACTGAACCTAACTTATTGTAGTTAACTTATTTGCCTTCTCCTTTTGTCCTTATTCTGATGGCATTATCTTCCACCCAGCATTGCCCTTATGGCTACACCCACCAAGATTTACACACCTCCCTCACCCACCTAGCCTTATCTACCTGCCCTTATTCACCTGCTTTTGACCACATGACCTAACCTCTTGGCCTTACCCAACTGACCTTACTCACTTGGTCCTACTCACTTTTCCTTGTCCATCTCACCTTACCCTTCTGGCCTCATCTTCCCTGGCCTTACCCATCAGGCCTCACCTCCCTGGCCTTACTACCCCGACCTTACCCAACTGGCTTGGATCTTGCATCCTCTTCTGGTAATGAATAACTCTTGGATCTCATCATATGTGGAACACACTAATGGGTCCTAGTACAGAGTATTACTTCTTGGCCTCTGGGCCACGGCTGGTGACTGGTCGGTCATACAGGTTCCCACCATGGTTATCTTTGCACCAAAGCATACTTTTCTTTTTTTTTTTTTTTTGAGACGGAGTGTTGCTCTGTCGCCCAGGCTGGAGTGCAGTGGCACAATCTCGGTTCACTGCAAGCTCTGCCTCCCTCCCAGGTTCACACCATTCCCCTGCCTCAGCCTCCGGAGTAGCTGGGACTACAGGCGCCCACTATCACGCCCAGCGAATTTTTTTGTATTTTCAGTAGAGACAAAAAAATTGAAAATACGATTTTTTGTATTTTCACCATGTTATCCAGGATGGTCTCGATCTGCTGACCTCATGATCTGCCCACCTCAGCCTCCTAAAGTGCTGGGATTACAGGCATGAGTCACTTCACCTGGCCCAAAGCATACTTTTTTCAGCTCTCCATGCTGGTTCTACATCAGGTGTGGTGACATTAAGAGTGCCTTCCAAGTGTGGCCCAAGTGTGCAATGACAGGCTCCTGGACATTGCAGAGCCTGTGTTCCTATAACTGTGCTGAGTCCAGTGTGATAGAGACTTCCTAGGAACACCTAGACCTGATCTCTCAAGGCCCAAACCTGAAAACTGCAGGGCCCTCGTGCAAGCACCTTGCTTTCCTCCATGGCCTGGCATGCTGGCTGGCCTTTGCTCTGTGTAACAGGTGGCCTAAATGGTGATTATGAAGGTGCCTTCACACCCTTCTTGTCACACGTTCCAGCTTCATCCATGTCTCTGCAAAGGACATGAACTCATCCTTTCTTATGGCTGCATGGTATTCCATGTGTATATGTGCCACATTTTCTTAATCCAGTCTATCACTGATGGACATTTGGGTTGGTTCCAAGTCTTTGCTGTTGTGAATAGTGCCGCAATAAACATATGTGTGCCCGTGTCTTTATAGAATAATGTGTAACCCTTTGGGTATGTACTCAGTAATGGGATTGCTGAGTCAAATGGTATTTCTGGTTCTAGATCCTTGAGCAATTACTACACTGTCTTCCACGATAGTTGAACTAATTTACATTCCCACCAACAGTGTAAAACCATTCCTATGTCTCCACATCCTATCCAGCATCTGTTGTTTCCTGACTTTTTAATGATCACCATTCTAACTGGCGTGAGATGGTATCTCATTGCGGTTTTGATTTGCATTTCTCTAATTACCAGTGATGATGACCTTTTTTTCATATGTTTGTTGGCCACATAAATATCTTCTTTTGTGAAGTGTCTGTTCATATCCCTTGCCCACTTTTTGGTGGGGTTATTTGTTTCTTTCTAGTAAATTGGTTTAATTCTCAATATTAGCCCTTCGTCAGATGGATAGATTGCAAAAATTTTCTCCCATTCTGTAGGTTTTCTGTTCACTCTGATGATAGTTTCTTTTGCTGTGCAGAAGCTCTTTAGTTTAATTAGATTTCATTTGTCATTTTTGGCTTTCGTTGCCACCACTTTTGGTGTTTTAGTCATGAAGTCTTTGCCCATGCCTATGTCCTGAATGGTATTGCCTAGGTTTTCTTCTAGGTTTTTTATGGGTTTAGGTCTTACATTTAAGTCTTTAATCCATCTTGAGTTAATTTTTCTATAAGGTGTAAGGAGAGGGTCCAGCTTCTGTTTCCTGTATATGGCTAGTCAGTTTTCCCAATACCATTTGTTAAATAGGGAATCCTTTCTCCGTTGCTTGTTTTTGTCAGTTTTGTCAAAGATCAGGTGGTTGTACATGTGTGACGCTATTTCTGAGGCCTCTGTTCTGTTCCATTGGTCTATATATCTGTTTTGTTACCAGTGCCATGCTGTTTTGGCTAATGTAGCCTTGTAGTATAATTTGAAGTCAGGTTGTGTGATGCCTCCAGCTTTGTTCCTTTTGCTTAGGATCGCCTTGGCTATATGGGCTCTTTTTGGTTCCATATGAATTTAAAGTTGTTTTTTCTAATTTGGTGAAGAAAGTCAAAGGTAGCTTAATGGGGATAGCATTGAATCTATAAATTACTTGTGCAGTATGGCTATTTTCATGATATTGATTCTTCCTATCCACGAGCATGGAATTTTTTTCTGTTTGTGTCCTCTCTTATTTCCTTGAGCAGCGGTTTGCAGTTCTCCTTGAAGAGGTCATTCTCATGTAAGACCTCATTACAAGGTCTTACATACCTTGTAAGTTGTATTCCTAGGTATCTCATCCTCTTTGTAGCAATTGTGAGTGGGAGTTCACTCATGATTTTGCTCTCTGTTTGTCTATAATTGGGAATGTTTGTGGTTTTTGTGCATTGAGTTTGTATCCTGAGACTTTGCTGAAGTTGCTTATCAGTTTAAGGAGATTTTGGGCAGAGACGATGGGGTTTTCTAAATATAAAATCATGTTGTCTGCAAACAGAGATAATTTGACTCCCTATTTGAATACCTTTTATTTCTTTCTCTTGCCTGATTACCCTGGGTAGAACTTCCAACACTATGTCGAATAGGAGTGATGAGAGAGGGTATCCTTGTCTTGTGCTGGTTTTCAAAGGGAATGCTTCCAGCTTTTGCCCATTCAGTATGATATTGGCTATAGGTTTGTCATAAATAACATCATAAATGTTATATTATTTTGAGATACGTTTCGTCAATATCTAATTTACTGAGAGTTTTTAGCATGAAGGGATGTTGAATTTTATCAATGGCCTTTTCTGCATCTATTAAGATAATCATGTGGTTTTTGTCACTGGTTCTGTTTATGTGATGAATTACATTTATTGATTTGTCTATGTTGAACCAGCCTTGCATCCCAGGGATGAAGCCAACTTGATTGTGGTGGATAAGCTTTTTGATGTGCTGTTGGATTTGGTTTGCCAGTATTTTATTGAAGATTTTCATACTGATGTTCATCAGGGATATTGGCCTCAAATTTTCTTCTTTTGTTGTGTCTCCACCAGGTTTTGATATTAGGATGATGATGGCCTCATAAAATGAGTTAGGGAGGAGTCCCTCTTTTCCTATTGTTTGGAATAGTTTCAGAAGGAATTGTACCAGCTCCTCTTTGTACCTCTGGTGGAATTCAGCTGTGTATCCGTCTGGTGCTGGGCTTTTTTTTGGTTGGTAGGCTATTAATTAACGCCTCCATTTCAGAACTTGTTATTGGTCTATTCAAGGATTCGACTTCTTCCTGGGTTAGTCTTGGGAGGGTGTATGTGTCCAGGAATTTATTCATTTCTTCTAGATTTTCTAGTTTATTTGCATGGAGGTGTTTACAGTATTCTCTGATGGTAGTTTGTATTTCTGTGAGATCAGAGGTGATATCCCCTATTTGATTCTTCTCTCTTTTCTTTATTAGTGTGGCTAGTGGTCTATCTATTGTGTTAATCTTCTCAAAAAATCAGTTCCTGGATTCATTGATTTTTTGAAGAGTTTTTCACGTCTCTCTCCTTTAGTTCTGTTCTGATCTTAGTTATTTCTTGTTTTCTGCTAGTTTTTTATTTCATCTGCTCTTGCTTCTCTAGTTCTTTTAATTGCTACGTTAGTGTGTCAATTTTAGATCTTTCCCTCTTTCTCCTGTGGACATTTAGTGCTATAAATTTTCCTCTAAATACCATTATAGCTATGTCTCAGAGATTCTGGTACACTATATCTTTGTTCTCATTGGTTTCAAATAACTTATTTATTTCTGTCTTAATTTTGTTATTTACCCAGTAGTCATTCAGGAGCAAATTGTTCAGTTCCCATATAATCGTGTGGTTTTGAGTGAGTGTCTTAATCCTGAGTTCTAATTTGATTGCACTGCGATCTGAGAGACTGTTATGATTTCCATTCTTTCTCAATTGCTGAACAGTGTTTCACTTTCAATTAGGTGGTCAATTTAAAAATAAGTGTAATATAGTGCTGAAAAGAATGTATATTCTGTTGATTTGGCATGGAGAGTTCTGTAGATGTCTTATTAGGTGCATTTGGTCCAGAGTTGAGTTCAAGTCCTGAATATCCTTGTTAATTTTCTGTCTCATTGATCTATCTAATATTGACAGTGGGGTGTTAGACTCCCACACAATAACAGTAGGAGACTTTAAGTCTCTTTCAAGGTCTCTAAGAACTTGCTTTATGAATCTAGGTGCTCCTGTATTGAGTGCATATATATTTAGGATAGTTAACTCTTCTTGTTGCATTGATTCTTTTACCATTATGTAACAGCCTTCTTTGTATTTTTGGATCTTTGTTGTCTGTTTTATCAGAGACTAGGATTGCAACCCCTGCTTTTTTTTTTTTCTTTCTTTCTATTTACTTGGTAAATATTCCTCCATCCCTTTTTATTGAGCCTATGTGTATCTCTGCACATGAGATGTGTCTCTTGAATACAGCACACTGATGGTCTTGACTCTTTACCCAGTTTACCAGTCTGTGTCTTTTAATTGGGGCATTTAGCCCATTTACATTTAAGGTTAATATTGTTATGTGTAAATTTGATCCTGTCATTATGACGCTAGCTGGTTATTTTCCCCATTAGTTGATGCAGTTTCTTCATAGTGTCAGTGGTCTTTAAAATTTGGTATGTTTGTGCATGGCTGCTACCAGTTTTTCCTTTCCATATTTAGTGTTTCCTTCAGGTGCTCTTGTAAGGCAGGCCTGGTGGTGACAAAATCTCTCAGCATTTGTTTGTTTATAAAGGATTTTATTTCTCCTTCTCTTATGAAGATTAGTTTGGCTGGTTATGAAATTCTGGGTTGAAAATTCTTTTCTTTAAGAATGTTGAATATTGGCCTCCACTCTCTTATGAATTGTAGGGTTTCTGCAGATAGATCCACTGTTAGTCTGACGAACTTCCCTTTGTTAGTAGCCCGACCTTTCTCTCTGGCTGCCCTTAACATTTTTTCCTTCATTTCAACCTTGATGAATCTGATGATAATGTGTTTTGGGGTTGCTGTTCTTGAGAAGTATCTTTGTGGTGTTCTCTGTATTTCCTGAATTTGAATGTTGGTCTGTCTTGCTATGTTGGGGAAGTTTTCCTGGATGATATCCTGAAGAGTGTGGTCCAACTTGGTTTCATTCTCCCCGTCACTTTCAGGTACACTAATCAAACCTAGCTTTGGTCTTTTCACATAGCCCCATATTTATTGAAGACTTTGTTTGTTCCTTTTCATTCTTTTGCTCTCTAATCTTGTTTACATTCTTTATTTCATTACGTTGATCTTCAATTTCAGATATCCTTTCTTCTGCTTGATTGATTTGGCTATTGATACTTGTGTATGCTTCATGAAGTTCTCGTGCTGTGTTTTTCAGCTCCATCAGGTCATTTATGTTCTTCTCCAAACTGGTTATTTTAGTTAGTAATTCCTCTAAATTTTTTCAATTTCTTAGCTTCCTTCCATTGGGTTAGAACATGTTCCTTTAGCTCAAAGGAGTTTGTTATTACCCACCTTCTGAAGCCTACTTCTACCAGTTCATCAAACTCATTCTTTGTCCAGTTTTGTTCCCTTGCTGTTGAGGAGTTGTGATCCTTTGAGGGAAGAAGAGGCATTCTGGTTTCTGGAATTTTCAGCCTTTTTGAGCTGGTTTTTTCCTTATCTTCATGGATTTATCTAACTTTCTTCTTTGATGTTGGTGACCTTCAGATTTTTTTTTGTGTGGATGTCATTTTTGTTGATGTTGATGCTATTCCCTTCTGTTTGTTAGTTTTCCTTCTAACAGTCACGCCCCTCTGCTGCAGGTCTGCTGGAGTTTGCTGGAGGTCCACTCCTGACCCTGTTTTCCTGGGTATCACCAGCAGAGGCTGCAGAACAGCAAGGATTGCTGCCTGTTCCCTCCTCTGGAAGCTTCATCCCAGAGGGGCACCTGCCATGTGCCAGCCAGAGTTCTCCTGTATGAGGTGTCTGTCGACCCCTGCTGGGAGATGTCTCCCAGTCAGGTGGCACGTGGGTCAGGGACCCACTTGAGGAGGCAGTCTGTTTTTAGCAGAGCTCGAGTGCTGTTCTGGGAGATACGCTGTGCTCTTCAGAGCTGGCAGGCAGGAATGTTTAAGTCTGCTGAAGCTGTGCCCACAGCTGCCCCTTCCCCTAGGTTCCCTGTTCCAGGGAGATGGGAGTTTTATCTATAAGCCCCTGACTGGGGCTGCTGCCTTTCTTTCAGACATGCCCTGCCCATAGAGGAGGAATCTAGAGAGGAAGACTGGCTATAGCAGCTTTGCCGAGCTGCGTTGGGCTCCCCTCCAGTTCAAACTTCCCAGGGGTTTTGTTTACACTGTAAGAGGAAAACTGCCTACTCAAGCCTCAGTAATGGTGGAAGACCATCCCCCACCCCACCCCACCACCATCAACAAGCTCTAGCATCCCAGGTCAACTTCTTACTGCTGTGCTGGCAGTGAGAATTTCCAGCCAGTAGATCTTAGCTTGCTGGGCTCCATGAGGGTGGGATCTGCTGAGCTAGACCACTTGGCTCCCTGGCTTAAGCCCCCTTTCCAGGGGAGAAAACGGTTCTGTCTCGCTGGTGTTCTAGGAGCCATGGGGGTATTAAAAAAACACCTCCTGCAGCTAGTTTGGTGTCTGCTCAAATGGACGCCTAGTTTTAGACTTGAAACCCAGGGCCCTGGTGGTATAGGCACCTCAGGGAATCTCCTGGTCTATGGGTTGCGAAGACCATGGGAAAAGCATAGTATCTGGGACGGAATGCACCATTCCTCACTGCACAGTCCTTCATGGCTTCCCTTGGCTAGGGGAGGAGTTCTCCAAACCCTTGTGCTTCCCATGTGAGGTGATGCCCCACCCTGCTTTGCCTCACCCTCTGTGGGCTGCACCCACTGTATAACCAATCCCAGTGAGATGAGCTGGGTACCTCAGTTGGAAATGCATAAATCACCCACATTCTGCATTGATCTCGCTGGGAGCTGCAGACTGGAGCTCTTCCTATTCAGCCATCTTGCTAACCCTCCCTCCCTAGGAGCTTTCTTACACTAGGAATCCTCATCAGTGGAATTGGGACACATAACATTTAGAACACATTTGCACATACATACCTTGTTGTGTTTTATTTTGTTTATTTTCATTTCTGGGTTATATACACTATTTGCATAAGTTCTGAAAATGTAGAAAATGTAAAGAATATAAAGATGATTTGTTTTCCTTCCACCAAAAGATAATAAACACATTACCAACTGTATGGGCTCTTCCAGATGTTTACTGTGACCAGCCACACTAATTTTGCTCATAACAAAAGAAGGAGCTATAATGGCACACTGTGGTAGACCAGGGTGCACACCTCACATGAAGGGGGCATCTTCCCATATCAGTAAGTTTTTTGTATGTGTATATATTTTTCTTATGAGAAATTGCTGTTTTTCTGTTTCTTAAGGAATCCAGGGCAGGAAGTAAGGTAGAGAGGTTAAAGCAACATCTTTTGAATTATCCTACAGTTTTCAGTTTCCACTTTGGTCCTCAAAGTGACACTGTGATGAGCATCTGTGAACCTGCATATTTTCGCTTCCCTGGTTAGGTCCTCAGATAAATTCCTAGACATAATTGCCGTATCAAAAGGATACACATTTTTGAAGCACTGATGTGTAGTGCCTGACCCATTGTAAGGCTGCATTGTTGTGGAGTTGTGATAGTTTGTGCAAGGCAATTTTACTGCAGTTTGTTAGAATATTGCTAAAAGACAGATTTGTGGAAAAGCCTACTTTTTCCAAGAAGAATTTGCTTGCAGAAGGCCAAGCGAGGCCCCTGTGAGTTCTCTAAGCAATAACGTTCCCTTAATTTGTGTCAAGACTAAAAGCCACACTAAAAGCCCAGTGGTCTTGTTACAGTTTTAGGTTCTGTTAAAGCATTATTTACTTCTGATTTTTCTAATTATTCTCATAAAATAAGCTCTTTTTACTCTTAACAGTGAGGTCCTAATAAGTGATCTCTTGATCACTTGGGAGAGTTTGAAAGTGGTTCACGCCTGTAATCCCAGCACTTTGGGAGGCCGAGGCAGGCGGATCACAAGGTCAGGAGATCAAGACCATCCTGGCTAACACGGTGAAACCCTATCTCTACTAAAAATACAAAAAATTAGCCAAGCGTGGTGGTGGGTGCCTGTAGTCCCAGCTACTTGGGAGGATGAGGCAGGAGAATGGCATGAGCCGGGGAGGCAGAGCTTGCAGTGAGCCAAGATCGCGCCACTGCACTCCAGGCTGGGCAACAGTAAGACTCTGTCTCAAAAAAAAAAATAAAAAAAAAAAGGAAGTGGTGACCAGGTCCCCTGCATGGTCTTCTGCCATGTCTCTGCCTGTGCTGGTTCACTTGTTTCTAGTGTTTTTGGGCCAGAGCTAGTATGATAGCCTAACTGTGCCACCCACATCCCTGTAGAGCCAGGTCCAGATGCTTCCACAGGTCTCTTCCCAATGAAGGACATAGGGATTGAAAAACGTCTTGATCTCATGACCTGAGCAAGCCCGAATCCTCCCCCAGACCTCCAGGTGCCCTTTTGGACTCAGCTGCTCCAGGCCCACCACCTTTAGTGCTTGCATGGCCCCTGCCCCCATGGTGGGCAGCGTGTGTCACGCTGGCCACCGCCTCTCTCTAGACCTCAAGCTCCAGCTTGCAGGACGCTCTCTCTGTGTGCTCCCTGCAGGAGGGCGGTGGTGTGCTGGCCCCTGCTTTTCTACTGAGCCTGGTCCTTCCCTGGTTGTTTTCCAAGGATGAGGATTAATATACAAAGCCCTCTTAGGAATAAGTATTTGTAAGCTTTTTAGCTTGATGATTTTCAGCATTCACAGATTGCATGAGAGAAATATTGTTTCAGTGTAACTAATTGAACATTTAAAATTTTTAGAAATTTCAAGCACTATATTTTTCTATTCAAATGATTAAACAAAAGAAATAATTTTAAAAATCAAAGCTCTGTTTCCTTAGAAATGATGAAGTCTCTGATTATGTTATTTATTTTGAATTCCTCTGTTGTCTGGATACACCCAAATAATCTTTCTTAGTACCACATGCTGCTTATCTCTTTTTTCATTGTTACTAACAAATCTACATTTAAAGCACTACCAAGTTTGATTATGAGTCAAATAATAGAATGAGAGTTATCAGGAAACAAAATATTCTGGCATTAATTCATTTCACAGTTGAAAACATTCTGTATGTCAGTTTTGGACCTGGCATGGCACATCCTCCACATTTTCCCTTTTGCTTATTCTGAGTATTCCCCTAGTCTCAGTTGTTGGTCATGGCCATTCTGCTCTCCTGTGAGCTGTGGGTCAGGTCAGATCTGCTTCTGAGCTTGGTCTACAGCAGACTGCATGGGACTCTGAGGGCTCACCTCTCTGTACTCTCCTTCTTCCTCACCAGATACCAGCACTGCCTGCCCAGGCACTCAGTGTTGCTTCCACTTCAGTTACTTCAAACTCACTTACTTTTGAATGGGCATCATATTCATATTGTAAAATTTTGCAGTTTGAAAAGGTGCACAGTGGTCTGTCCTCAACCCTGTTCCCTGTTTTCCTCCCCTGCCCAAGAAAATGAGCACCAATGTTAATTTCTCATGTTCATTCCAGATAAATCTTTTTTAACAAAGAGAAATTTTTAACAAATAGAAATCTTTAACAAATAGAAATCTTTGCCCATTTGTCGAGTATGCACTTCTCACTACCACAACAGATTCTGTTCTGGGCAGTGATTTTGGTGTCAGAGTGAGCACCTCAGCCCTGAGGAGCTCCGATGTGTGGATGCAATAGCATAAAGGAGACACTAGGCACATAGGGCACGACTCCCACACAGCACTGAGCTGTGGTGTCATGGTCACCATGACACTAAAATCACCAAGAGCCACTGGCCATCCTGAGACTTCAGAAGCAACGTGCTTCCTAAGAATTTAGAGCCTCCCCATGTCTTTTGGCTGTGTGTGTTCTCCACCCTGTGTGCTGTTCTGTCTCCCCTTGTCCTCAGACCCAACGTGCATGGGCTCACTTGACTCTCCCGTGCTCTCTTCACTAGCTAATTTTTTTTCACTTTCTAGTTCAGGGGTTTTTAGGATAATTTTAGGTAGTGTTCTAGCTCATCTGAGCTGCTCACTTTGGGTTATTTTTTATTATTTCATCCGGTGGAACAGCCCAGTGGATCCTGCTGGTTGTCAACATTCAAACATCCTTTCATTGAACCACCACTCATGGGTACTTCCTGAGCAGCACTTGCCAAATGCTTGGGGTGCAGAGTCAGGAGGATGGCTGAGCCCTCATCAGAGCATGTCCTAAGAATCCAGAGAGAACAGCAATGTTTCAAACATTAGAGAGGCATCTCTTGAATAAGAGATTTTTATATAATGCCCAGATCTCTCAGAAAGGAAAAACAGAAGTGCTTGTGATTCAGTGCATTCGGCTTCAAGATAAAGAAAACCCATATGTATCTGGTCCTAAGGTTGGTTTGAAGGTTCAACATTGTCATCAAGAGTCCAGTTTCTTTTCTTTTCTTTTTTTTTTTTTTTATGGTTCTATCCCTAGCTGTTGGTTTTCATCCTTAGGCACATCACCTTTGGTTGCTATATTATGAAGTTAGCTCAAAGTATAAAGAGAAAACTTGGTTTCTATTTCTTTTCCTTTATCAGGAAGAAAAAAAATCTTGGCCAGATGTTCCATAGCAGAGTTTTTCTTATATCCGTTGGCTCCAACTGCTCACCTGAGCACTGGTAACTTCAAAAGAGGCTGCAATATATTCAATATATTGATATAAATGAGCAATTAGAATAGGACAGGGAGTGGCTGTTGGGTAGCAAATCAGTACTGATGCCACACTTGGGAGAAGACAAATGTAATAATATAGGGGAAATAGCATCAGGCAAGGTGACATTAGCATGGCAGAAGACTGTGAAGTAGTTTAGTAAATAAAAGTAGAAGAAAGCACTTATTTTTACATTTAATTTCTGCTAGTGGAAAAAAAAGGAATGTGTTTGGTAAGAAGGGAAAAAAGAATGTGTTTGGTACGAAGGTGTTATTTTATCTAATTATCAGCAGCTCATGCACACATAAATTATATTTTCAATATCTTTTTCATTAACTTGAATTTGCAATACCTTTTCAAATGACTTTTCATTTCAGAGCTAATACCAAGAAATATAGCAGGATATGGTTAATTTTCATCAGAAGTGAAGAAAAGTTTGATATTATTGATAATATACTACCCCCACATCAAGTACTTCAATCAAGTATTTTATTTTCTGTAATTATATCACATGTCATCATAAGTGTGGCTCCTGAAATAATTTAGCTCTCCCTTGATAATTTTTCAAACATTTTCTTTCTGTGCAAATATGTATTACAACAAATTACTTTTGAAAAAACTAGCTGTTTAAGCCGGCTTCAAGCAGAGCAATAAAGAAATACATGACTAGTGACATGAACAGATCATCAAGAATATGTATCAGTCTGAGTTCTCTAGCGAAATAGAAATAATAGGATATTTATCATAAGGAATTACAGATGCTCAGAAGCCTCAGGATCTACCCCCATAAAAGAAAAAAACATTTTTTCTGTCAATTCCCTAAAGACTCAATTTTTCCAAAGTAACCTGTTGCCTGTCCAAGGGCAGGGTAAAAATGATTTGAAATAGCTTAGGACATTTGATCATTCAGAGAAAAGTTTCTAAGCCCATTAAAATTTATAGAAACTATTTTCACAGAAAAATAGGAAAAGTAGGTATAGAATTATTATTTCCCTAGGCTTTTAAGAATGAAACAGAATATTTACAAAGTTAAGAGCAGTAGATGTTTTCATTTGAACTACGAATATTGGCCTTCCACCTTTCACTGAGTCATCCAATGCCATGATTGAACTTTCTTCCAAGTGGGTCTCTGAGAAATTCTCTTGTATTTGCCAGAGGGCACTACTAATGATGCGTATTTCCTCTGAAAGTCACCCTCACCTTTGTATTTTTCCATAAATGAAAAATCAGTCTTTTAGCCAATTCTTGACTGTGACTGTCTTTACTGTGTTCACAAAGGCAAAAGTTGGCATAACATACATTATAAAATATATTAAACACCTTTAATATAGTGGGGACTAAGGTGGTCATTAGGAAGCTTCTGCTTGGAATTTTTGTCTCAGAACACACACTTGTCTCAGAACACACACTTGAAGCTGTGATTTAGATATTTTATAGACTGTAACTGCTACTAAGACAATCTTCAACAACAGACGTTAATTTCCATCCCATATGTTTGCTTCCATTTAGATATTGTATATATGTACTAGGTATTATTTGAAAAATAATTTAATATTAAATATTTGTGAGCATGTGAGTGGATACTATTAGACAGATTTGAACCCTGTCCTTTAAGAAATAATAGTAATAACAACAGTACTACCTATAAAAAGAAAAACTATAACTATCTGTTATGCTGTGCTAAGTGCTTTACACATATTTAATTTGTGCAATAACCAGGTGCTTAAGTTATGGGTTATATGTAATATCATAGTGTATTATATTCATATTTTGCAAATGAGTAAACTGAAGCTTAAAGAGGTCTATAACCCACCTAAGTTACATAAATAGCAAGAGAAAGTTGAAAACTCAGTTTTGATCTTTGATGAAAAACTTATGCTCTAATTCATGACAAACTGCTGCCTCCTTGGGGTTTATATCTAGGGTATAATAAGCAGACATAAGTAAATACGTAATTGATTCTATTTTAGAAGTATGTGCTTTTAGTTTTTTAAAAGGGCCCAATTTTGGATCATTATGCTACATCTCCAGCTGCCACATCACCATCAGCCAGCACCAGGTAGTGCCCTGGAGGTCAGGATGAAATATTTGTCTTCAGGGAAATGAAAAATAAACTCATTATAAGCTACTGTCAAAGCAAAAGCTGCATCAAAGTCAAACAGGTAAGGAAGACTTTACTCAAGTCTATTGCAACAAGAGGGAGAGCCAGAAATCACTCTGTGCTCAACTCTACTGAAATACAGAGTGGTAGGATTTTTAAGCATTGGGGTGAAAGGGGGGAACATAAGCTACCTGTGTCTGCTAATTGCCCTCACAAATAAACAGCAAAACGTCTCTTATCTTCATGACAGGAGAGGCTTTTACAACTTAGAGCCCGGTGCCCATTGAAATTAAGCACTTACTCTCCCACAGAGACTGAGAGATAGGGTCGCTATTTTCCCTAATGATAACATTTCAAAGGAATGGCTCTAGGTCCTTGAGAAAGATACTCCTGGAGGGTAGTAAAACTGATAAGACATGTTTAAAAATTTACATCTCAAGTGACAGACAAGAAGAATTTGCAGTTATATCTGAAATATCTGAATATGTGAAATATCTGAAATAAATACTCTTTAAAAAGGGAGGAGAGGAACCTCTGTGATTGGGCCATCTAGATTCTTTAGTGGGAGGGAGTCAGAGGGAGATCAAAACATAAAGGCCAAACGAAGATTGTCTGAAGTTTAATCAAGCTAAGGGACATGTTAAGACTGTCTTGGTTGCAAAGCCAGTGCATAACACAAAATATGTATTTATAAATAAAGAGTTGTATATTTTTCTCACTTTTTTCTCAAAATTCCCATTCCTCTTTAAAATTTGTTCCACTTATGTGAGCTTCAATTTGTATTTTTAGTCATTTCTTCTCACTCTTGCAGCCCTAGATATTAATTGGCAATTCACCTCTTATTCTTAAGTTTCCCCAGAATGTTTTGATCTGAGTTTGCAGCAGCAACAAAACAACTTGCCATCAAAGCCCCAGCTGGAACCTTGAGGCTAGTTTCTTTCAAGTACTTCCCATCTTTCTCTGTATTCCTTGACTTTCTAGTGCTCTTGATCTAAAACCCACATTGCAAACTCTTTCATCTAATTTATATCTTCTCCTTCTCAGACTTATCATTCTGTATCTAATTCTACTTCTACCTCTTTACTGTAACTACATAGAAACCCATCCTATTTCAAAGAAACTTCTTTACAATATGCAACATCTTTACTATTCCCCTTCACTTCTTCACGCTAACTACAACATTTTTCTCCTCTAATAATACCATTTTGCTCAAACAGCCCTCAAAAGAAGCTTTAATTCTCTGTATTTTTTTTTCCATTACATCAAAAATCTCCTTTTATTGAAAAGTAGATGAGGAGAATTGGCTATAATAATTGCAATGAAAATATAATAATAATAATAATAGTAATAATGATTTACCAAGTAAGTTAGGGGTCACATACAAGGTCAATATCCTAAATTTTGTGCCATGCTCAATGGCCACATCAAGGAGTCTGAAGAGTTTTACAGTTCTGTAAACCAACTCAAAATGTACATATCTGTCAATTTTCTCTGTATTTTTAAGTGAGGAGGTATGTTCATCTTTCTCATGTTTACCCACTGCAGTTTCATTGTCATTATACTTGATACTCATCCAAAAAGTCCTCCATACTTAAGTCCCTAAAAATTGAACTATACTCTGTGCTCATCTTCATCACTGTCATCAGCTCACCTCTACTCCTTTGTGCCACATTTAGTGAGGGCTTTGGTATCTGGATTGTAATCTTTCCTTCCACCAATTCCTGTCACTACTCTGAAAGACAGTGTTCATGTGGGCAGCCATCTGAGAAACTTCTGTCCCACTCCCCTCGAACAAAACACTTTTGAGGTCTATATTCCAGGCCTTGTCATCTTCCAAAATTCATTTTCTCATCCGAAATTTGAAAATATAATTCTCACAGCACAATCCTCTCTCTTTACATGTCTACTACTATCTCATCCCACTGAACCTTGATGAAACATTACACATTCTTTAATAAACTGACCCTACGAACCAGCACTTTGTGGACATTAACACAGGTTAATTTCCTGTTATTCACACTTCTTCAAGGCCTGCTTTGTAAATCTCTATCTTTTGAGGTATTACACACTTGGGTAAAAATGACAGCTTCTCTGATTGCTAATGTCATTTACTCCTTATGCCATTTACTTGTACTTTCTGACCTTCAGTTTTCTCATCTATAAAATAAAAAAAATTGAAAATATGCATAAAAAACTGCATTTTAAATGCTAAGCTCATATATGGATCACTATGCTATATCCATTATCAACCATTATTATTTCCAAAATGCATTTTCTCTGAAATTAAATGCAAGACAAAAACATAATAGTTTTCACTACAAAGCTGTGGTTTTCAACCACAATTGAGTGTTCCACATTATTGAACAATACTTTTTCTTTTTCTCATTCGTCTCTCTTTATCGTTTTGATTTGTAGCTATTCAAAGTTGTACCAATCTTCTCAAGTTTTCTTTTTGCAACCAGGTACCCTACTTTTGCACAAATCTGTCATGGAGAAAACCTGATACAAAGTATCTGATTGATAAAATTCTTTCAGACTCTTGAACCTTCTCCTGGGTTCCTCTGTGCACTTCCTTGTAAAATCCAGTTTTAGCAAATACCTCACCTACTATGTTTAGCAAGAATCCCCTACCCCCAATATCTGCTCATCCTTGGTATCCACTGGGGTTCCTCATCCTCCACCATCTCATAAGTTATGTTTGATCACCCTAGCCTACCTCCAGCAAGAATCTTTCTAGTCAATTCAGCCAGAACCCCCTTTACCCCTGACGCTTCCTCTTAGTCATGTTTTATCCACAGACCCCCACCTTGTAACTTGACTATAAATTCCCACTTGCCCACCCTTTATTAAGACTTGAGCCCAATCTCCCTCCCCGCACTGCAAAATCCCATTTCAGAGGTCCATATACTTACCATGATGATTTATAATAAAGATTTCCTTACTGTGCTTAACAAGCATCATTAAACAATTATTTAACAAACTAAAGGCTTCAGAGTGGGGTTACATCAGTTTATTTCCCATTCATCTATGAATGTATCTATTTTTGTACTTATCCAGAATCCATTCATCCATCTTCCTGTGAGTTCAAGAAATATTTACTAAACATCCTGCTATGTGCCAGATACTGGGAATATAATAAAGAACAAAACAGAGTTCCTCTACTCTTGAGTCTTACAATCTAGCATGACAAACAGTCATTGAATAATTCATTGCAGGTTTTCCAACTATTACAAAGAAGAAAACAACTTTCCACAGGATTATAAAACATTCTTAGTTCTGAATAATAACTGTCAGCTGAATCAAGGAGGAGATGAAGTGCATATGAACCAAGAGAATGACATGTACAAAGTCCTCAGGGATGTAATGAGCAATCAAAGACTAAAACCCCATGTATCTGAATCACAAAGAATAAACAAGGAAACAACAAATGTTGCTGAGACTACCAACGATTAACCAAAGTTCTTTTCCTCATCTTCCACAGTGTGTCAACAATTGGTGGGTTCTTGGTCTCGCTGACATCAAGAATGAAGCCATGGACACTCGCAGTGTTACAGTTCTTAAAAATGGTGTGTCCGGAGTTAGTTTCTTCTGAAGTTCCCATGTGTTCAGAGTGTCTTCTTTTTGGTGGGTTCATGGAAACTCCTTCTGGTGGGTTAGTGGTCTCGCTGGCTTCAGGTGTGAAGCTGCAGACTTTTGCAGTCAGTGTTACAGCTCATATACGCGGTGTGGATGCAAAGAGAGCAGCAGCAAAATTTATTCCACCAAAGACCAAATCTTCACAGCATGGAGGCAGACCCCAACAGCTTGTCACTACTGGCTCGCAGTCTGCTTTTATTCCCTTATCTGACCCCACCCACATTCTGCTGATTGGTTCATTTTACAGAGAGCTGATTGGTCCGTTTTGACAGGGTGCTGATTGGTGCATTTACAAACCTTGAACTAGACACAGAGCACTGATTGGTGCATTTACAATCCTTTAGCTAGACGTAAAAGTTCTCCAAGTCCCCACTAGATTAGCTAGATACAGTGCTGATTGATGCATCCGCAAACCCAGAGCTAGACAGAGTGCTGACTGATGCATTTACAATCCTCCAGTGAGACATAAAAGTTCTCCAAGTCCCCACCCCACTCAGGAGCCCAGCTGGCTTTGCCTAGTGGATCCAGCGCTGGGGCTGGAGCTGCGGACAGAGCTGCCCACCAGTCCCACGCCAGCACCCGCACTCCTCAGCCATTGCGTGGTGGATGCCATGGGGTGCCCTGGAGCAGGGGGCGGTGCCTGTTGGGGAGGCTCGGACTGTGTGGAAGCCCACTGCGGGCTGTGGGGGGCAGGCCTTGGGCATGGCAGGTTGCAGGTCCCAAGCCCTGCTAAGGTGCTCAGTCCCTTACTGCCCAGGGCCGGCAGTGCTGGCTGGCAGGTCCAAGAGGCGGCCCACGGACCCCGCGCACCCTGCACCCACTTGGAACTCCCGCTGGCCTGCAAGCGCCACACGCAGCCCCTGTTCCTGCTCCAGCCTCTCCACAGCTCCACGCAAGCAGAGGGAGCCGGCTCCGGCCTTGGCCAGACAAGGGAGGGGCTCCCATAGTGCAGCGGTGGGCTGAAGGGCTCCTCAAGCACGGCAGAGTGGACTGCCAGGCCGAGGAGGCACCAAGAGCAAGCGAGGGCGGCTAGCAGGTTGTCACCTCTTAATAGTTGCTGGAAATATGGCCATCCAAATGCATTACATTTCCCAGTCTTCCTTGCAATGAAGTGTGCCTTGTAACTAAGTTCTTTCCATTGTAGTGAGAATAGAAATATGTTCCACTTCCTTGCTTCACTCATGAAGCATATCCATGCATGCTTATTTATGCTCTTTCTCTTTCAGGATGATTGTTGGGCCATGCTCAGAATGACCTTGGAAACTAAGTATTAGAGATTGCAGATCTCATCAGTTTGTATCCCAGTGTGGAGCCAAGTACTTGTGTATCTGAAACATCTACCCTGAACTTTTATAAGATAAAGAAATAATTTTCTACTATTTGAACCCTTACTTTTTAGGAGATTTCTTTGTTACAATGGTTCAGTCTACTGTAATCGTAAAAGTGAGGAATTTTATGCAGAGCCTTGGAGACGATAATAAGAATTTGAAGTAACTGATCGAAATAAAAAAGAGGGAAAAGTCAGTGATATCTTGTATGTTCCCAGCTGGAGCAATTGCATGGAAATGATAGTGCAATTTGCTAAGATGGGAAACTCTAGAGGAGCAGGTCTAAAGAGCAGTTTCACCAGTTCAGTTTTACACAGACTGAATTTAAGATGCCTGGGAATAATTCAAAAAGAGATGTCTAGTTGGTACAGTTATTTAGTTGTGGAGCTCAGAAAAGAGATTCCAGCTGGAAATAAAACTGAGAGTGGCAGATACGGAAGAAAACTGATGTCACAGGGATGCATGAGATGAGCTCTTAACATAAAACATTTATTTCACTGTGTAGTAAATAGAAATTGGTGTTCTCATTTTCAATCTTTTTCTACTAATAGATATCTCTGGAGCTACGTAATTCATGAAATACCTTTTTGTTCCAATTAATCCCTCAAAGATAGACACTGTGACAATCCATTTCTATAAGTATACCAATATCTATTATTAATGTATTAATTTAACATATTATCCTTCTACTTTAAAACATAAACAGCAATAGAATTAGGCTTTACTTCCAACTCTTAATTGAGTTATAGGAATCCAGTGATTGTACCACTCTATTCTCATATATTCAGTTGCTACCACAACCTCACCAACAAGCTTCTTGCCTTTGATCTTTGCAGCTAAGCTTTTAGCATTTCATAGTTTTTATTATATGCATAGTATTGATCTGAAATACATCAGGTCATTCTTTTTCACTTGAGCAACTGGTCTTCAGATGTTTAGTGCACAGTGTCCCATCTATGGGGAAAGAGAAATAACCAGTCATTTAGTGAGTGTCTACTGTGTGCCATGCATAGCACTAGGTACTTGAAGCATATTATCTCTTTTTATGTCAGCAAGTCTCACTGGAGTTGAACAAATTTTAGTTCCAAGTCACCTGGCAAATGCAGTGGTACAATTTTAGCTCACCGCAGCCTCCAACTCCTGGCATCAAACAATCCTCCCACCTTGGCCTCCCAACGTGCTAGAATTACAGATGTGAACTACTGCCCAGCCTTATTTTATACTTTCAATAGGACACACCAAGGTCAAATTTCATCAGCCAAAGCATCTCTGTCACAGACTAAGCACCAAAATAGGACTTAGTCATGATATACTCCAACCCTACACATACTTTGAAGAGTATTATAAGTAATAACAAACTCCTGAAAACATAAAATGGGGATTGAAAACTTGTAGGGGAAGGAAAGGGAGGCGGGGAAATAGAGAGTTCGCGGTGCTGGTGAAGTTATAAATCAGACTCCTGGACTTCCTGATAGTGTTGGTATGTGGAAATATGAGAATTAAACTCTTTGTATCCAATTTCCTACT
Source organism: Colobus angolensis palliatus (assembly GCF_000951035.1). NCBI lineage: Eukaryota > Metazoa > Chordata > Mammalia > Primates > Cercopithecidae > Colobus > Colobus angolensis. The sequence continues at coordinate 4,319,581 of NW_012115344.1, read as the reverse complement.
TAACCATATGTTTGTCAAGTAGGGTCTTCAAATATTAACATGTCCATATCTAAACTGTATTCCTACCTCCAATTCCCAAACTGTTTTTTTCCCATCTTAGTAAATGTTATTATTCTGTGTTGCTACTCAAGTAAAAAACTTACAAGTCTAAACTTTAAACAAAAATTAACTCAAAATGGATAACAGATTTAAATATAAAATGCAAAACTGTAGAGCTTTGAGAGGAAAACGTAAGAGAAAACCCACATGACCTTAGGCTTGGTGATGAGTTTTTACATACACCAAAAGCATGAAAGAAAAACTTGATGTTAGACTTTTAAATTTAAAAAGTCTGCTCTGCGGAAGACACTTAGGAGAAAAATAGAACAACAGACTGAGAGGAAATATTTTAAAAATACATATCTAATAAAGGACATCTATCCAAAATATACAAATGACTCTCATATCCAAAATATACCAAAAAGAGACAAAATTGAACAATAAGGAAACAACTGAATTTAAAAAGAGGCAAAATATTTTAACAGAGACATCAAGAAGATAGGCATATGATAGATAAGCAGATTTTTAAATGCTCACTATCACTTTTCTGTAGGAAATCCAAATTAAAACAATGAGATACCACTACACACCTCAAAGAATAACTATGATTGAAAAAATTGACAATACAGTAGTTCCTCCTTATCCACGGTTTCACTTTTCACTGTTTCAGAGATCAGAAAATATTAAAGGTAAAAATTCTCGAAATAAACTATTTATAAGTTTTAAATTGCATCCCATTCTGAGTAGCATGATAAAATTTCGCACCTGCCCTCCTGCGACCTTAATCATCTTTTTGTCCACTGTATCCACACTGGATATACCATCTGCCTGTTAGTCACTTAGTTGCCATCTTGATTTTCAGATTGACTGTCACAGTATCACAGTGCTTATGTGATCAAGTAACCTTATTTTACTCAATAATGGCCCCAAGGCACAAAAGTAGTGATAGTGGCAATTCAGATACACCAAAGAGAAGCCATAATGTGCTTTGTTGAAATGAAAACGTTAAGTACTTGGCTTAATAAGAAAGGAAAATATTGTGTGCTGAATTTGCTAAGATCTAGAGTACAATAAGATATTTTGAGAGACAGCAGTCACATAACTTCAATTATAGTATATTGATATAATTGTTTTAGTATTATTGTTATAATGTCTTACTGCGCCAAATTTATAAATTAAACTTTGTCATAGGTATGTATGTATAGGAAAAAACATAAAAAGGGTTCAATGCTATCTGAGGCTGCAGGCATCCACTGGGGGCTTTGGAACATATCCCCCAAGACTTTAATGGGGGACTGTGGTACTCCTTGCTGGTGAAGAGGCAGTGTGACAGAATTCTCATTCATTGTTGATTAAAATGCTTACATGTTTTAAAGGAAAACTCAAATGTATTTCTCTTATACAGACTGTTTTTAAGATTCTTACATATTACTATAGCAACTCATTTTGGAAATCAAAATTTATATACTATGTACTCTGAGTCTAAACAATACTACAAAATAAAATTGAACTCCACAAGCATACCTTCCAAAATATTTATTTTTCTAAATATTCCTGTAAGAAGCTATGACGTATTAAGACAACCTTTTGATTTTTCATATGTATGCTCTTACAGTTCATGACAAGCAGGCATCACATTTTATTGAGAAATATTCAGTTGCCTTTCTGTCTTCTCACTTATACAAGTGAATTTTACATAGGTGATTTTTTTCCTCTAAAAAACGAATTTATTTAAACTTTAGTTTCCTTATTTATCTTTCAGCTATTCTTGTTTTTTTTTTCTATAATTTTAATACAGAATTGTCAGTAAGGAATATTTTAATGGTAGATTGGTGATACACTGCGTAGCTACTGACAGCCAACTGCAGCCGCCCCAGATACACCAGACACATGCGACATTTCTTCCTGATCCCATCTGCTGGACTATGCAACCATCAGAGTATTGTTTGTCTTATTGTTAAAAAAAAGGAAAAAAATAAAATAAAAATCAAACTACTTGTGGAAAGTAAAAACATCATATCTAACTTAACGACTTCCTTTTTCCCCACATATAATCTTGGTCTTGCCCATATGCATTTATATTTCAAATAGTTGAAAGCATAAAAGTTACTGCATAAATGTTTCATTCCTATTCATATTCCTGATTTGTTTCAGCCAATATCTGGATACAGTCATGTATTGCCTATCAATGAGGACGTATTCTGGAAATGCATTGTTAGGTGATTTCATCACTGGGTGAACATCATCGTGTACTTACACAAACCTAGATACTACAGCCTACTACACACCTAGACTATATATAAACCTAGATAGTATAGCTTATTGCTCCTAGGCTACAAACCTGTACAGCATGTTACTGTCCTGAATACCATCGGCAAAATTGTAACAGAGTAGTATCTGTATAACAAAACATATCTAAACACAGAAAAGGTTCAGTAAAAATACAGTATTATAATCTCATGAACCTGCTGTGGTAAACATGGTCTGTTACTGTCTGAAACATCCTTATGTGACATATAACTGAAATTTTCATTTCAATAAAACAACACACATCCCAGCACTTCCCTGATTTTGGAAAGGAACATGAAGACTGTTAGAGGCAGCACCCCCGGAGATTCATTGAGGGATGAGAAAATTTGAATGGCTGGGAAAGGAGGGCACTGCCTCGTAGGAAGTAGGCAGCATTGTTGAAAAATTAGGCCTCTTAAAAATATTCTTTCATTCATTTATTTCATTTTTATATTTTAATAGTATTCCATAAAGCATTCTTGAAATACTTTTAAATGTATCATTTTTAGTGGAATGAATACTGTTACAGTTCTAATTTATTTTAGAATAATTGCTAATATGTCATTTGCACAGTTAACAAAAAAGCTCTTAGAAGAGAACTGGAAAAAATATGAGATAATGAATAAAAACTAAAAATTGTGAGTGAAAATTTTTCTTAATATGATTTCGAATCCTTCTGCCTCTTCACAATTTCAATGTTAAATAGAGTGTACTGACTCTTCCTTAATTTTCAAAAGTACACATGATACAAAAATAGTTTTTCTAAGAATTCAGATTTAATGGTTCCTTGAATGGAGCAAACCTATCTCCACAGATATGTCTACAAAAAAAGTGTTTCTGTATTAGCTCTTAACTTTCTGTTGAAATTTTATTTTATTGAAAATAGTGCATTCTTAATGAATGCTGGCTTTAATTATCTATGGCATTTAAATTTATTCTGCCAGTCAATGAACAATTTCATTGAACATCTATTATATGACTGGTATGATATCAGATATTGGAATATTTAAAAAAAAGAATGAAACATGGCCATTGCTTTCATGAAACCCATTCTCCATTGAGCAGACAGTTATTTTAGCAGGGAAGTTACTTTAAGTGCAGAGATCTGAATATTGTGCCAAAGGAACCTGAAAGACATGAGCTCCCTTCTTATTGCTACTGGGATAGTTAGAAAATGCTAACTTGCATAGGTGATATCTGAACAGTTTTAAAAGAGAAGAACTAGTTTGATACACAAGGAAGAAGGAATTTTTCTCCTTCTCCCTTGTTTTTCGTATCCAATCTATCAGGAAGTCTCCTTGATTTTTACCTCCTACACGTTTTTGGAATCTTCCACTTCTCACCATCTCCAATCTGACCATTGTCATTCAGGTTACCATTATCTCTCTACCAGACCAATGCAACAGCACACTACTGTTTCTCAGTGCATTAATTCACTCATCCCTCTCTAAACTATTCTCCAGAATACAGTCAAATCCGATTATGTAATGTGTACCCCTGTCCATGCTTAATCCCCTTTGAGGGCATCCACTGATGTTAGGATTAATATCAATATTTTTAACCTGGACACCTGTACTCTGTATCTATGCCTGTCCTATGCCTACAAGTTCAACTTCAGTGTCCGCCACCTTCCCCACTTTATCTCTGTGTTCCATCCACACAAGTTTTCCCTCTGTTCCCTTTTTCAGGAATGCCCATTCCTCCATTTCTTACCTAGTTAATTTCCATTTATTTCTCCTATTTTAATCCTTTCTGACTACCATCTGCTCTTCCTAGGATTGATCAAAAACCTTTTACAGACTTTCTTATGGTGTCATATTATTTTATTTCAAAGTACTTATCTCTGTTTTAAATTTTGCATTCATTACAGTGATTGTTCAATATCTTCCTCCCCCACCTTCTATGTCATAAATTCGTTTCGAGGAATAAAAACTGCATAGTATCATTCAACAATATTTGTGTTGAATCAACCAATGAATAAATGAGGAAAATAACATGCTTACTTTGGGGAGAAGGAAGCATGAACAATTTCAGACTCTCAAAAGAGCCTACGTCTGGGATATAATAGACATTCAATGCAAGTGGAGTATAGGGTTCTACTGGAAAGTCAGTCCAGAATAACAAGAGACAGGACTAAAGGAATAGCTTGAAAACATGCTATTAAAAGGCTTAGTGTTCCAGAATAAGTTCTGCTCATATCTTATATAATGGAGATGAACAGAGGTTTAAATCAGGGAAGCAACCAACTCTGTCTTGGGTTTTGGCATTGTAATTCTGGTGATACAATAAAGGATGAACTGGAGTGGGCAGAAATTACTGGGATGGAGATCATTTAGAAGATTATTGCAAGAGATGATGTGGACAACAGAACAGAAGTAAAGGTGGAGAAAGAAATCCTGTATTTATAGATACTTCTAAGGTAAAATTAGCATCACCTGACAGTACGTTGATTGTTGGGTGTGAGAGAGAGAAGGCTTCTAGATAGCGCAACTACATATATACCCTCTCCAGCAGCCACGATAGATATCTGTGTGGTGATAATAACTTCTCATTCTGACAGGCCAAGTTGAAGGTTCATGTAGTGTATCTAATGTACTTATTCAATAGCAATATTTGGACATATGGAGCTGGAGGTGATAGGTATAAATCTTCAGAATGCAAGGTGGTAGTTGAAAAGAAAGTGGATTAATTTAGTCAAGGAAACCACCTAGAATTACATGAGCAAATTAAAAGAAATAGAGAAGAATTTGATGAAATAACAGCTTGAAAGTTTTTAAAGCTGAATGAGGTCCAGGAAAAATCCTGGTCTAGAAAAAAAGAAGTCTATAGGCAGTGCTCTACTGTGTCAGAGGCTGATGAGAAAGCAAACATATGTAACACTGAGAATGAACTTTGGACTTGCAATTAAGAAGATATTAGTGCTTTCAGCAAAAACAATTTCAGAACAGTAAGTATTGATGTGGATTATTATGCATTGAAGGATGAAGTTAAGACAGTAGAGACAGTCATGTGGTTTGCTCTTTCAAAATGTCAGTGAAGAGGGAGAGAGACTATGGTAATGACTTAAGGCAAGAGCAGATCAATAAAATATTTTATTTGTTATTTTTAAAACATCATCATCATGCACAAATATGTCATGCCTAAAAGGAAAGGGTGACTAGTAATATCAGATTAAAGGAAAACAAGCAAAAATTGTGGAATATTCTTAGTGCTTCTGTTTGATAAGATTTTTATGACTTGACATGGAAAGTGACACCAGAATTCATTAATTTATTTAGTCACATATATATAATGTATTTTACACACATATATACATTATAAAAGCATCTCTGTCTCCTTAAGAACCTTACAATCTCATTAAAGAAAGAACATGAAGTAATAGGGAATAATACAAACTTGATTCATTAGTTTAGCAAATAATAGCAATTCCTCTCAGTCAAACATTTTGGAAGATGCAAAGACTATAGAAAAGAGCATGCCCTGTATGTTTCTGACATTTGTGAAGCTTACATTGACCATTGAAAATGAAAGAAACAGTAGATTTTGGAGTTTTTACAAAGGTTCTTTCTTGCATAGACAGTTGAGTTGTTCAATTTGGTGTTCCTAGGGTGAAGAAAAGGCGATCGCTGGAGAGTTCTATTTAGCCACCTGAATAAACCTCTATTATATTGATTTCAACAATCCAGGAGATGGGAGGAATAATTCAATAAGAAAACCTTAAGATCAAGTAAATTAAAACACTGTCTCATCTCTTGGTAGAAAAATGTCTATTATAGGAAATCAAGCTGCCATCTTAATGTCAGTGATAGAATAACAGGATGAAAAATAAAACTAAACACTTTGTTATCATTTGACACCTGTACTCTAGGTTAATGAGGCAAAAATTTTGATATGCATATACAATTTTTTAATTTGTTCTAATGTAGGATATCCTCATTTGTGATAGCCTGATATTTATATCTTAATTATAAAATACGTTCTCGCTTGTTCTTCTCCAGCCCTGTCATGAGTAGACTATTTTGTCTCCTAAAACACATAAGCTTCTGATCTTAGAGGTGATGTAGATTATCTCCTTACTCCATATCACCACTTGTAGACCACTGTTTATTTTGCTTTTCCAAAAAATACCAGCTATCAAGTATCTGGTTGAATCATTCTTCCTGTTTCATGTCTTAATTATGCACACTTCCAAATCCTTTCACACCCTGACTTTAAAGTTATGAATGTAAGTCAAAACAACTCTGGCAAACATGCTGCATTTCCTTATTTCATTTATTTTCCCATGATGCCAGATGATTATTCATACCTTCTTTCTGCTCAAACCTCCAACATACCTTCCTTTCTCCTTTCTCTCAGGTACTTAACATATTTTCTCTTATTTGTAAACCAAAAATAAAATTCTAAGCCCTCCAACCAACTGATGGATGCTGCCCTCAGCCAAGGGCATTCCAAAATTAACCAAAAAACTAGTTCAGGTTATGATGGAAGCAGGGGTAGGATATGCATCATTATATACTCCTTTCTTTGGAATTCAGGCACAGCTGACCAGCACAAACATTAAAACAGAGATATTAAGACTGAAGAAAACAGACTTTCTGTTGCAATAAGATACCAAATTCCAGGCTGACTCTAGTAGAACATTACTACATGACAGATAGAAAGCTCTGAAAGACATTGAAGCATTTTACCCTAAAATATATTTCTTTGACATATTTTGAAATGGCTCTGCAAAACTTTTATGGAGAAAAAGATTTATATTATATAGAGAATACCTATTCCTTTCCAGGTCTTTTCCCTGGTCCAGGAGAGAATTAACTGAGAGCCTGGCACCTCTTTTGGTCTGATAAGGGCTCTGAAGTCTGTTACCTGGAGGCTTCATCTGTATGGTAAAACCATGGTCTCTGCAAGCCCTTTTCTTAACCCCAAAATTCCTTTCTATTGATTCCAGTTCTTTAGATGATAACTCTTTCAACCAATTGCCAATCAGAAAATCTTTGAGTTCACGTATGATCTGGAAGCCCCTGTTTCCAGTTGTGCCCCATTACCAGACCAAACTAATGTACATCTTACGTGTATTAACTGATGTCCTATGTCTCCCTAAAATGCATAAAAGCAATCTGGAACCCAACCACCTTGGGCACATGTTTACAGGATCTCCTGGGACTGTGTCACTGGCCATTGGTCACTCATATTTGGCTCAGAATAAATCTCTTCAAATATTTTACAGAGTTTGACTCTTTTCATCAACATATTTCATAAAGAAAAGAGAAGCAATCCAAACAGAACTTCCATGAACTTCTATTATCTTTTCTACTTACTCCCATTGTACTCATTTGTATTCTATTTTTCTCTCCAATTGTAAAGGTAATTTATTTGAGATCCTACCTACTGCCAACTTCTCAGTTTGGGCACTGAATTTCACCTCCTCTCACCTACTCAAAGAACTTACTTTTGAAATTATACCCTTTCTCTCATTATCAGTTTTTTCCCTCACTCTCTACTGGATTTTACTATTCTGATACAATCATGCTGTAATATTTTCTGTTAAAAATAACACCTCTCTAGATTCCATATATTCTAACTAACACTCTATTTTTGATTACTTTTATAACACTCCTTTAAAAAGTTGTTCAAATTTGCAAAGTTCACCTTTTTACTCCCCATATCTATTTGAACCTATCCCAATTAGACTTTCTCCACAGAACACCTTCACTTTGCTGAACGTAATAATTAATCCCTTCTTACTCAACCCTCAGCAGTATTTGGCATTGTTAATCACTCCACTCTATTTGAAAATTCTTCATTTGACTTCTGGGATACCCAGACCCACTGATTTTCTTCACACCTCACCCATCATTCTTTATTAGCCCTCTTTGCTGCATCCTTTCCTTCTCTCCACACTGTAAATGTTGATATCCCCAATGGCTCAGTTTTTGGACTGCTTTCTACCCATGCTTATTCCTTCACATACTATTTGTACATTAATGAATCCCTAATTCTTACCTTCAGCCCACATTTCCCACCCCACATTCCTTACATTTTATCTAGTTCTACATCTTTACCTGGATTTGTAATGTGTCTCATATTTACAGATCTATGACAAAATTCTTCATTCCATTCACCTGAGACTTGTTATGAATTTAAAGTGAGATTAGTAAAAATAATATTTCCATATTCTTACAAGTTTAAGTTAATGCAGTTCAGGTTTTGAGTAGGGAAAGATTTGAATTTAACTAGAATGTGTTTTTCTAAACAGTTAACAAGAAACTAAAGAGGCTAAGCGGTATGTGTCTTGTGATCCTGACCCACAAGCCTTTGATCAGTGACACTTGGCTGCCTCTCTGACCTCATTTTCTACCACTGTCTCCCTGTCCACACCTCTCCTGCCATTCTGGTTCCCTTGCACTTTTCAATCTCTGAGTCTTTGGACTTGCTGTGCCTTCTTCTCTGAATACTTTTATCCCAAATAGTCACATGACTTGCTTCTCTACTTTACACCTCTACTCAAAAGGTGCATCTCAGAAAGAACTTCCCTCATTAATTGATCTGAAATAACATCTTCCATCACTCACTGTCCTCTCATTCTATTTGATTTTCTGTTACAGCATTTATAGCTATCTACTATAGGCTATACTTATTTCCTTCCACACCTTTAAGCATATATGGACATGAGGACAGAGATTTAGTTTCTCTTATTTATCTAGAATTTAGACAGCACATGCTACATAGCTGAGACTCAGTAAGTATTTGTTGAATAAATAAATGTTTACTTAAAATATCTAGTATGTAGGGACAACTCAGATGTTATTGATTTGATCATAGTATTAATATTCTTACAGAAATATCTATGGCACTTTCTGCTTAATAACAACAGAAACTTCACATAGTGTGCTTAAAGCAGCATATGGAAAATAAGGATCATTCTGATTACCATCATTAATCATGAAGAAAAATAACATTTGAAAACTGGGATGTTATCAAGGTATATTTTCAGTTTCATATGCCCTAATATTTTGACTAACTATAAAGAGCAAAAAGGGAGTTAAAATGATCAGTTTTTTTCTTTCTGATCATTCTAGTTTGCTTCTGCAGGTCTGTTATAAACATTGAAAAGAACTTTAAAAGGTGAAGGTAGAGGTTAAACTCAATAATCTCTACAATGCTTTTCATGATCCAAATAGAAGCACATTGTACTACCAAGCCTATTGTGTTATGTCTATTTTTCTCATATTGCTGCCTTGCATGCTCCTCCTTATCTCCAATGGAGCTGTGTAATGCTAAAGAATTACATGCTTTCAGATAGCTATAGAGCAATAAAAGCTCCTATAAAAGTCAAAGTTACATTTTTTCTGAGATACATACCTGTAGGAAGAAAATATATCTACAATTGACAATTTAATTATGGTCTTTAGTTTAAGAATATTGTATCATACAATGTTCACTCTCAACTCCTTCAAGTCTGAATCATCAGACCATTAAATTGCCTTGTTTTTCATCACCATATTGCTCAAAAATATCAAGTTTATAATGTATTGGCTAAGGTTATAACAGACATTTTGAAATATATGCAGATATTCTGTTATGAGAAATCAGATCAAAATAATAAAATCTAGTATTGGGGGCAATTTCACTGAATGAAATGCGTTTTCTAAAGTGTTAGACAAAAGAAGGAAGACAAGAGTCCAATTCAAAATCCTATCAAAATTAGGAATGAAAATGCTTATTTTTCTCCTCAATGTGTATGCTATTGATTTTTAATCACATATTTTAGAAATAGAAGTGATCAGTACCTGTTTAATCTTTTCCTCTGTGTTAATTCCTGGTCCTCTTCTGCAAGTGCTTTTGGTCCCCCATTCTCTGGATAAATTAAGATTTTAAAACTGTGGGTTTTGTCCATATAAATTTTTATTGACATCTTGGCTTTATATACCCTAGGTTGTAGGTTTTTCATTATTATATGTCACTCCTTGATCAGCCATTTACAAACCATAAAATTCTTCCCTCAAAAGTTAAGTGTAGGTAAGATTGTCTCTCTGGTACCACTTCCCGAACTTTCAGTCAAAAATATTTCATATTAGACAGGCACAGTTACACTACCTTAGAGAAAATTGCCTGCACATTCCAGAAGTCTGGCAAATCATATATTAACAAAATAAGATTAGAAGAAAGCTTGGGCACTTCAATATTACATAAATCAGGAAGCGTCTTTAAAGCTGGTTTTTCTCACGTATTAGGAGGTATACTCATTTTACAATAATACAGCAATACCTACTTTGTAAAGTTTTTGCAATTTTAACAATGCCTTGCACAGGCCAGCTGTTAAATACATGCTGAATGACTGATTCAAATAATATATTACTCTTTAAGATATTTTGCACAAATCCTGAGCCATAGTAAGCATTAAAAACATGATAGAGGCCGGGCGCGGTGGCTCAAGCCTGTAATCCCAGCACTTTGGGAGGCCGAGACGGGCGGATCACGAGGTCAGGAGATCGAGACCATCCTGGCTAACACGGTGAAACCCTGTCTCTACTAAAAATACAAAAAACTAGCCGGGCGAGGTGGCGGGCGCCTGTAGTCCCAGCTACTCCGGAGGCTGAGGCAGGAGAATGGCGTAAACCCGGGAGGCGGAGCTTGCAGTGAGCTGAGATCCGGCCACCGCACTCCAGCCCGGGTGACAGAGCAAGACTCCCCCTCAAAAAAAAAAAAAAAAAAATGATAGAAATAATGGCACGTGTATAACTATGTGACAAACCTGCATGTTCTGCACATATATCCCAGAACTTAAAGTATAATAAAAGCAATAATAATAATAACAAAACACGGTAGAAGTAGTAATAGCAATGATAATGATGCCAGCACTTATTGTAGTTGTAGTGAAATATTAATACTAACTTATTTAATTATGGGTTGCTAGATCATTTATCCAAATATTGAGAGTAACAATAATGGTGGTCCAAACGATCAGATTTCTATAATATATTGTAGATATGATCGACGCTTTCCTGTTCATATCTTCATCTATCTTTTTCTATACATATTTACAAAACAAACTTTATAGTATATTTCTCTTCTAGTTTCCCCATCTCTCCAGGCCTACTCTAAAGATCCCAACACCCTGTATAGAGTCAGTTCTATGATATGGAATTGGTAACTACTTCAATGTGGGACTTCAAGGTGGGATTAAAAAGTCTATATACTCTAAATAACCTATGTCAACAAGAAAACAGGATAGAATTTTAAGTTAATTAGCCAAGAAATCAGGTAAACCTGGCTTTGAAGTCTGAATCTACTATGTGTGAAATCCTCAGAAAAGTATTTATCCTCTCTAAATCCCAATTTTCTCTTTTATAAAGTAGTGATGACAACATCCACTGTTAGCCTGTTATGAAAGTGAAATTAGATAATATGTGAATTAATATTACTTGTGTGCTAGTAAATATTTAACAAACTGATTTCTGGAAATTAAAAAAAATGATTTGTACCATTTACCAATTTCTAGGGTGTAAATATTCCCATCATGGCTTATCTGAAGTCACCAATACGATGTCACTAAATACAGAGTTGCCAAGAGATGTGCACAACCAGCTCCATTATAAGTTGTTTCCAGCATACAGCTGATTGATAAAAATTTGTCAAATAACTTATTTTTCTTTAGCAGTATAGACCTAGCTAATAAGTCAGAGCAGGATGGGGCAAAATCCTTGTAACTAAACCAAAAGTCTCATAACTAAAACCATACACTTTCACAAAAACACTGATCCATAGTCAATTAAAAATTATAAATAGGTCTCCCTCCTAGGATATACTACGATAATTTTCTACTAAACCATTGAATACTAATTATGGAGAGTTCTCTTGTCACCTATACTAACTAAATTAATTTAGTGGTATTAAACTTATTAATGTCTACCTAGTCTCTACCTCATACTGTGTATAAAAATGAGTCTCAGGTGAATTAAAGATTTAAATATGAAAGCTAAACTTAAAAGTCTAAAAGAAAATGTAGAACTAAGGCAAGGCATAGTAGCTCATGCCAATAATCCCAGCACTTTGGGAGGCTGAGGTGGAAGGATCTCTTGAGGCTAGGAGTTCAAGACCAGTCTGGACAATATAGCAAGATCTTATTTCCAAAAAAAAACAGCCAAGGATCGCTTGACGTCAGGAAACCAAGGCTGCAGTGAGCTATGATCATACCACTGCACTCCAACCTGGGCAAGAGTGAGACCCCATCTCTAAACTAAAAAAAGAAAAGGGAAGAAATTACACACTTATTACCTTATATACTTGGGATCAAGATTTCTTATATAAAATACAAAAATAGGCAGACTGAATCAATTTTACTAAATGTGAAATTTCAGTGCTTTCAAAAGATGCATAATAAAAGTGAAAAAAGAAGCCACAAACTGAGAAAAGACTATACATAATAAACAAAAAAGTAGTTTCTAGAATGTATAAATAATTCTTCTATATTAATAAGACAAAATGCAATAGAAAGAATACAGTAGAAGATTATAGGAGAATGACTCTATTAAAATGGGAATAGACCTGAACACTTTAAAATAAGGATATCTACATGGCGAATATGCATATGAAATGATGCTCAGCATCATTAGTCATCAGAAAAATATTTATTAAAACTACAATGATATACAAAGCCAACAGAATTGCTAAAATTAAGATGTCTAATATATTTAGTGTTGGCAAGAATGCAACAGAAACACTCATATACACTGATAAGACTGTAAGTTCATACAACCACCTTGAAAATTATGGCAGTCTATTAAAGCTAAATAGTTTAATCTACTAAAATAACACTAAATATATGCCTATACTTCCTTAAGTAAAACTGCTATCAACATTCTTGTACAAGTCTTTTGATGGACAATGTACACTCATGGATAGATATTGTATATTTGTTATATAGAGCAATAAAAATTATGAATATATTATTCCATGTAGCAACATGACTAAATCATGTTTAGTGAAAGAAACCAGACAGAGTTTATTCTGTATGAAATCATTTAATTGAGATTCGAGGATTGGCAAAACTGATCCACAGTAAGAAAAGTCTAAAGGTGGTTTCTTTGTAGTAGTTGTATTGATTTAAAAGTGGCATGAGGAGATCTCTAAGATATCAGAAATCTTTCATATCTTGATTTGGTTAACGATTACATATTTTAAAAATTCATTGACTTATTCAATTAATATATATTCACTTTATATATTTTCTTTAAAAATTCACTGAACTGTACACTGAGGTATGTGTACTTTACATGTGCTATATCTCAGTTTTAAAAAATGGCTAGCCTTCTAAATTACCAGCTCATTATTAGTCCAGTACTGGCTCTGAGTAATTTTGCTACTAGTACTGACAAATGGATACTAATTCAAATGTTTATTCAAAGATGAAATAAATTCGGAAAGCAGTGACAGTACACATAAAAAATAAAAATTGTCCATGTTTAATTAGCAGATATAATTAGCAACTAATGTTTATGCTTAGTTCATAAGACTGTGGATGTAGATGCTCTTTGAGGGAAATGTAGCAAATTTCCAAACCTACCATATCTTCTAATAGACGTATCTTCACGCTCTCTGGGTTTTTTTCTAAGTAACTAGCATAAAAGACAAAACTTTAGTTAAAGTAGTGAATGCATTGTCTTGAAAAGCAGTTCAGGAAAGTCATAATTTTTTCTCTAAGCAAATATTGTTTTAAATATCTCCTAGAAGCCCTGTGGTTCAGGATTGATTTTCTATCTTGTAATTTCAGACATTGTCTAAAAATGGAAATGAATGAAAATTGTAATAATATTAATACAAACGCAATGTGTTTGCTTCATGAAATATTTAGGGTGGAAACGTGGCAATAGTATTTACAACTGCACCCAGAGCAAATATTTAGGGTGGAAAGGTGACAATGGTGTGTAGAACTGCACCCAGAGCCCCCACACCCAGAGCCCCCTTATCAGCCATGTACATAACATAAAAGTAATCTCAGTGGACTCCACTGCCAAGGTAGAAGCAAGAACATCTGAAGAGTTAATGGACAAAAGAAACTAGAATTCCATCCATGAGTTACAGCTTAATAGTGAGAAAGCTCTTAGTGAGAAACTGGTAGATTTTTGAACAAAGTGAAAACTGTCATATATCTTAACTGTTTAAGGAGTCTCCTGGTGGTAATAGTAATGACAGCCCCGTGGTGTGCATAACCCACATGAAAGAATAAGCTCTTTGCAGCCCCACGGGAAGTCCTCTGCGCCCTATCAGCAAATCCAAGAGCAAAAGTAGAATATTGAGGTAGGAAAATAGACTAGATTGTTGGGGAAAGCTCATATATTTCAGGAAAAAAAATGTCTGAAACTAAAGTCATTACATTCTTTGATAAGTTGTCAAAGAATAATGCTGTATCATGCTTATTAAATAAAATGTTAATATCAAACTCTGCGGATGTGCAATCTGTAAGAATATCATTTTCTGAGAACTCTACCTCCTAAAAAAGTTATTTAGTTATGTCTTTTCCAAGAGGGAAATGCAGGAGAATTGTCTGAAAATTGCACTAAAAAAATAGCTAAGAGACAGAAAACACATTTTATCAAAAAAAAAAAAAATGTGAACTGCATGATAAATATTTTAAAAAGGGAAGAGAGGGAATTTCATATTTTTATAGAAATAAGTCACTCAATTCTTCTAAAGATTTTAAATAGAAATAGAAGGCCATATTACCTAAAGATTAATCCTGTCTCAGATGTTTAGCTCTTTAATTTGATATTTTACCCAGGGAAAAGTTCTGTTATTTGGTCTTTTTCTATACCTTTCCCTTTCTTTGATGGCAAGTCATCTTGACTCAAAAAAAAAAAAAAAAAAAGGCAGGGGGTTGTGAGGACAGTGAACTAAGGAGAGAAGCAGAGATAGAGCAAAACAATCCAGGCATACTTTGTTTTATTCTGCTTCATTTTATTGTACTTGATAGATAATGTGTTTTTTACAAATTGAAGGTTCTTGGCAACCCAGCATCACATAAGCCTTATTGGCACCATTTATCCAACAGCATGTGCTTACTTTGTGTATTTGTGTAACATTTTAGTAATTCTTACAATATTTCCAGCATTTTATTATTATTATACTTGTTATGGTGATCTATGATCAGTGATCTTTCATGTTACTATCATAATTGTTTTGGGGCACCATAAATCATGCCCAAATAATACGGTGAACTTAATAAATGTTGTGTGTGTTCTGACTGCTCCACTGACTGTTTCCCTATCTCCCTCCCTCTCTTTGAGCCTCCCTATTCTTTAAGATAAATGATATTGAAATTCGGCTAATTAATAACCCTACAAGGCCCTCTAAGTATTCAAGTAAAAGTAAGAGTCACATATCTCTCACTTTCAGTCAAAAGCAAGAAATGATTAAGCTTAGTGAAAAAGGCATGTTGAAAGCCAAGATAGGTTGATAGCTAGGTCTTTTGCACCAAACAACCAAGTAGTGAATGCAAAGGGAAATTTTTTGGAGAAAATTAAAAGTGCTACTCCAGTGAACACACAAATGATAAGAAAGCAAAACAGCCTCATTGCTGATATGAAAAAATTTTTGAGTCATCTAAATAGAAGATCAAAGCAGCCACAGCACTCCCTAAAGTGAAAGTTAATCCAGCACAAAGCCCCGTATTCAATTCTATGAAGGCTGAGAGAGGTAAAGAAGCCTCAGAATAAAAAGTGGAAACTAGCAGAAGTTGGTTCATGAGATTTAAGGAAAGAGGTCATCTCCATAACATAAAAGAATAAAGTGGGTCGGGCACGGTGGCTCAAGTCTGTAATCTCAGCACTTTGGGAGGCTGAGGCGGGTGGATCACCTGAGGTCAAGAGTTCAAGACCAGCCTGGCCAACATGGCAAAACCCCGTCTCTACTAAAAATTCAAAAAATTACCCAGGTGTGATTGCAGATGCCTGTAATTCCAGCTACTCAGGAGGCTGAGACAGAAGAATCACTTGAACCCGGGAGGCAGAGGTTGCAGTGAGCCAAGATCACACCATTGCACTCCAGCCTGGGCAACAGAGTGAGACACGGTCTCAAAAAAACAGAATAAAATGAAACAGCAAGTGCTGATGGAGAAGCTGTAGCAATTTATCCAAAAGATTTATCTAAGATCATCAACGAAGGTGACTACATTAAACAATCTATTGTTAATATATTATATATACATTAATGTGTATAATACACAAAACAGCTTTATATTAGAAGATGCTATATAGGATTTGTATAGCTAGAGAGAAGTGAATGCCTGGCTTCAAAGCACAGGTTGACTCTCTTGTTAGGGGCTAGTCCAGCTGGTGACTTAAATTGAAGCCAGCAATAATTTGCCATTCTGAGAATCCTAGGGTCCTTAAGAATCATGCTAAGTCTTTTCTGTCTGTGTTCTATAAAGAGAATGACAAAGGCTGGGTGACAGCATATCCATTTACTGGTTTACTAATAGTACTGGTTTACTGAAAAATATAAACCCACTGTTGAGACCTATTGCTCAGAAAATAAGATTCCTTTTCAAATATTACTGCTCATTGACAATGCACCTAGTCACCCAAGAGCTCTGATAGAGATGTACAAGGAGGTTCATGTTCTTCTTATGCCTGCTAACACAACATGCATTTTTCAGCCTAATTTCAATTTTCAAGTCGTATTATTTAAGAGATACGTTTTATAAGGCTATAGCTGACATAGATAGTAATTCCTCTGATGTATCTGGGAAAAGTAAACTGAAAACCCCTAGAAAGGATTCACCATTCTAGATGCCATCAGGAACATTCATGATTCATGAGAAGAGGTCAAAATATCAATATTAACAAAAGTTTGGAAGAAGATAATTCCAGCCCTCATGGATGACTTTGAGGGGTTCGTGTCTTCCATGGAGGAAGAAGCTTCAGATGTACTGCAAATAGCAAAAAAATAAAATGAAAAGTGGAGCCTGAACATGGGACTTAATTGCTGCAATCTCATGTTCAAACTTGAACATCTGAGGAGTTGCTTATTATGGATGAACAAAAGTTTCTTGTGATAGAGTCTATTCCTGGTGAAGTTGCTGTGAACATTGCTGAAATGACAACAAAGAATTTGGAATGTTACATAAAATTAGTGATAAGGCAGCATCAGGAGGTTGAGAAAATTGATTCCAGTTTTGAAAGGAAATCTACTGTGAATAAAATGCTATCAAACAATATCATATGCTGAATAGAAATCCTTTGTGAAAGCGTCAATCAATGCAGCAAACTTCATTGTTTTCCTATTTTAAGAAATTGCAACAGCCACCCCAACCTTCTGCAACCACAACCCTGATCAGTCAGCAGTCATCAACTTGGGCAAGAACCTCCACCAGCAGAAAGATCTGCTTATCACAACAAAGACACATAAGCACATTTTAAATTATTTTGCTTCCCTAAATGTTTTATTAGTGATGCATTTATCTAAACACATCAGATTTTTACCAACTACTTTAATTCTTCTGTAGTCATTAAATATATCAGAGAAGGTGAAAAATAATCAGAACTGACCATTTCTAAACACTTTGTCACATAAAGCTAACTAGTTGAAATTCAATCCAAAATGAGCTCCCTTAAGTTTTAAGTTTTAAGAGAATTCTTACATGTTTTTTTAAATACCAATTTGAGCAAAAATAAAAGTAAAATAGCATACCTTTCATATGGTTTTTAGACAAATCAATCTCTAATAATCAGAAACACTCATAACTATGTGTGCCTACCTGATGGGCCCCTGTGTCATTTCAGCACTGTGCTACATTAAATTGAGGTTTGCAGCTTATATCAGCTCTTGTATGTGTTGTTTTACTTCATTCTTTATATAATTCCGACAATTGGCAACACTAAGATCACTTTCTAAGACTTCTTTTAAGTTTCCCTCCTAATATGTTTTCTCCCTCAAAATTATTGTTGCATTATTATAAAATAAGACTTTCCGATTTAATCATTTTGAAATCAATTAGGAAAAGTTTTTGGAGAAAACTTTCAGAATTCCTAGAAAGAATCTGTTTGTGGCTGGAAACGTATTTCAATAAGACATTTGTAGTGGGTTGGTGAGACCCCCTAGTTTCATGACTAAGTAGAGGGTATAATATTAACAGATGACAATTTCTAACCTCAATAATTCTATACAATCCACTATGCTTTTCAAACACGTGGATCACCTGATGGAAACTAAAATAGGTGAAGATACAAAGAATGATGTCAGTAAGATGAAGGAATAGAAAGTCTGGCACCCTCCTTCCCACCGCAAACCCACCAATTCAAAAATATAAGAAGAAATTCTGCTTGTGAAAAATCCAGAAATTACTTGAGAGACTTCTGCACCCCAAGCAAGTGCAAAACCATCTACATCAAAGCTAGCAGAAGAATTCAAGACACCTCCTCACCGTAATACCCTCATCCGATTCACGGTCCTATGATTCAAAAGAAACCTTCAGATGCCAACCTCTCCCTGGGGAAGGAAAGAATTAGACAATTCATCTAATATTCCAACTTTTCCCGGGGCTGTCCAAGGGACTAGCTTCTGTCTCCTCTGTCTCAAATAACTAATAGGAGGCAGCATACTCTAGATGCTTGGGGTCACTGAGAACAAAGATTGTAGTTGGAACTAGCATATAAGCACTCACCAGAGCCTCTCACCGTGTGCAGAGCAAGTGGACAAAAATGCAGACTCCACCTTCTCCCCCGGGAGGGAAAGGTGGGACATATGCCTAACATTGCAACTTTTCCACGGGCTGCCAGAGGTACTACCTTCTATCCCACCTATCTCAGAGTACTGATGGAACCTGGCATACATTAGATGTCTAGGGGCTGCTGAGAGCAAAGATGGTGGTCTAGGCTACAAAGGATCCCAGAATCTCTGGCTAAAGACTTGAATGTAAAACTTGAAATTGTAAAAGCCTTATATTAAAAAAGCATAGGAGGAAAGCTTCATGCTGGTGTTCTTGGTAATAATTTCTTAAATATGACACCAAGATCATAGGCAACAAGAGCAGAAATAGACAAGTGTGATTACATCAAATTTACAAGTTTCTGAACAGCAAAAATCTCAATAAAGTGGAAGGCAATCTACAGAATGGAAGACGATATTCACAAGCTATGTATCTAATAAGGGATTGATATCCATAGTACATAAGGAATTCTTCCAACTCAGTTTTTAAAAACTTTGATTTTAAAAATAGACAAAGGCCTTGAATAGATGTTTCTCCTAAGAAGACCTGGGTCAAATGGGTATTAATATGTAAAATGAAACTAGACATCACTAACCATAAAATTTGAATCAAAACACAATGCGCTATCACTTCACACCTGTTTAGGATGGCCCTAATCAAAAAATAAAAATTAGCGTGTTGATGAAGATACTGAGAAATCAAAGCCCTTGAACACTGTTGGTGACAATGTAAAATGGTGCAGCTACTGAGAAAGTGTGCAGGTTTCTCAAAGAATTAAAAGTAAAACCACCATACCATCTAGCAATCTCATTTCTGAGTGATTATCCAAAAGAATTGGAATCTCAAAGACTTATTTGCATTGCTTTGTTCATTAAAGCATTATTCACAGTATCCAAAATGTGGAAAAATTTAAATGTTGATTGACAGATAGAACAGACAATGGAATATTAATAAGCCTTAAAAAAGAAGGAAATCCTGACATATATGACAACATGCATGAACTTTGAGGACATTATGCTGAGTGAAATAAGCCGGTCATAGGTGGTGAACTTCATAGTACTTGAACATGAAGTTCAAGTACTTCATGACTCTACTTATATGAAGTATATAAAATAGAGAAATTTACAGAAAGTAGAATGCTGGTTGAAAGTAGAATGCTGAAGGGAGGAGGAAATGGGAAGTTGCTGTTCAACAGATAGAAAATTTCAGTTGCAAGATGAGTAAGTACTAGAGATCTGTTATGCAACATTGTACCTATAGAGTGTTGTATTATACACTCAAATTTTTGTTGAGAATCTCTATCTCATGTTGTGTTCTTACCACAATAAAAAATATTTATTTAATAAATATTTCTTAAGTGCTGAAAAAAATAGATGGAGATGCTTTGGTTAAAGTTTTCTTTAGAATCATACAACAGATACTAAGGGATACACAAAAAGGAGGTACTAATCTTTAGTAGTTTCATAGTCAGGGAACAACTGACTGTTGGACTATTGTTCAGAGAACAAAACCATTCTAGCTCCTTTTTAGAGTAGAAACGAAAAACAAAATACTCTGTGCAGTCATTATTCTCACCTTTCCTCTACATTTATTGCCTTTAATTGCTTTTACCCCATAACATATACTACATAAGAAAATGCCAGGCACACAGTTGACTGCCCTGAGTGGTTATTCTTGTTCTTAATCCTCCCTTCTTTCGTCTTTGCTGTGCATGCTTTTCCATTTTCACTCTCAATGGTCTCTTCCCACATTTCATACCATCTCATTACCCTGCTCTCCCCAGGTCTGTATTTGTGATTAGCTCATTCCAGAAGGTAATAGGGTATTACTCAGTTCTTACAGCTTTTCTGAAACTCACTTGCCTCTTAAACTGCTCCATATCTTTACATTCCTCTTTTCCCCCAAATAATTGCTTCCAAAATATTGTGGAATTCCTCCTACGACAGATATAATTTAAGTTCATCATTAGGAAGCAGTATTACTTCATTTGCTAAGTTTGCTCTTCTATAATCATAAAATTAATCAACAACAAGGACAGGGTTAAAATAAAGCTCTAGTTACAAAAACTATAATACTTTCATCGGTGCCTATGTGAGTTCCTTGTCTTGTAATATGTAACTATGTTAACCATCTTCCACTCTTGATTATAGCCTGAACTCTTTCCTATGAGTCTCACAGATAAAAATCTCTTTACTCTCTTCTATTTAAGTCATCTCTGCAGGCTTAAATGCACTTGGCACTGCAGAAAGAGACAGTATAGCATGTTCAAAACAAAGCAAGATGTGAGTGTGAAAATGGGGCAGAGGGCAGGTAGGCAGGAGAAGAAGCCTGAAATCCGAGGTTTATTTATTCATTTATTAATAATGAGTGTCTTATTTGTAATAAGCACTAGGTGCTGGGGGCACATCAACAACAAAAGTTGGTGTGATTATTAAAAGTGTTAGATTTTGCTTCTAGGCCCTAGAAAACTATGTAATGGTATTAAAGGGAGAATCGGCATGATGTCATTTTTTTTTTAATGACTGACTATATTGTGGAGGAAGGAATGGAGCAGAAAAGACTGTAGTAAGGGAAAACGGTAAACTACAATGTAAATTATCACAGTCCGATACCAATGAGAAGACCAGACAATGATGGTGGGAGTGGGATTAGAGTTGTGAAATGTCTAAAAGGAATGATAAATAAAACTGCATGATTCAATGATAAGGGTTTGAGAATATTGGTGAATTTTTTATTCCCAACATGAAACTAATAAAATGTTTTATACCATGAAATTAAATATATTTTATTAAATAGTTTATTAAATATAACCAAATACCAGTAACTGTTATAAATTTGTAATTTTAAAAAATTATTTTTTATTATTAATTTTTGCAGATACATAACAGATATATATGTTTATGGGATACATGAGATATTCTGATACAGGTATGCAGAGCATAATAACCACATCAGGGTAAATGGGATATCCATAACCTCAAGCATTTATTCTTTCTTTGTGTTACAAACATACCAATTATACCGTTATAGTTATTTTTAAATGTACAATAAATTATTGTTGACTGTAGCCACCCTGTTGTGCTATCAAATACTAGATCTTATTCACTTTGTATATTTTTGTACACATTAATCATGCACCTTCCCCATTACCACTACCTTTCACAGTCTTCAGTAACCATCATTATACTCTCTATCTCCACGAGTTCAATTGTTTTAATTTCTAGCTCCCACAAGTAAGTGACAACAGGTGAGGTTTGTTTCTCTGTGCCTGGTTTATTTTACTTAACATAATGACCTCCAGTTCTATCCATGTTGTTACACATGACAGGATATTCTTCTTTTTCATCGCTGAATAATACTCCATTGCGTATATGTGCCATATTTCCTTTATCTATTTGTCTGTTGATGGACGCTTAGGTTGCTTCCAAATTTATATACAAATATTTTAAATTAAAACAGTATGAAAATCATATTAATGAATTCAGTGGGAGTTTGTAGTAATATCTTCTTTATGCTCTGTTGTCATAAATAAAAGCAATAGTATAATAAGAGACAATTATTTGGGGGAGAATTGAGAATATAATCACTAATGCTTACATTATATCCTATTTTTAATTGTTGTCTATAATCAATTCATCTCACTTTTTTCTATTCTTAAAAATAATTATGTTGCATTTGATTAGAAATAATAGACAATTTAGGCAAATAGAATGACATAAATTCTTTCTAAATGTGTTTAATAAATTTAACATTAAATAATTTTGTCCATATTAGTTTGAGAAAACCCTAAAATACAATTACCTTCTTTTAACTAATTTAAGTAAACATGTTTGAAAGTTTAAACTATACAAGCTAATCTATACTTGAGATGCCTCTTTTTTATCAAATATAGGTACATTTTCCCCATTTGACCTTTAAATATCAAATAATTCAAGAATGATAAGTCTGGCAGCTATGAATACAGATACACTACAGACTTAGGGAATGCTTGTTACCTAACATTGGCTTTCTGATTCTACATTGATTTGATGCTTTGCACCAGATACATTAACACATGTTGTCTTATTTCATCTTCACAATCATCCTGAGAAGGCCGATTTTACAAATGAAGACAATACAATTTCTAAAAATAAGCTATTTCTGAGATCATATGACTCATAAATGTCAGAAATAAAAATTTCAAATCCAGAGCTCTTCTATATTGCTAAGATATTGCAGATATCATATTACCATGTATAGTGATATAGTAACAGTGGAAATTCAGCACAAAAGGGAGTTCCAGATGAAAAATATAAATGATACGGAATTATATGGAAGGCAAAATGGTCTCCCTTTTTGAATGTGAGAAACACTCCACTTTTCTGATATCTGACATGCAGTTATTATGAGAGCCTAAATTGGGTCATTTTTATTGCAAGTTTACCGTCATCTAACTTATTACTATGGCCCTCCAAAACCCTTAGAGCAGGAGCTTCCAGACTATCTTTCACCAAGATAGTAGAAACATTTTCAAGAAAACATTTCTTTCTCTGCTTTAGAGATGTCTCTGAGCATATGGGCCCTCTAGGGCTCAGTTCCAGGTTCTGCTTTGCAGTTTAAACTACTCTTTGTAAAATTAATCATCAATACTGTTAAAACTGCAGATGGGGCCCTGTAGGATAGAGGAAGCTGAGTAGAACAGACCAGTTAATAAGCTAGAAAAATATGGGCTGATACTGGCATTTTGGCATGCTTGCAGTCAGGGTTTCTTCGAGTAATATGATATGAGGGACAATTGAATTACCAAATCTATATATTTACCAACTAAAAAAACATAAAATATAGAAAAAAGATTAAATATTTTCTCTTTTCATGATAAAAATAAGGCTGGAAAAGGAAAAGTGAAAGAATTTCCTCTAGCATCTGTAATGAGAGTAAAACAATTTTTATGATTCTATTTCACAGCAGACAAATTCTCCCAAATGATTGTAAATAAACAAAAAGTATACGACAAGTGTATTTCCATAATGATAATGTAAAGAATATAGGAAAACAATATGATTGCCTTTATCAGTATTATATATTTTGATGTTATCATTCAATAGTGGAGGAAACCATTATGAAGAGAGTGGAATGGAGCTGCAAGTACCCATGCTCAAAGAAATAGGAAATAAGCCCGGAAGACTTGCCTTTACCCCATGTGTTCTTCCCTTCCACCACATACAATCTCAACTCAACTTGTTGATCTACTTTTCTTATATTTTATGTTAGTTTATAATTTCAACTTTTATTTTAGATTCAGGGTGGGTATATGTGCGAGTTTGTTATCTAGGTATAGTATATGATGCTGAGGTTTGGGGTATGATTGAACCCATCACCCAGGAAATGAGCATAGCACTCAACAGTTAGTTTTTCAACTGTTGCCACCCTCCAGGGGAAAAACCTCCCTTCTAGTAGTCCCTACTGTTATTTGTTGCCATCTTTATGTCCATGAGTACTCCACATTTAGCTCCCACTTATAGGCAAGAACATGAAGTAGTTGGTTTTCTGTCCCTGCATTAATTCACTTAGGATTGTGGTCTCCAACTGCATCCATGTTGCTGCAAAGAACATGACTTTATTCCTTTTTATGGCTGTGTAGTATTCCTTGGTGTTACATGTACTACATTGTCTTGTCCAATCTACCACTGACAGGCACCTAGGTTGATTCCACGTTTTTGATATTATGAATAGTGCTGCAATGAACATGTGAGTGTGTGTGTCTTTTTGGTAGAAAGATTTGTTTTCCTTTGGATATATATCTAGTAATGAGATTGTTGGGTCAAAAGGTACTTTTGTTTTAAACGTTTTGAGAAATCTCCAGACTGCTTTCCACAGTGACTGAACTAATTTACTTTTCCACCAACAGTGTATACACATTCCCTTTTCTCCACAGCCTCACCAGCAGGCTGTTTTTTGACTTTTTATTAATAGCCATTCTGAATGGCGTGAGATGGTATCTCATTGTAGTTTTGATTTGCATTTTTCTGATGATTACTAATGTTGAGCATTTTATTATATGCTTGTTGGTTGCTTGTATGTCTTCTTTTGAGAACTGTCTGTTCATATTCTTTGGCTACTTTTTAATGAGGTTATTTGATTTTACTTTTTCAATTGCTTAACTTCCTTATAGATTTTGCATATTAGACCTTTGTCAGGTACAAAGTTTGTGAATATTTTCCCCATTCTGTAGGTTGTCTTTTTACTCTGTTGTTAGTTTCTTTTGCTGTGCAGAAGCTCTTTAGTTTAATTAGGTTCCACTTGTCAATTTTGTTTTTGTGGCAATTACTTTTTAGGACTTAGCCCTAAATTATTCCCAACGTCTTTGTCCAGAATTGTGTTTCCTACATTTTCTCCTAAGAGTCTTATAGTTTGAGACGTTACCTTTAAAACTTTAATCCATTTTGAGTTAATTTTTGCATACGGTAAAAGGTAGGTGTTCAGTTTCTTTATTCTGCTTATGGCTAGCCAGTTATCCCAGCACCATTTATTGAATAGGGAGTTCTTTCTCCATTGCTTATTTTTGCCAACTTAGTCAAATACAAAATGACTGTAAGTGTGTGGCTTTATTCTGAGTTATCTATTCTGTTCCATTGGTCTATATGTCTGTTTTGCACCATGCTGTTTTGGTTACTGTAGCTTTGTAGTATAGTTTGAAGCCTGGTAATGCAATGCCTCTGGCTTTGTTCTTTTTGCTTTGATATAATATTTTCAATGGAATTGAACAGTCAGCACCAAGTCTTCTAAACCAAGAGAAAAAAAAAACAAAAAACCTTGGACAAAAGCCACCATAAAACATGTTGGAAAGGCATTTGGGATTAGCTGATTTATTCATGACAATGATTAAACATGCATTAACTCTGAATGACTCAACAAATATTAACTACTATTACAATTTCCAGGGACTTACCTAGGGCAGAGCAATAGGATAAGGAGGTGCATTGCCTGTGGAAAATTTAAAAGCAACGATAAGACTAATTTAAAATTAATCTCCTTTGTATTATCAAAGTATGCCAGTAATTGTAAACAATGTCACTGATAAATAGTCCTGTCTCTAAAGGCTTCTATTAGTCTAAGTTCTAAATAATTGCACAGGTTACTATTTATTTTTCAATAACATATTATTTAAGTTACAAATCAGCACATTTGAATTACTTGTTCTTTAACAAATGTTGTAGTTTTCATGAAAGTTAATTCAAAGAATCCTCAGTCATCCAGTCAGTCCCTGATGCATGTAGACACAACTACATATGTTCATCTTAAGAGGAAGTTCATAACGGTTTTGAATTCTTCAAGCTCTCTTTGGGTGCTGGGGAACTACTCTTGTGGAGCTACACATTCCTGAGTTAAGTAGAAGATTCTCACCATTGAGAATAGCTATTATTAAAAAGTCAAAAATGAATAAATAAGTGCTAGCAAGGTCACAGAGAAAAAGGAACACCTATGCACTGTTTTGGGGGATGTAAATTAGTTCAACCACCGTGGAAAACAGTGTGACAATTCCTCAAAGACCTAAAAATGGAAATATCATTAGACCCCACAATCCCAATACTTGGGATATACCCAAAGGAATATAAATCATTCTGTCATAAAGACACATGCACGCATATGTTCATTGCAGCACTATTCACAATGCAAAGGCATGGAATCAACCTAAATTCCCATCAATGATAGACTGAATAAAGAAAATGTGGTACATATACACCATGGAATACTATGCAGTCATAAGAAAGAATAAGATCATGCCGTTTGCAGGAGCATCGTGGAGCTGGAGGCCATTATCCTTAGAAAACCAATTCAGGAACAGAAAACCAAATACCGTATGTTCTCACTTACAAGTGGGTGCTAAATGACGAGTACGTATGGACACACAGAGGGAAACAACAGACAATTGGGCCTATCAGAAGGTGGAGAGTGCAAGGAAAGAGAGGATGAGAAAAAAAAAACTAATGGGCACTGAACTTAATAACTGAGTCATAAAGTAATCTGTACAACAAACCTCTATGACACAAGTCTACCTATATAACAAATCTGCACATGTACCCCTGAACTTAGAAGTTAAATTACAAAAAAAAAGATTTGAAATAAATGACAACCTAGTGATGGAAAAGATGAAATACAACACTTGAATTACTTCAGTTCTCTCACTCCATGGTACAAGTTGAAGTTTTCATCAGTGTTTAAAATTTCTGGAATATATAGTGCAACAGGATTTTTAGTAATTTCCCTCAAATTTATATTCATATTTATAATTTTTTCTAGTTGTATATTTGTTGCTTTGTGTAACAAAAACCTTTTAAATTGAATTAAAAAGTGTTCTTCAGTCTTTATGAGTAGGATAGACTGACAAATCTAGCTAATATAGTCTATGAAATAGGAATATATAAAGACAATCAACTTTGACAAAGCTATTGACAAATTTGCAAAATCTAAGGCTGATACAGAAACTATAATTGTTTATATAATGTATAAACAATATATTCATTATTGTAACAGACCAGTTTATCAATGTATTAGTCTCCTCAGACTGTTCTAACTAAATATAATAGACTGTGTGGCTTAAACAACAATTTATTTTCTCATAATTCTGGAAGCAAGAAGTTCAAGATCAAGGTTCCAGCCAATTTGGTTTCTGGTGATGATTCTCTTCTTGGCTTGCAGATGGCTGTCCTCTCATTATGCCCCCACATGGCCTTTCCTTTGTATATGCCCTTGGGGAAAGAGAGGGAAAAAAAGACGTCTCTTCTTATAAAGACACAAATTCTATCAGATCAGAACGCCATCCTTATGACTTCATTTGACCTTAATTACTTCCTCACTCTAAATATAGTGACATGGGAGTTAGAGTTTCAGCATATGAATTGGGGGCTGAGAGGCAGGTGGAGACACATTCAATCCCTAATAATTGTTATATGTAACAGACCACCAATTTGGGCACGTTTTTAAAAAGAAAATATTATTGTAACTTAAAAGTATTAACCCATTACCTTTCTCATTTTTGTACTGTAATATTTATTTACTCTTCTTTTTTTTTTTTTTTTTTTTTGAGAGTCTCGCTCTGTTGCCGGGGCTGGAGTGCAGGGGCCGGATCTCAGCTCACTGCAAGCTCCGCCTCCCGGGTTTACGCCATTCTCCTGCCTCAGCCTCCCAAGTAGCTGGGACTACAGGCGCCCGCCACCTCGCCCGGCTAGATTTTTGTATTTTTTAGTAGAGACGGGGTTTCACCGTGTTAGCCAGGATGGTCTCGATCTCCTGACCTCGTGATCCGCCCGTCTCGGCCTCCCAAAGTGCTGGGATTACAGGCTTGAGCCACCGCGCCCGGCCTATTTACTCTTCTTATTGGTATTATTACATACACAAAATTCAATAGAAGAAAAATTTTAAAGTCTGCTGATTTTTCTAACCATTATTTTATTTGTCCTATTTCATGACTATTACTGGAAGTAATTTTGTCATATAGACAATTTGCTTCAAGTGCCAAATATGCTGGATATGCAACTGATTGTTTCTATCATAATCCTCACAATCGACTTTGTAAAGCGTACATCGTATCTTAA
Organism: Colobus angolensis palliatus; assembly: GCF_000951035.1. Lineage (NCBI taxonomy): Eukaryota > Metazoa > Chordata > Mammalia > Primates > Cercopithecidae > Colobus > Colobus angolensis. Next base: position 4,290,970 of record NW_012115344.1, on the reverse strand, counting down.
ATTCCTAGAAAGGATTTGTGACTTAGTGATAATTAGATGGCTTCTCTAGAACTCAGGCTTCTACTTATAACATGAATATAGGGGAGGAGAGAATGAAAGGAAGGCTTATCATATTTCCTAAAGTGTGTTGCTTGCAAAATTAGTTTCACAAGGTTATAATGTGTGTTGTATGGTTTAATAAGTTTGCCAAATGCTGGTTTCTTCATAATATGATTCTCAGAATACCCCAACTCTCATGGCACTCTCAATCCTACTTACCTCTTTTTCTGTAGTAAGAATGACCTTCTTTATACTGCATAATTTGTTTGGAATTATGTTAATTGTTTATTATTTGTCTCATTCACTAGAATGTAAACTTTACAAATTAGGAATTGTGTCTATTTTACTATTTGATGTATATCAAGCACCTAGAATAATTCGGGGCACATAGCAGGTGTTCATAAATGTTAGCTAAATGAATGCATGTATGAATTAATGAAGCTATAATGTGCTACTGTGCATATGAATACCAAAAAGGCAATGTAATATATATAAAACCATCAAAATGTATTTGAGCCTAAAAAACATTTGTTATAGAGATTCTCACAAGACCAATATGCTGTTTTGAATAAAAGGTAAAGAAGCCTTCTCTAAGGAAATGACATTTGAGCTGAGAGTCAAAGAAAAAGTCCTATGCAAAAAGCCAGAGAAAGAGGATTCCAAGTGTTAAGAGAATCGAATGAAAGGTTCTGAAGTAGAAAAGAGTTTGACTTATTCAAGTAACAGAAAGGAGGACGGTGTAGTTAGAATGAAATCAGTTAGGGAAGAACAGTAGGGAATAATTCCAAAGAGATATCCAGGAACTAAATCATGCAGGCCTTGGCAGAAAAGTTTCTGGACTTTATTTTCAACAAAATGGGAAACCATTGAAGAGTTTTAAGTAAGGGGGTGACAGGATCTGATGCATATTTTAATAAAGATTACGCTGGCTGCTAGGTGGGCATGAATAAGAGAGGAAGCAAAGATAGCAGTTAAGAAGCTGCCACAATTGTCTGGGAAAGGTATGAGTGTGACTTAAAACAAGGTAGTAACAGTATAAATGGAAAGAAGCAGAGAGATTCAAAATATTTTTCCAACATCCTAATGGATGCTGTGGGGTGGAGGGTGAGGGAAAAAATAAAGAAATCGTGGATAACTTCTAGGTATTGGGATTTGCATAATTGGGAGCTTGGTGGTACCACTTATTGGGATGGGGAAGACTGTTTGAAGAACAAGTAGGGAGTGGGGAAAAAAAAGCAAAAGTTCTGGTTTGTAAAATTCAAGCTTAAAATGCCTAATAGGCATTCAACTGGACAGTTACAATAAGCAGTAGATGTATATGTCTGGAGCTCTTTAGTTTTTCAATTGTTAGCATTTAAATCACAGTGACTAAGTGCAATCACCTAGGGAGAGGGTGCGGATAATTATGATTTCAGGTAAAGGGGAAGGATCATCCAGAACAAGGAGACTGGAAAGGAAGAAATAGTCTAGACAGTCAAGTTTTCAAGGAATGCAGGCTGAGTCATACTGAATGCTCGTGAGTAGTGAGGTAAGATGAGTACAGAAAGGTTTATTAAATTTGGCAATGTGGTTATTATTGATGTCCTTGGCAAAATAAAGAAAGGAAGTGAGGCAGAAGAGAAGAAAAGAAAAAAGAGAAAATGGACTGAGGTTTCCATGAATAGCAGAAATGGAAACCAGATTAGAGTGGGTTGATTAGTAAGTAGTAGGTGAAGAATGGAGAGAGCAGGTTAAGACAACAATATTACGAAAAATGGAGTAATATTTTTAGGGAAATAGAAAATAATGGAAAATCAGGGAATAGATGTTTTAAATGAACAAGCATATTGTATACAGGTGGAAATAACCCACTAGAAAAGAAGAAACTTATGATACAATTACTTCAAGTGCAAAGGTCTTGAAAATTAAGGAAAGCACAAGTGGAAATATTTGCCATTGACAGGCTGCAAAGGACTAAAAAGAATATGATACATATTATTTTATGGAAATAGGGTTACATTATGGAGGTAAGAAGATGAAAACACTCCTATGTGGTTGCTTATATTTTCTCAATGAAGTATGAGCAATTCTTAAGCTAAAAGTTGAAATTGCCGCTAAGAGGATATATGCTCAGGTTATAAAGCAGTAAATGGGATTGGAGAATCACAGGGCGGGAATGCAAATGAACTCATAAGGAAGACGATAGGAAGTTATAAAAGGTTAGTATTAGAGGGCTCCAATGATGAACTCTATGCTTTAGAAGGATAACTATGGCAATGCAGATGATGAAGTGGAGACCAGTTGATACAATAATCTGTGGTTGCAAAGGGCCACAACAGGGCACTGGTAAGAAAGGTTTTATTGAATAGGGGTCAGATTGGGAGAGCTAGGAAGTAGAATAGTTAGGAAGTAGGTGTGTGGCATCTTCTTATTCATCTGTCTTCTCCACTAGAATGTAAATTCCATAAGACTTTCTATAGGGTGTTTACTATTTTGTCCCAGTGCCCAAAAGATTTGCAAGAAATATTTGTGGAGTTAATGAAAATATACATAGTGCATGTCTGAAAAATGCTTGCTTAATTAAATATTCCTAGGCTCAAGGTATTTTCTATGAATAACAACATTATATTTTTGTTTTTTTTGGTCCTTCTTGGTCCACTATAATGTTTTCTGATGATACTACTCATTTTAAGTTATCTTTTCATTCCTATTCAAGATATTTTACTGATACTTCTAAACAATTATTTATGATATAAATGATACAACACATTTTATATAAAAAGATATAAAAATAATGACAAAACATAACAAACCATAACCCTCCACTAAATCGTATGTTTATTTGTGAGCTTGTCTCCTGTCAACACCATGAGGATAGATAATGTTTTTATTGTTGATTTCTTTTCACTAAAATACAACTAGTTCCCAGAATACTGTCTGGCACATAGTAGTCTAAATTAATAAATTTTATGTGAAGAGTTAGAAAAGGATGAAGTTGAATGGAATACAGAGATTTATGACCTTGAAAAGCAGGTGTATAGTGATAATATTAATCAAGAACAAAGGAAATAATCTTGGGAGATAAAATAATGAGTAGGTTTTGGGATGCATGTTTGAGATAAATGTGTATCACATTAGCATATGCTTTATAAAATTAAAAAAAAAAAACCTGTACAATGACTTCTAGTCTGTATTGTCTAACTCCCTAGCCCACCAGTATGATGCAACCCAGTTAATAGCCTTCAAGCCAGACACATTGGATACAGTGCATTTTAAAAAGAAAAAAAAGAAGTGAAGCAAATCGCTCCTCTATCCCTCCATTATTGATCCCAAGATAAGAGATGTTCACAACTATCTATCTGAGCATTCTTTCTTGGAACGGAAATGACTGGATGTGTTTAGAATGTTAATACTACCTTTAGACCATAAGTAACTCTTTCTGGGCCTATTTCTCATAGATGTGATCAAGGGCAAGTTAGGTCTCAAAGCACAATTGCACTGTGTACTGCAGCAGTCCCAGCCCCGACCATAGCCCAACTTCTTATTTGCTCTCTAACACCACAACCCATGTCCTCCATGAGCAGTCCCTTTCCTACTAGTCCGTTCATCTCCCTCTGCTGCAGCAGAGCGGGAGCTTAGCTCTCATTGATTTACTTTACCTATGCCTACTGATGACAGTATCAGAGAATTACAACTGTTTCAACTACTTTGTCTTATTTAAAGAACAGAGTTCAACATAACGGCTATTACTTGGATATTAAAGCATTCTTCTAACCATCTTATGCTGATCAATAAAAAGTTTTCTCTGATTCATATTGTATTGATGTTAAATCTAAGCATACACAGTGAGAATCTTAGTATCCTTTTTCAAGGGGAGATTATCACAACACTACTGTGTAGAAAATCCCCTCTGCAGGTTTATGATTTATATCACATTTTCCTATATTCCCCAAATGAGTTTTAAAAATAACAAAGTAAATAATTCTATATCCCTTACTGGGATCCAAACACTGTTTTAATCACCTTACCTATATTAAATCATATAATGCTCATAACAAAATTGTGAGGCAGGTACTGTTTTTATCCTAACCTTACAGTATGAAACTGAGGTTCAGGAGAGGTTAATATTTCCAAGATGGATCACATCAGTGGTGGAGTTCAAATTCTATGCTAGGCATTGTGGCTCTAAACAGAGTAACATACAAATGTAAAATAATATTATGAATTTCAAAAGTAAGAAAATTTTTAAAATATGTAATGCAATAATTTTTTCAATGGCCAACATCTATATCTGAAAATATTTATTACTGTTTAAATATTTTAGTCATAGTTATAGCCAATATTATAGTCATTCAAAATAGTAGAGATGCCTTGAGGACAGCACTTCCTAGGGAAGTTAAAATCCACAGCCCAAAATATTCAGTTTATTTTTTTAATTTCTCTGAAAAAACATACACAACTTGTGTTAAAAAGTGGGCACACAGTGCAAAAATATAAAATTATTTTTCAAAAAACACTAAATTTTTTCTTATAGTCTATCGGGCACCTTTTTTAAATATTCAAAAGATAATTGAAAATATAGTAACATGTATATAGAAATATAAATCGCAACATTGAACCCTATCAGTTAGCATAATCCATTGAATTTATTTCAGATATGATTCTTCATACAATTCAGGATTGAAAATCCCAGTGATATAATTCACGTGTCAAATAGGGAAACCAATATAGAAATTCTGTACTTCAAAGACAAACATAAATTTTATACAAAATAAAATAATTTCAAAAGTTTTACCCAGAGCAGAGCAAAACAATCCCCCCCCCAAAAAACGAAATAAACACCAAAGGTTAGCAAGGTAAATGTTAGGAAGAACTACAGAATTAAATCCAAAAGGTACAATGCTTGACATCACAGTTCCAGGTTCTCCTGTGACATTTGATAATATTAAACATTTTAACAATGTGTATAATAATATTTGCCAGCTTACAATCTAATGTAAACACTTTTTTAATAGTCAAACCACCTGAGAAAGTAATTCTGTACCTTAATGACATCATCACTGGTAGTTCAGAAGCACCAGAATCTCAAATGTACTTGTAATAATTTAAAATTTTTGAACTTATCTATTATCTCTGTATTGAGACTATACTAAAAAAGTTTACTTAGTATCACCTAATTTAGCATATTTACCATTACCATTTTATGTAGAGCATATCATTGACTTGTTGTTCAAGTGTCCAAAAATATTCCTAAGAAACAAAGCACTATAAATCTGAGAGAAATATTTGCTCTTCATTTGAGCTTAGGCTAGAAATAATCAATACAAGCAGATTAATCATCCAGAACAGCTTCGAGTACAACTACAGGAGTTTGCATGAGATTGGATGCGCCGTGGAGTCACAGTAGGATGGAGGTAAAAAGTGCTCTCTTGATCCCCTAGGAGGCCAGCAAGATGACAGCAGGAATTCTGCACTGTTTAAATTCCTGCCTCCTCCAGCCTCTCCAGCAGGCATCACTGAGGATTTGTCTGCTGGATCAGATCCACCCTATTCCTCAGCCAGTCTTGATTCAGGAATGGAAGTGCAGTCACAACCTGATGTCATTGTGCCAGACGTAAGTCCCCAGTGGTTGTTTTCAGGATGTAAATTTTCCCTGAAGTTTCTTCTTCCTCCAACCTATGAATCTATCAGCTCCACCCTTGGAACTCTGTTTCGTCTTGATTTCCCTATCGAATGAAGGTAATAATAACAACATAGCTAATATTTGTTCAATGTCAACTACATGCCAGGCATTTTTTGTAGAATTTTACATTTCTTTACCTATTAAATTATCACAACCTATGAAGTTGATGTCATTATCATCCCCCATCTTACAGATGGGGACATGAGGCACCAAGAGGTTAAATAAGTTGCCCAAAGTCACAGAGTTAGTAAGCAGTATAGCTGACAGGGAATGTGGTCTGGGGGACTATACTTCTAACCATTACTCTATGCTCCATTAGAAATGGAACTTTTCTCTGAACTCTTGCCTATTTGGGTGTCAGAAGCCATATCTCCTCTGAACAAGTGTCGCTCACCTGAGATGGGGAGGAATATACCCTATGAAGCTCCTTTGCTGGCTATCACAAGTTAGAGTTTTACTATGAGTATAATATTGCTTCAAAACTTTAATGTTTTATTTAAAGCATCAGCCATTACTACACTTTTCTTATGGCTAGAATCAGCATAGTAACTTTATTGCTTGAAACAAATGTCCAGACCATAGTTGAACTTGTTGATCTCTTTGGATAGTATAATAGACAATTTTTTAATTGCTTCAAGGTTCAGCAGATATAACCCATTTAATTTCTCCAATTCTGCTTCTTCTGGCTTCCGTCCCTCTCTCTCCTGGGCTATTTGGTCATTTGAGTTACATGGCCAGGTAAATTTGTACACTAAGATTTAGGCTTCCACAAAATAATGCACATAGATGGATTAGAGCACAAAAGAAAGGAAACTGTGGAAAATGGCCCTAAGAAAAATAACCCCATGGGAGTTTCCAAGAACAAGGATGGAAAATAAGTTAGCATGTATCAAGCAACTATTACGTTCCATATACTCTTCTACTTGGGGTTATGTAAATGATCTTTGTAACCTGTTATCCATAAGAGTTTTTGAGAAGCAAGACAGTAGTAAGCTTTGGGAAGCAGAAGAGAGTGAAAGTGGCAATGGAACTCAGGTGGGCTCATGATGGGGTTGAAGGTGACAATAATAAGTACTTACTTTATGCTGCATGGTGTGGAATCAGTATGTTAGGTGTTTTAATTACACGAAGTCATTGAATCCATAGAACAACACTTTATGGTAGGTAGCATTATCCTAATGTTAAGGATAACTAAACTAAGACTCAAAGAATTTGAGTAACTTAACCAAAATGTCACAAAATTAGTGAGTGTCAGAGTTAAGAATGAAATCTTAACTTTAATGCTTGAAAGCCATACCATCACAAGCTATGTTTCATGCTCATAGTAAAACAAGAGCAAAGCGTGCTACAACAGCAGCTGCAGACTGGCAGGAGCCTTCCAACATGATAGAGATAGCAATCCTGAAAAGTCTTGGGTCTGCCCATGATCATGATGTTAGTGGAACCAGCAAAAACAATGACTGTGACGATGGTGTTGGACTAGAACCAGCAGAAATAGCCACAAAAATGAAACCAAGGGAAGGAGCAAGAGCAGCTAAAGCTAGAAATGAGATTCCAGCAGCACTGGTGACACTTATTGGAACAACAGTGTGGAAAGGAGGTACTCAGCATCATGTGGAGGAGGCAGGGCAGAGATCATGAATAACCTCCAAGCCAAAAAGAGGCAAGCATATGCCCCCGGAAATCGTCTCTTGGCATCCCACTGGCAAACGCAGCCTGAAAAACAAGAGTCACGTGCCACTTAACAGTGGGGAAATATCCTGAGAAAAGTGTCATTAGGTTATTTTGCTGTTGTGCAATCATGGAATATACTTACACAAGCTTAGATGGTATAACCTACAAGACAGCTAGGCTGTATGGTATACCCTATGGCTCCTAGGCTACAATCCTATACAGCATATTACTATACTGAGTACTGCAGGTAATTGTAACACAATGGTAAATATTTGTGTAGCTCAGCATATCTCAACATAGAAAAGGCACAGTAATAAAATATCAAAGACAAAAAATGGTACACCTGTACAGGGCACTTACCATGAATAGAGCTTGCAGGACTGGAAATTGCTCTGTGGTGAGTGAGTGGTCAGAGAATGTGAATACCTAGGACATTATCATCTACTACTGAAACCGTGCCCCAAGGAGTTAAAGAGCTAACAGAAATCTTCGAGTTTGAAAGACGGCAGATAACAAAAAAACAACTTGCTGAACTGCTGAAACTCCCTTCACTTGGAAGATAACAAAACTAGCTGAAATGGATGGGAACCAATATGGCTGACAGGAGTTTGCGCAGAACAAGCTTACTAACATTATAGCCTGAGTTTCCACTGCATGTTTAATCGTAACTCCCCCTGAATTTGCACATGTGACCCATGACGTAGCATGAAAGATAACTGCATTCCTTAGGACGTTTTAGACCTCCTTTCTTTCCACCAATCTACCAATCCCAGAATTCATCCCTTAAACCTTTTCTAATAAAAGTACTATCTTAAAGTCAGCACACGGAGACATATTTGAACTGGAGTCCTGTCTCTGTCAGTCAACTTGCAATAAAAAGCTTTTCTTTTCTAAAAATCTCGGTGTCACACTATTGGCTTCGAGTGCATCAGGCAGCAAGCCCCTTTTGCTTGGTAACACTACTATAGACTTTATAAACACTGTACATGCAAGCTACACTGAATTCATTTTTTTAAAAAATTATTTCTTCCATAATAAAATAAGCTTAGCTTGCTATAACTTTTGTACTTTATAAACATTTTAAATTTTTTAACTTTTTGACTCTTTTGTAATAACACTTAGAATGCAAACACATTGTACAGCTGTACAAAGTTACTATTTCTTTGTACTCCTATAAGATTTTTACTTATGTATTTATTTTTTTAAACTTTCTTGTTGAAAACTAGACATAAGCACAGACATTAGCCCAGGCATGGTGGTTCATGCCTGTAATCCCAGAACTTTCGGAGGTTGAGGTGGGCAGATCGCTTGAGCCCAGGAGTTGAAGACCAGCCTGGGCAACATGTGAAACCCATCTCTAAAAGAAAAAAACAAAAATTAGCCAGGAGTGGTGGTATGTGCCTGCCACCCCAGCCACGTGGGAGGCTTAGATGGAAGGACTGCTTAAGCCCGGGAGAGGGAGGTTGCAGTGAGCCTAGATCATGCCACTGCACTCCAGCCTGCACGACAGTACAAGATCTTGTCTCAAAACACACATGCACACATACACATACACACACATACACATACACACACACAAAAGACTAGGCCTACTCAAGGTCAGGATCATCAATATCACTGTCTTCCATCTCCATATCTTGTCCCACTGGATGGTCTTCAGGGGTGATAACATTGTCCTCTTCCATGTCTTTTTCTGGATATCTCCTAAAGTACATCCCTGAGACTGCTTTGTGTGTGTGTTTTTTTATTTTTATTTTTATTTTATTTTTTTAGAGACAGGGTTTCACCATGTTGGCCAGGCTGGTCTCAAACTCTTGACCTCAGGTGATCCACTTGCCTTGGCTTCCCAAAGTGCTGGGATGATAGGTGTAAGCCACCATTCCTGGCCTGAGTTCGTTTTAAAGTTAGCTTTTTTTTTAAATAAGTAGGAGTAAGTGCACTATAAAATAACAATTAAAAATTACAGTTTAGTAAATAAATCATTAACATACTTGTTTTTTATTATCATTATCACATATTATGTACTACACATAATTGTATATGCTATACTTTCACACAACTGGCAGTGCAGTAGGCTTGTTTACACCAGCATCATCACAAACACACGAGTAATGCTTCGTGTTAGGACGTTACCACGACTACAATGTCATTAGGCAACAGGAATTTTTCAGCTCCACTATAATATTACAGTACCACTGTCACACATGCAGTCTATCTTTGAACAAAACATCTTTATACATTATGTATATATTATATGCAGTATATGACTATATATAATTATTGTAGGTTTATGGGAGATAAAATCTTGTCATTTCTTTATTTACTCTCTTCTTCATCCAAACTACTTCTGCCCACAGTGTACTTCATTAGAACTATCAGTCTCCTAAAATCTTCATGCCATCTCTAATCCATTCTCCATGCTGCTGCCAGAAGGTGACCCTGATTGTGTCACTCCCCCACTGAAGACACAATGATCATCACGGCAATGTCCAGAATCTTTAGTGAAGCTATTTTCTTCTAACCATGTCACTAAATACCACTGTGTTAGTTCCCATCTCTGTCCCTTTTGTAATTCCACATCTTCTACCCTTTTTCTCTTTCTCTACTCTCCATTCTATCCAACCACCTGGAGAACATACTCAAGGCTGAGTTTAAACATTTTTCTTTTATGAGAATTTCAATGACTCAATTAGAATTAGCCACTCCCTTTTCATAAATATATTGACATAGTATTGCGAACTGAATTGTGTTCCCCTGAAATTCACATGTTGAAGCCCTAACTCCCTGTATATTAGGAAGTGGGGTCTTTAGGAGGTAATTAGGTATAGATGAGGTCATGAGGGTAGGGCCCCAATAATGGGATTAGTGTTCTTATAAGATGAGGAAGAGGCATCAGAGCTTACTCTCTCTGTCATGTGAGAATACAGTATAAGAAGATAGCCAACTTCAAGCCAGGAAGAGGGCTCTCAATAAAAACCTGACCATGCTGGGACCCTGATGTTAGATTTCCAGCCTCTAGAACTGAGTGAAATTTTTGTTGCTGTTGTTGTTCTTTAAGCCACCTAGTCAATGATATTTTGTTATAAAGCCCAAGCTGGAGATAAGTAGATAGATACATAGCTAGGTAGTTAAATAATACAGATAGCTACATAGATACTTAGATATAGAGATATAGAAACAGATATATTAATAGATATGCTTATAGTATTCCCAGTGCCCAGGATACTCTAGAACATAGCTGTGAGGTGGTAAATACTGGTAGGTAGGTAGGTAGG